>NW_019154106.1:17851630-18149377 GCF_002288905.1 Enhydra lutris kenyoni | reverse complement strand
CTTTTTTTTTTTTTTTTTTTTTTTTTTTTTTTGCTTGGAATTTTTTGCTTGCTTAGGATCTTGTAGCAAGAATACATTGGGAGTCAGAAATCCTTGGGTCTAAAGGTCGTGTCTGCTGGTTCAACCTGACTACTTTGAGTCTCAGTTGCCTCTTTATAAAATGGCATCACAACCAGGCCCCATGTTACTAGGCTGCGATAAGGATTAAATGAGCTCTTGTGTGTAGAAGCACCAAGCCTGCCGTGTGCAAAGCAAACAGTGGTTCTTTCCCTGCTCTCTTTGAATTTATAGTGTGGGCTAAATCGATGTGCTTCCAATGCGGCACCTAATGGGTGGGTTATCTTAACTGGCCAGAACACTCACTTTCTCATCTTAATATGTAAGATGTGACGTTCTGATCCTCTGAATTGTAAACTCACAGTTTCAGAGACTCAGGATGGTTGAATCCCACTCCATCATTTTAGAGATGAGGACAGTGACTTGCCCAAGGTCACCCATTGAGCTGGTGGCAGAGCTGGGGCGAGAACCCATGTCTGCTGACTCCCAGCCCACTGCTTTGTCATTCCAGATGAGAAGGAGACACAAGAAGGAAAGACCAAGGGGATACTGCCTTGATCCAACCTGGCCATGATTCCTGCATCTGAAAGGAGAATAGAGTGAAGGTGTCGCCCAAGGAGGCCCACTCTGCTCTATGAACCCCATCCTGGGGGGGGTGTCACATGTTGGGGGTGATAGGACTGAGACCTCAGGAGCCAGGACCAGTCCTGCCATTGCCCAGAGCCAGAGGCGGAACCAGGTCGACCGCAGGCATCAAGGTGTAAGGTGATAGTCCAACTTGGGGTTGATCCCTGCTTCTTACCAGCTGCGTGACCTGAGCAGGGAATTGGCTCTCCCTGAACGAGTTTCCTTATCTGACAACCAAAAAGGATCTAAGTGTGTACCTCAGAGGTTATGGCGAAGATTAAATAAGTTGATAGAATCATAATGCTAGCAATGGCCAACATGAACCCCCAAGTACCATGTGCCAGGTTGGGTTGTAAACTATATGTATTTGCTCATTAATCTTCATACCCCTTGTATTTTGCTGCTGAGGAAACAGGCTCGGAATGGTGATGCAGAGCCCGGCGACCTGAAATCAGAGAGGACAGTGCCGGGTTTGAACTAAAGAGACTGGCTTTGGCATCTTGGGCCTAACCACTCTGCCCTCGGACCTCTCAGTTTAGGCAAAACTCGGTGCTCTACAAACGTCCTCCCCCACCATCCCTTACCTTCCTCACCTACATACACCTTTTTGTCCCAAAGCGTGCATTCCAGAAACATGTGCTATCATTTCTCAGATACCGGAAGTCTATGCCACTTGACCGAGTCACCTTGAATTATTTTTCTTCTCTGTTTTATTGTTGGCTTTGATTTTATTTTTTTGTTCCTTAATCAAAAGCACAACTGAATTGCCAGCAAGGCAGATCTCCTGATTGCCGGGCTCACGGACACCAGGCGGGCCCCCACGCCCAGCCGATCTCCCAGCGCCGGTCAATGAAGGGCCCCTGTGGCTGGCTTCTCACGGCCCGCGTGTGCACGGTAAACCCCCAGCCCACACGCCGGCTTCCTGAATACGACTGACCAATTTGGGAGAAAATACGCCTTGTTGTTCCTGGGTTTCTGGCAACACTCTTTCAAGTTCCTGGTTACTATAGAGACCTCGTCAACACGTCCAAATACGCATCTTAGTACAGAAACTTGTCTTCTCACAGGTTTTCACAGAGTTGCCGAGAACAGAGGGTCTCAGGAAGCAGCAGGAAAGGCTCACCCATTGCGTCTTCCTGAGCCCTGACGGGCCCCCCGAGGCTCTGGTTCCCTTCCAGCTCCTCATGAGCCCTGGGCTGACGGAGAGAAAAAGGAGGGAACGGGGAAGGTAGTTGTTTGAGCAGGACAACACCGCCCAACAAATCAAGGTGCGTCAGCACCGTGGAAAATCTGGCCACAGTGTTCTAAATGTCCAAACTTACTTCTTTTTTCGGGGGCCTAAAGGAAAGGCTGTCTGCCCTTGGGATCTAGATCCCCTCCTGTCATGATAGGAAGGGCAAGGTCAGGGTCAGTGGACAGGCTGCCGAGGTCAGGTCTCAGGCTCTCATGCTGCAGAGCCTCTCCCGTGATGGTGTCTGCAGTGTGTTTCCACCGATGCTTGGCAGAGCCCCCAGCTGCCTCTTGTCCTCCCCATCTCTGCTCCCAGACACCCCACCAGTGCCTTAGGAGCCCTCTCCAGTGCCCCCAATTCCAGAGAGACTCAGAGCCAACTCCCACTCCCTCCCTTGTACCTCTCACTATAATCTCATTTCTTACCCCCGTTCACCCGGCATTCTGGCTGCTTACACACCGGCCTTCGTTGCAGAGATACTCATCGAGCTCTGATTATGCAGCACGCCCAGAGCGAGTCACCAGCAGTGAGAAAGATACCATCCTTGTTCTTACATAAAGAGCTCACACGCTCACAGTCTAGCAGAGACGGAGAAGTCAACACGTAACTAAAGCACAGCATGGAGGAGTGTCCGGGCTGCCTAGGTGCCGAAGGGCAGGGTATGGGGGGATCCGGGGAGACTTGCCAGAAGTAATAATGCCTGGCTGGTGTCTCGAAGACTGAGTTCCCCAGAAGCTCATGGAGACAGGGAAGGGGGAGCAGTTTGGGGTGGTGGAACAGCATGGGCACAACCAGCCAGGTGTAGAAGAGTAGCTCCCAGGGAAGGAGCCCCACGGAGCTGGGATGGCTGGAGGCGAGTTTGTCCTGGGGACAGTGATAGGAGGTGGGATCTAGCAAGCAGGTAACCGGCAGGTCGCGGAGGGCCTAATCAGCACTGCTTAGCAGCCGTGGGCTTCTTGGTTCAAAATGGACAGCGGGAGGCAAGAGGTGAACCAGAGAGACCATTAGTCCAGGTGGGATGTGATGGTGTAGACCAGGCGGTGGCAGAGGAGGGATGAGAAGTAGAAGGACTTGGGATCCTTCTAGAAGCTGGAATTGGGGACAGACTCATCGATGGAATGGGTGAGGGAGGGAGCTTGGGGGGCACTTCTAGAACTGCTGTGCCTGCCATTGGCCAAGGTGGAGGGTCAGGTCTGGGGAGACAAGGTTTAGGAAATGCTGATCCGAGGAGCCTGGATACTTCCAGGCACATCTGGCAGCTCTAACCCCACTTTCCCTGCAGCCTACGGCCTAGATAGATGTTAAGGCGACAGTCTGAAGTTAGGCCATTTTTTTCACCCACAGGGGCCAGAGACATTTGAAAAAAGTCACCAGATAGATAGACCCATACTAAAGGTATTTGAACCGGATCTCAGTATGCCACGTCTCCCTGGGGTGTTTGTGCTTCAAGGAGAAATCCAGGTGAAGGACACAAAAGGTGGGATGCCGGGGGTTGTTGGAGAGATTTGGCAAGAGTCTGTCTCCGGGCCCCAGGAACACGCTTGCTGGGCCGGCCGGCTGGGGCCTCTCCTCCGTGTCCTTTCCTGTTTGCCCTGGGCCAGCTCTGCACCCTGCACCCTGCACCCAGTCCCACCCACCCCACCCCCACAAACACTTTCCTGCTGGGTCCATACCACCTGCCACCAGACCCCAGAAAGTTCTTTGTCCCTATTGGGCCTGCTTCCTTATTCATAAACTGGGAGGATTACACTCTTCCCTTCCCCCTCCACCCACCATTCTTCTTCCTTCCTTGGTGGTTAAGAACAAGGCCTTTGGAATCAGGCCAATCTGGGCAGGAATTTCCGTTTTGCCACTTTCCACCCGTACCAGTGACCCCACCAAGTACCTTAGTTTCCTCGTTGGTAAAGTAGGCATAGTGATGCTCACTGCATATTGGTATCGTCCATATTTAATGGGATGATGCATGGAAAGCTCCTAACTCAATGCCTGACTCCCAGTATAGGCTCCAAAGCTGCTCAGGTCAAGGGCATTATGTCATCGAGATCCCCCCACCCGACCCTGGCTGATACTCTTTGCAAATACTCCTGATCGGAGGATAGCTCCTGGGCTGCCAGGTCTTCATTCTGGAGGCAGAGAATAGACTGGATGACCCCTGGAGTCTTTGGTCCAGGAGTCTGGGATCTCAAAGGCTGGGAACATCCTCTCTGAATTTTCCTCACCTCGGTTCTCGTGGTGATTGGGGAGTTGACCTCTGTGGGTCTCTGCCTCTATTTAGTTTTTTCAAGTTCTCTGGAGGCTCCCTCCCTCCACACCGCCCCCCCCCGACCCCCGTTGCATCCTCTCTGTGTCCAGACAACTATAGCTCTCACTATCAGCTGTCTCAGCCCACCCGCTGGCTCCCCAGGGACTGAGCTTCTGCGTAGGCTTTGCTCTGCGTTTCCCGATGAGGTTCTGATGAACTTCACATATATCTCCCCGCCTGCCAGCGCCCTGCATTTCTGTAGCTAACTTGAGAGCAGAGGGAAACGGCTTTGGCGGAAGGAGCTTTCCTAATCTCCGTGCCTCCCGCATGCCTGGCAGCTCCCGGTGCCCGGGTGTTCGGCCTCATGCAGTTCCTGTGTTGATAGCCTTGGTCCATCTCCCTGTGTATTACTCATGGTTCTGCAGAGAAACAGAACCGACAGGGATGTACGTGTATGCGTGTTGTGTGTGTATAAAGAGATTTATTTTAAGGAATTGACTCACACAATTATAGAGGCTGCTAAGTCCAAAATCTATGGGGTGGGCCAGCTTGAGCTGAAATCCAAAGCTGCTGCGGCAGAATTTCCTCTTGCTCGGGGAAGGTTAGTCTTTTGTTCTATTCAGGCCATCACCCGATTGGATTCGACACGCCCACGTCATGGAGGGCGTTCTTCTGTATCCGAAGTCCACAGATTTCAGTGTTAACATCCTCCAAAATACCTTCACAGCATATACCCGGGCACCCTGTGGCCCAGCCGAGTTGTCACATAAGTTAACTATCATTGGCAAACAGACCAGAGAACGATCCAGGCCTTAGGGATGCCTCTCCCCAACCCTGTCATCCAGGCCAGATAATATCAAGGCTTGGCTCCCGCTTCGCCAGAGGAGCATGCTGGAAAGGGACCGCCATGTCCTGGGTGTATGGCACAGAAAATCTCAGCCAGTGCAGACCTCTGGGTCTGCAGCAGTTCGGGCCTGGGCCTGGATGTCAGGGGCTGAGTGGGAGCCAGCCAGAATCTCAGCAATGGGGGCGGGAGCATGTGTTCAGGGATGTTGTCGCCCCCGTGAGTTTCCAGCCTGGTTGTAGAGCAGAATCATCTTAAATGCAGATTCCCAGACCCTCCTGCGGGGGAGCGATGCCCCGTTCAGAAGAGCGGGGCATCTGAGCTCCCAGCGCACAGTTGATGTATGGGGATGTCAGAATCCCAGGGGGGCTGGGAGGGTTTCCGGGGCCACACATTCTTGTCATGTCTTCGAGACAAAGGCTCATGGCCCAGCCCGGGGCTTTGTACGGAATCTCGTTTTCACCATCTCACTCTAATGACTCCCTGATGGAGGCCTTACTCCCTTTGAGGGAACCTCTTCTGTTCTAAGAAGAGAGACGCGAGGTCTGTCTTCCTGCACCTTCCAGCTGCTGGTCCTTTGCTCCGGCTCTGAGAACCAGAAGGTTTCTAATTGCTCCTCCACTGGAGAGCCCTTGAGGTACTGATGACAGTCTTCATTTGATGCTGTGTCTTCTATGGGCTCAGAGTCCCCAGCCCCCTCACCAGGCAACGTCTCTCTCAGTGGGAGAGAAGTGGGCCCCGCCCAGACTATGGTTTGGCCCATGCAAGTCCTAGCAGAGTCATCCCCTCCCTCTTTCTAGACATGCTAGCTCCATTGATGTGGCCTTTGGCCCCGTGTGTTAGCCCCGTTGCACCGTGGATGGGGTCCTCTCTGTCCGAGCCCCCAGCCCACATGCTTATTGGCCACCCTCTTGACTTCCCTGCTCCACAGGGAAGGAGGAGCTCCTTCCAGGGCCTGGGGACCCCAGAGCTTTCTCTCCCACTTTGAAAAACACAGACGACAAGATGTTTCTCTGGGTACCTGAGAAAACACAGGGTGTCCTGCCCTTTGGCACCGGCCACCTCAGAGGTCATGACCTGCCCCAGATTCTGGGGCCTGTTCTGGGGTGTGGGGGTGGGGGGCACCTCGGAGCAGTGAAAAGCCCATCCCCTTTAGGCCTGGTGGGGGCTCGGGTTCGAACACTAGCTCTACCAGCTGTGGGGCATGGGGCGACTGAGCCTCAGTTCCTCCGTCTGTCAATAGCACCTACCTCGTAGGGCTGAGCTGGGAAGTGTCAAAGCAGCCAGCCCGGGCCCTGGCACGTCGTGGGTTCACCATAAGTCTAAATCCTCATCTCCTCTTCAGAAACTTTGTTGTCTTCTCCCTCTTTCTTTCCTCACCAAGTCCCCCAATTCCAGCTGTTAGTGCTACACTACCTTGTTATGTAAACATTCTGGAGGCTCTAGTCACATCTTGGGAGTTGGGGAGGAATGTGCCCACCCTATGGCTTGGGTGCCCTGAGATAAGTCTCTTGTTTTCCTCTGGCCTTGCGTTCCTCATTTCAGACCGGACAAGGGCAGACCAGGAAGCCACTGGAAAGCCCCTTAACAGCCCGGCCCAGCAGGCCTTCCCACAAGCCTCTGGGCCCCTAGGCCCCCGGAAGGGAGGCAGGCAGAGGTGAAAAGCCTCTGACAAGCTCTGTGAGACAAGGGTGGGCCCCTCAGCCTGGGTTCCTCCCTCATTCATCCCTCAGATGCCCACCGGCCCCTCCTCTGCCAGCAGGCATTGGGGACACGGAGATGAGAAACAGCCCGGCTCAAGATGCCGAGAGGCCAGCAGGAAGGACAGACAGGTCAACACATAAGTGTAAGCCAGAGTGGTAGGAGCTGTCCCCGAGATGGAAAACACAGAAAGTGCGGGAAGCACTGAGTGGGAAACACACGATGCCCCCAGGAAAAGGCTGGGCGGCGGTTCTGGAAAACTGAGAAACAGGCCCTGGAGTTCAGGCTCCAAGGATGGGGGTAGTTCACCTGGTGGACAAGGGAGGAGGGGGCGCTCCAGGCCAAGCAAAACAGTTGGGAAGTCCAGTCAGTTTGAAACGACCCAAGCGCTCCGCAAAGTGTGAGACAGTGGCCAGGAGGCCAGAGTGGAGCACGGAACTTTCTCTAGGAGAGAGAAAAGGCCTTCACCCCAGTGGATTAGTCTCCTAGGACTGCTGTAAGCAGGAGCCGTGAACTGAGTGGCCCGCAACAACAGAAGCTCACTGTCTCACAGTTCTGGAGGCTGGAGTCTAAAATCAAGGTGTCAGCAGGGCCGCGATCCCTCCCAGACTCTGGGCGGGATCCTCCCTTGCCTCTTCCTTGTCTCTGCTGGTGGCCGGGAACCCTTAGCATTCCTTGGCTTGCTGCCACATCCCATCTGGTCCCGTCGTGTTCTCCACGGGTGTCCATCTCTATGTGTCTTCGTTCTTACAAAGATCCCAGTCTTATGGCATTAGGGCCCCCCTGCCGAGAATGACCGCCTCTTAACGAATTACATCTGCAAAAACCCACTTTCCAAGTGAGGTCACGTTCACAGGAAGTGGGCGTTGGATTTCACTGTGTCTTTTTGAGAAGGGACACAATTCAACCCCAACACCAAGTAACCACAGCGCACCGAGGAGCTGAGAACAGGATGTGGGAATTCAGACTAAGGAGAGATCTTGCCAAGCAAGGGAAAACAGGGAGGCTTGCTGGAGGAGGTGGCCTTTCAGCCATACATTGATAGGATTTGGATGTGCCACTACGGAGAAGGAAAGGCATTCTGGACGGAGGGTGTTACATGAGGGAAAGCAGGGAGGAGGGAATAGCAGGGCGGTAATTATGTCCCAGTTATAACCAGTTATAACCAGTACTTGGAAAGTTCTGTCTCTCACCATTCTGCCTGCCCCCCACATCTGGTTGCCGCACTGACTCACTCCGGCTTCCTCCCTTCTTGCTCTTGGGTCTGGAGGGGTTTGGAGGAAGACTGCTGCCCGGGATCATCAGGACATCCCACCTCATGTCCAAACCTGGATTTGTTTTTCTTGAACTGCAGTTAAGAAAAACAATAATAAAGTCTGTATTTATCAAGCAGCCAACCAGTAGGAAATTATAACCTTTTAAAATAAATATGTATCTAATTATAGGAAAGCAAGTTTACTTTTGCAAGCCCTGTCAGGATTTCCCTCCCAAGCTGAGTCTGCAGATTGTCCCCCACTCCCCAGCCCACCCCCAAATCTCACTGGGCCTTAACCTCAAAACTACGGTGTCTGCTGGTCTCTGAGCAAACAGTGAGCCGGGCTGTGCAGAACACCCTGGTAGGCTTGCGTAAAAACCTGGGTCCCTGGGTTTTCCTTTTAGAGCCAAAGGCCCGGCCCCTTGATTAGCTCCCAGCCACAAAGCCACAACCCCCATTTCCTCACAGACTGTCTGCCTGCCCGCGGGTCTTTGCCCAGTGTGCCTTTGTGTGGTTGGCAGTTTTCTCCCTTCCAGAAAAGTCAGAAGTCCCAGAGAGAGCAGAACTGAGTTGTCGTGGGGGAGGAGCTCAGCCCCAGCGCTCATGGCAGACCAGGTACGCTCTAGGCAGTCCCCCCACCTGTCTTCCAGTGGGTGGCCCAGAGTATCTCTCTCCACACCCCACTGTGAAGCAGGAGTAAGCTACTGTGACCCTGTCCGTGCTAACACTTAGTAACTGTTATTACTTCCAAAGGTGTGCAATTCCCCCCTGCCTGGGGAGTCCTCGAATGAGTTCATTCTTTCAGCAAATGTTTAGTGAGCATCTGTTACGGGCCAGGTATGCACACTTCCTCAGCTCTTCCGGTCTTTGCTAGAATATCCCCTTCTCATGGAGGCCTGCCCTCCTGCCCTATTTAGTACCTGCCATGCTCCTACCCCACTCCTGGCTTGCCCACCCTCCCTTACTCTGCTGTGTTTTCCTTACCACTTGTCACCTTCTAGTATTCTGTGACTCACCTTTGGTCCATTGTTTTTGTCTGTTTCCCCGCAGAGAAGGAACGCTCTGATAGTGGGGCGGATTTGGGTTTTGTTTACTGCTACAGATCCACTAGGTCAAGGTGGGGCACATAGTAGGTGCTCAGTTAGTATTTGCTGAATCACTTTGAACTGAAGTCAGTCATTGTTTCTGGAGACAGACAAATCAGATTGAATTCCCGCTCCTTCTAGCTGTGGGGGGTTGGGCTGTGACATAACCCCTCGCTGAGCCTCACGCTCCATTTCTGGAAGGTGAAGCATCCGTGGGGATCCCAGGAAGTGGAAGGAAGTGGAAGCACCCGGGGCTGATTGGTTCTTCTTTCCCCTCCTTCCAGGGGAGCTGCGGGGGGCTGAGGAGCAGAAGCCTACAAAGGTGCAGAGGCTGGGGGTTGGGGTGTGTGCAGGGACAGAGACACTCTGACAGCCAAGAGAACCACCGGCCCCTCTGCCCCCTGGCCACCCATCCTCTCCCCCTCCACTTACCCAGACTGGAGTTGTGGGAGTGCTCTCCCAAGGATGTCGTCACCTCCCCAAGCCCAGCCCAACCCCTTAGCTCCCCCGAGGCACTCTCTGCTCACTTGGGCACCAGTGGGGTCTTACAGCCTCCAAAATGAGGTGATGTCTCCCTGCCCCCACCCGGGCCTCTAGCAAATGCTGAGGAAGAGGAGCCCCCTGGGAAATGGAGGGCTCCCCAAGGGTCAGGAAAAGGGTGCCACCTTCCAGGATCCTGCAGGTGGCTTGCTACAAACACGCAGAAGAGGACAGGGAGGGGCTGACGTGGCTCTGCGGCTGCCTGTCAAGAACAGGGTGGGTTTGGACCAGGTTGGAAGCAGAACAGGAGGTAGCCATGGCAACCTTGCCTGACCCGCCGCATGAGGAGATGCCCCCTGCTTTCTGTGTCTGGAGGAGGCCCAGAGGGGGCCGGCCATGACCCCCGCCTGGCCTGATGGGTCTGAGTCTTTGGAGGACTGTCTGCTCCCCCCAATCACTGGCAGAGTTGGGGTGAGGCATCAGGCCTCAGCAGAGATGGGGAGTGGGGGTGGGAGGCCATGACACATGCAGGGTGAGAGCCGGAAACTCATTTATAGTCCTAAAGGGGACACTTGCACCCAAAGCGGGGACGTGCCAGTTGCCGAGCGGACCTATTCCGGCTTCCTCATCGCAGCTGCTTGGCAAGCGCTGACTTGAAAGGGTCCTGGAGCAGCCCCACTCTGGACACGACATGTTGTAGAGTTCTAGGGTGGCTGTATCTGGGCAGTGGGAGGAAGCAATGGAAGCCAGGACAGTGGGGGCGCAGGAGACAGTGAACATGGGACAGACAGGAGATGCAGTATGCTGGGCGCTGGGAGTCGGGCGGGGGGAGACGTAGGCTTCACATCAGCTTATCACACTGGGTAGCCCGGGCTGGACGCCGAAGCATCAGGTCCGTTCTGGGGGTTTCTGTAGGTTACTGCATTCTGAGCTCCTCGGCTGGGTGCTCTGTTAGGCACTTGGCCGGCAGTGTCCCATCCAAGACTTTGAGGAAATACTCCATTCTCTAGCCAGTCAGCCGAGGCTTCGTGACGTCGGGGCACTTTCCAAGGGCACCCATAAGCATCAGACCAGGCTTTAAAGCCAGCTCCGCCAGCCTCCAAAGCCAAAGTTTTGCAGATGAAGAAACCAAGGCCAGGAAAGGCTAAAGCCCCTAGCGAGTAAATATCAGAGCTGTCAGGCTCTGCGGCCAGGATCCTCGACCTAGGGTCTGTGAACCTGGGTGGGAAAGGAAGACCCCTGACCCTTCCCTCGCCGTTCATTGAAATGTAGCACCTCCTTCAAGTTTCAATGTCAGCCGCACCCCACAGTTACACAGCGGCACCTGTGACTTTGTCTCCAGTCTAGATCACAGATATGTCCGTGTTGTGCTGTTACCGTGACAGAGATCTGGAAATTCCCTTTGTGCCCATCACTACCGTGACATTACTCTAGTTATCAGACTGGATGTTAGGGGTTGTCATTAAATTCATTAGAAGCACATATCAACGTTGCAATGACCCAATTTAAAAATTTGTGATAACTGTTTTTTCACATATAATTGGCTTGTTTTGTAGTCAGGTATATTTTAAGCAATTAAAAAAACATTGTTCTGAAAAGATGCCATGGTCTTTACCAAACAGTCGTGGCACAGGAAAGATTAAGACACACCCCCTCCAAGGCTGTACCCCTAACCCCCCCCCCACCTGCCTCCCAGGTACTCAGCCCTGTATGCCACCTCTCCCTCACCTGAGGGAAGCCGTATAACAAGCTGGAGGGTTGGCACATCTGGGTGGGGTGTCCCCCCATCCCTGTCTGACTTGCCCCTCTCCCCCCCACCAAGCCCTCGGCCACATAGGAGTTAAAATCCCAAACCCCCTGGAGAACCCAGTCTTCCCTTTTACAAACAAGTCAGGTTTGTGCTGATTTCCAGGCACCAATTATGGGCCAGCTCTCTTGGACCAATTAAAATGTGCAGGTGCAATAATGTCGACATCGACATTATCTCAGCAGATATTTTTCATGAAATATTTATAAGAGACGCTGGGAATTTTAACCCTTTACGTGGCTACACTTCCCCTCTGCGGCAGGCTGCTAGCTAGCAAAGGGTGAGGGCCGAGGGGCGTGCGAAATCTTGCAGAGGCAGAGGTGGAGGGCTGGGCAAGCTCAGGAGTGGATTGGGAGGGAACAGGACTTCTTTGAAGGTTTTTTTAAAAAAAAGGAATGTGTAGAATCAGACTAGTGAGGTGGTTGGTGTTCTGGAAAGAGTCCCTGTGGGTTTCAGAAGTCCCAGATTTTAGTCCGGACTGTGCTGTACCCTGGCTTGTGTGACCCTGGGCAAGTGAGTTGGTCAGCCTCTCTGGGCCTCAGTGTCCTAATGTGTAAATGGGAGGAAATGCGCTCTCCTTGTCCACCTGTCACACCCATGGTCGGAATTAAATGACAGAGTGGCTGGGGAGGCTTTGGAAAGGGGTCCTGCCTGCAGGGAGGTTCTGAGGTTTTGCAAGGGGGTCTGGCTGCAGAAACAGCAGACTTAGGTTCTCAGGCTATCAGAAAGAGGGGTGGGGATCAGCCCAACAGCCCTAGCATCAGGCACCGAGTGGGTACCGATGAAGTGTTTGTGGGATGAATGAGTGAACAGATCCGAGCACTTCCTAGCAGTGATGGCTGTTAATATTCAACAGTTTCAGGCTCTTCACCCCGTAGCTGGGGCTCTGGGTCTCAGCCTTGCAGATGCTGGACAGAGCTTGGGAGTCCCCGGGCGAGGGATGACACTCTCTCCTCCCAGAGTTCTGAAGGTACCTCTGCACGAATATGAGTGTATTCCCTCTCTCTGGCTCTCTGCTTGGGGAATCTCGGCCTCACTCCCGGCTCGCTGGCTGCATGCTGGAGATGGAGGTGTTCTCACCAATCTATGTACTTATCCACTTCTCCGCCTGACGCTTCTCTACTGAAACCCAGCTCTGCGCCCCTGTCACCTCTTCTTTCCCAAAAGTCACTTTCAGAGTTTGCAGAGGAGGCTGGAAGCGTGTTACGACTTCAGGAAGGTCCAAAGCACAATCTAAAAACCGAAGTAAAAACAGAGCGCGTCAATAATATTAAAGAACACCGTGGGAAAGAACCGTCCATAAAGCAGCTTTTATGGGAACTGATTCCCTTCCACAGGTGGGCAGACCATTCAATGGGCGGAGCCAGAATGAACGCACCATTTTGCTGTCTGCTCCACTCCCTCACACTCTGACCCTAAGCATTTTCCCTTGTTGCTGCGCCCTAAGTTACAGTGCTTCCACCGGTCGAATTTGAGCTAGTCACGAAAAAGTGATTGTTACAAAGACCAGATCGTTTCTTGGAATGCCGTAACGAGGCAGCACCCTTTCTCATTCTGTGGATTGTAAAAATTGCCACTGCCTCCCAGGCCCCAGATGGTCCCTGGAGCTCCCTGTCTGAGGACAGAGGAAGGTAACGATGATCACGGACTGAGCTGGGCCAGGTGGTTCGGGTGCTTAATCAACTCCAACCGTGCATCCCTTCCCACATGCCGGGAGCGGGTCTGTGCTTAGTGCGGGAGCTGCGCAGACCCCAGATCAGAGAAGCTTGGCCCGAGTCACTTGGGAGCAACTTGTCTGGGGCGGACCCACCATGGGGGGCTGTCAGGGCGTCTGATCCTCATCCTCCATTTCCTTCTGCCTTTCCCCAAACTGGTCCTACCATGGCTGTGAAGAGCAAGCCCAGCTTCCTGCCTCTTGTCTCCCAGCCTCAGCTGACTCCCCTGCCCCTCACATCCTCATCCCCCTCAAAACAGTCTGCCCTCAGCCCCTTACTGCGGACAGCCAGACTGGAGGCAGGGAGGCCACTGAGGAGGCCTTGACAAGAAGTTTTCCCAGAGAGGGGGAGGGGGACAGGAGAGGCGGATGGAGGCAGGAGAGGGGGATGGGGACAGGAGAGGGGGATGGAGGCAGGAGAGGGGGATGGGGACAGGAGGGGGGATGGGGACAGGAGGAGGGATGGGGACAGGGGAGGGGGGTGGCCAGGTGATGGAGATGAGGGGCTGATTAAAGGTGGTAAAGAGATGGGATCCAGGGCTCTGTAGCAGACGGAGACAGGAATGAAGGTGGGGTCTTCGTTGGCCCATGGAGGACCAGATTTGCGTGGAGATGTTGAGTTTGATTTCAGACCCACTGCAGAGTGGAGCAGAAGAGGCAGGTGGGTCTCAAATTTCCAGAGCCTCCTCTGCCAAGTGATGCCAGGGAGCCCTGGGGGGTGGGCAGGAGATAAGTTGGGTCTGGAGAGCCCCATTGGATCCTCTGTTCTCCCCTAAGCCCCTCGGGCTCACACAGATGGGGCAGCAGGAACATCAGTGATGTCGAGTCAAGGCCCCTGGCCTCAGGGAGATCTCAGACTGTTTCCCCATCTTGACTTCAACTCATCAAAGGCAAACTTTGTTTTTTGGAAACTGTCCATTTACTTTTCCGTTTGCTGAGAGACCCAGAGCTTTAAGAGGCCTAGCCAGATGTGGGCTCAAAGAGCCAACCCCCAAGTCAGGGCTGAGCGTGTCAGAGGGTGGCAGCAGCTCCCCTGGCCTAAGCCCCAGGCCTCTGGGCCAGGCCTGTTTCTTTTGATAGGACATGCGAGGCAGGAATCTTGGGGACCCTTAGCCCCTCTGGCTGACCTGAGGTCAGCAGCGTTGCCCCCAGGAATGTGACTTTCTTTCAAGCAAGAAGAAAGAGCTTACCGTTGGGGTTACAGTGTCCTGGAAAAGAGGAGTGGAAGAGTCCTGGAAAAGTAACTCGCCTGATCTAAGAGCTCTGAGCTGCCCTGGGTTTCTCCTCGACCCTCTCTCCCTGAACCTTCCTGGCATCTGTCTGGGGCTCTGTACAATTCATTCCATGAATATTTTTTCAGTGACAGGTGTACCTTAAGTGTTGGGCACATGGCAAGTAAGACAATCCTGCCCTCTTGGAACGTATATTCCAACGAATTAAAAGCATAATATGGCTTGCCGTGCTTACCCGGAAGCCCCTGAGATCTTATCCAATTGCTCGTTATAGAGAGAAGCAAATCCAGAGGGGGAAGGGATTTGCCTAGGGTCACACAGCAAGTCCCCTCAACCCAGATATCTGGGATTCTACCAAGTGGGGCCCCTGGTACCCCAGGCTGCTCATAGGAATTCAACTAGGTCACCTGTGTGTCACGGTTGCTAATCTTGTGATTGGAGGAAAGAGGTAGGTCGGGAAGCCTGGCCATGGCTGCTGGCTGCCTCCTTCAGCCTAGAGCCTAGCAAGGGGCTGTTGGCCCCAGAGTCTGGGGTCCCTGCCCTGCTTCCCTTCACTGACAGTGGAGGACAGATGGGGCCTGGAGGCAATGGGAAACATGAGAATGGCGGGGCACTGCCTTTGAGCTTTACAGACTCTATCAGGAGGCCCAGAGTGAGCCTGGGGGCTCTCTCAGGCCCTGGTGGGAGCATCACAGGCCCATTCCTGGGAAGCTTCCATGACCGCCTGGAGAGCTGATTGCGGAGGCTTGGTCACTAGCAGAGACCATTAGCAGCATTTTCCCCCCTGCTATTGCCTTCGTATAGCTCACAGCTCCTCCAGATAACATTTTCCCTATTAAATCAGATGTTTTGAGAAAAAAAAAGTCAGGAATGAAAAAAAGAATCATAATCATAACCATAAATCATAAGTCACGTTTCTGTAAGCGGATGGCTTCCTGGGATCTATGAATCGAAGGCAGTGTGTGGGAAAGCTCGTGATAATGAGGCAGCAGGGGAGGCCAGGTCTTCCCAGGGGGTGGCCTCCACCAGCCTGATATTTCACACAGCCTTGCTTCCAGATGACTTTGGCCTCCGGGAGGGGCGGCCCATTTATCAGGCTGGGGTGGGGAAGGGAAGGAGCCGACAGGGAAAAGTGAATCTCCAGCAGAGAATGATGGTGGCCCCGAACACTGGTTGATTCTTAGAAGAGGGGAATCGCTGTCCAGGAACCACCTCCCCACCTCCCCACCCCCACCTTTCCTACTCTGCCTGGGTTTCCAGAGGATTCAGAGTCCTTGTCCAGGATGCCATTGAAGGCCTGGCAGTACCCAGAAGGCGTGCGTTCCCGTGGCCCATCACTCTGACT
Organism: Enhydra lutris kenyoni; assembly: GCF_002288905.1. Taxonomy (NCBI): domain Eukaryota; kingdom Metazoa; phylum Chordata; class Mammalia; order Carnivora; family Mustelidae; genus Enhydra; species Enhydra lutris. Next base: position 18,133,757 of record NW_019154106.1, on the reverse strand, counting down.
TAGGAGCCTTCTAGAATCCTTTATGGATGAGACGACTCACATGGGCAGGCGAAGGGGGGGCTCCCAGTCCCCGCCAGCTCCACCTCTGTGATCCAGCCAGCTCTCCTCTGAGCATAAATAAATCAACTGCAGGAGGACTTGGGGGAAACTCAAAGAGGAGAATTTAAAAGAAGGCTCTGGATGAACATAAAATATAAAGCGTGCTAGCACTCAGGAGAGGCTTGGGCTCTGAGGGAGGGGGGAACAGGATCATTAAATGTTTACGAGCGGGAGGCAGATCTTTCTACTCAGACTTCAGGACGAGGAAAGGAGCACAGAGAGGTTCAGAGACTCGCCCCGGGGCCACACAGCAACCACTCCTCATTCAGGCTCAGGATCCTTCATCCTCGTGGCTCAGTCAGCAAGAAGTACTGAGCCCTGCTAGGATGGGGCCCTGACCGGGAGACGGAGAGAGTGAAGCTACACGCCGGCCCTCCCAAGTTCCTGACACAGCGAGGGAGGAAGGCAGGAGATGCCAGGTAGAATTCCGTGGTTCATTCCCTGAGGGATTTGAGACAACAGCCAAAAATGCTATATCCGAAGCAGGAACAGAGATTCGGGGGCAACAGTAGGAGAGAGGGTCTCTGTACATGCTGAGGGCAGGGAAGTAGTGATAGAGGGAGAGTGAAGGAGACCCTCTCCTTAATCATGCTTCAGCCTGATCATGAAAAATGGAGTTTACCTGGAATCGGTGACTTGGAAGTGTGCCCCAGGTGGAGGAGAAAGTCTATGCAAAGGCCCAGAGGTAGGGTGCGTGCCTCAGTAGGAACACTCCAGGGGCTACCATGCAGAGGTAGGGAGAAGGCCAGCTGGGGGAGGTCAGCAGAGGCCAGGCTGGGAAGCATTTATGGTGCCATGGAGTCTGGACTTTGTCCCATAGGCAATGAGGGGACACGGACCGATCCTAGGAGGGAGAAGTGTCAAAGTGAGGTGGGCATTCTAGAAAGATCCTTTCCACTGTGGTGAGGCTGATGAAGGCAGGAGGCCAGCCAGGGCACTGGAAATGAGGAAGCATTTGACAAAGGGTACTGGCAGTGGGGACAGAGGATGGAGGGAAGCTTTCGTAGAGGTATTTCTTTTCTTCTTTTTTTTTTCTTAACATATAATGTATTATTTGTTTCAGGGGTACAGGTCTGTGATTCATCAGTCTTACACAATTCACAGAAGTTACCATAGCACATACCCTCCCCAGTGTCCATCCCCCAGTCACCCCATCCCTCCTACCCCCCTCCCCTCCAGCAACCCTCAGTTTGTTTCCTGAGATTAAGAGTCTCTTACGGTTTGTCTCCCACCCTGGTTTCATCTTGTTTCATTTTTCCCTTCCTTCCCCTATGCTCCTCTGCCTTGTTTCTCAAATTCCTCATGTCAGTGAGAGCATATGATAATTGTCTTTCTCTGATTGACTTATTTCAGTCAACATAATACCCTCTAGTTCCATCCACATCATTGCAAATGACAAGATTTCATTTCTTTTGATGGCTGCATAGTATTCCATTGTGTATATATACATATATATGTGTATATATACATATACATATACGTATATGTATATGTATATATACACCCCATCTTCTTTATCCATTCATCTGTTGATGGACATCGAGGCTTTTTCCATAGTTTGGCTATTGTGGTCATTGCTGCTATAAACATTCAGGTGCACGTGTCCCTTCAGATCACTACATTTGTATCTTTTGCGTAAAGACCCAGTAGTGCGATTCCTGGTCATAGGGTAGCTCTATTTTCAACTTTTTGAGGAACCTCCATTCTGTTTTCCAGAGTGGCTGCACCAGCTTGCGTTCCTACCAACAGTGTAGGAGGGTTCCCCTCTCTCCGCATCCTCTCCAACACCTGTCGTTTCCTGACTTGTTAATTATAGCCATTCTGACTGGTGTGAGGTAGTATCTCACTGTGGTTTTTATTTGTATTTCTCTGATGCCGAGTGATGTTGAGCACTTTTTCTTGTATGATAGAGACATTTCTATGGAAGAGATTGACAAGGGCTTTTTGGGTGAGTGAGGAAGGCAGGGTTTCCTGGCTGCTTCTGAGGTTTTAGCTTAGGGAGAACATAGAAGGGGGGCGGTGATAGTGTTAATTTTTGAGCATCCTGACCACTGGCCTGGTCTCCTCACTCTCATTAAGAAATCCAAGTAATGTAAAGAAGCCAGGTTTGGAAGTCTGGTAGACTGAGGGTCTAATCCCAATGCCTCTGTCATCCACTGTGCAGCCTCAGAAAAGTCACTTCCCCTCTCTGAGCTTCTAGGCTCCAGTTTCTTTATATGGAAATGGAATAAACTGGAGGGAGGGTTGGCTTGAACAAACCATGTGTTTAAGGTGGGTCCCAGCACGAAACCGACTGCTCACTCAGATGGGATCACTTGAGGAGAGTTGAATAAAGGGACTATTTATGGAGATCTGGGTGCGGTGCAGGGAAATGTCAAGGGACAATGCTGTGCCCCAGGTGACAGTTGTCCTGGCTACCAGCCCCACGCCCATGTAGAGAGGGCTGCCTGGCAGGAGCTGTGACCTTCAGTCTCAGGACACTACTGGCTCCCATCACGAGCCCCTGGCCCCCGGTCTCAGGCCGTCTGTGCCCCGGGGACTGAGTGTGTGTCTCCTCTCAACTGTGAGAACAGCATCAGGCAGCCCAGCCAACCATCAGCCTATGCAACAGACAGCATGGATCCACACCCTTGACCCCAGCCACCTTGATCCTGACCAAGTTGGATAGTGAGGCCAAGGCAGGCTGCAGATACAAAATCAAATTTATCCAAAGCTCTCACCACCAGGACCTCAAATTATCTTTTTCCCTTTCTGTACCCCATCCCTCCATGCCCCCTTCTTTTCTTCCCTCCATCTCTTTACCATCTTCCCCCTTTCTCCTCTCCCTCTTCCTTCCTCCAGTCTCCTCTCTGTCCTCTCCCAGTCCCCCACTCTCGATCTTCCTCAACAGCCAACACTTTCAGAGAGCCACTCTCCAGCCAGAAGTGCCCTCCCTTTTGACTTAACATTGAGAGAGAGAGAGAGAGAGGTGTGGAGTTAGTTGTTTAGGTGTTGGGCCCCAGCCACCCTGGGACTGAGTCTAATACCCAGGGGCTCTCAGGGGCTCCAGGGGGTAGAGAAGCTTAGCATTCCATTCCATTCGTGCCAGGGTTCCCGGCCACCCAGAGTGATTGGCCCGCCTTGGGGTCTACCTGCCGGCAGCCTGGACCATCCATCCAGTGGCATGGTGGTCAATCCCAGGGACAGAGCAGCTGCTCTGTGTGTGTGCTGGGGGAGGGGAGGCCTCATTCAACACATAGGCATGATTTCAGTGACCAGTGAAGGACAAGGCAAGACAGGAACCCCCTAGATGGAACCTGGTGTGTGTGAGGCATTGGACAAGGCTTTCACGTACTGTAATTCTGACATTGGCCATCCGTGATACTCACCATTTTATAGATGAGAAAAGCAATATCGAGGGCCAGCTAAGGCTCCTGTGTGGGATGGGTCCTGCGAGGAGCAGGGAGCAAGAGAAGTACAGGGCAACAACCTTACGAGTTGGACGCCCACTGTGCGCCAGGCACGGGGCTGTTACGAGGATGACTGTTTTCGTCTCTTACATTCCAGAAAGGAGTGGATGCAGCCAGTGTTCAAAACCCTGGGATGTCAGGGCTGGATGTCAGGCGTCTTCTAGAAGCTCATCTCCTCTGTTGAACCAATGGGCAACTGAGTCCCAGACGGAAGAAGCGACTTCCCCCAAGCCACATGGCAGGTGTTCTTGTCCTACCTTCGCTTCTCTCGAAGATGTTTGTTCTGCTTCTAGGCTTCCCTGTTTTGAAGTTGATTCTTATTCCCCTACTTAAACAATTAAGCTTTAATACACCAAAAACAGATCATTGTCCTCCAAAGGTTGAAAGAGCAAGATCGCTATTTGTAACGCAAGCAATTAGCTACCTTCTGGTGTTTCCTCACTTCCTTCTTCTCCAAAGGGCTAAGATGGGGAGGTTGCAGAGGACCCAGCAATCAGGGGTGCTGGCCACAGCGGCCGCCGCTGCCGTGAAGCAGGCGATGGGGGTCCTGGGATCTCAGGAGCCAGATATGCCCCCAGAAGGGTGGGAAAGGGGGCGGGGCTGTCTTTGGGAGGGTCGGGCAGACATGGAGGGTTCTCTTTGGGGGTGCTGGCTTGGTTCTGAAGACACTGGAACCTTCCTGTCTCCACTGCTCCACGAGGAACATCGCGGTGCTGGTGGAATAAAGATGTCACCCACCTCTGGAGACGGTGAGCGCGAGAATCAACTGGAGCAGCAGTGCTTCCCGTAGAGGGTCTCGAAGGGGCCTGTGAGCCTCGGCAGTGACATGAAACACTGGGATGTTTTTAATTGTTCTGGAAGCATGATCCATAGTTTTCATTGGATTTTTTCGTAATGGCAAAAAGATTGATTTATTTTTATATCCCTTTTCTTATGTGATATACACGAAGAAGAGTATATAAGGTGTATGTGTATGTTGTAAAGAATACGATTCAAAGGTCGTGCACCCATCAACCAGATTGAGAAATAGGACACTGTCACTATCTCAGACACCCCCGGCGGGCCCCTCCCAGATCGCATCTCCCTCCTTCCACAGAGCTAACTGCTTTCCTGAGTTTTTAAAGAATTATCATCCCCTCTCTCTCTTTAGAGCTTTACTGCTTATGAACTTATTTCTAAATCACATGTTGTTTGGTTATGCCCAGTTTTGACCTGTTCATGGATTTGTACTATAAATGGTCAGACTTGGTTTTCGAGTGCCACGTTCCATTGCTTGTGAGTTCCATCCCTGTCGATGTGGGGACCTGAGGTTTGCTCTTTCTCTCTGCTCTCCTGTCCTGCTTTCCCTCACTCAGCCATGGCCCACCAGGTCCCGGACGTTTGGGGTATTTCTAGGATCTGACATTTATGGACAATGTTCTGCAGACATCCACTTATACATACGCAAGCATTTCTCCAGGGAAAATAACCGGGAAGTTGATCCTTGGGTCGTGGTATTCAGACAGTGCCGAACTGACTCCAGAGTGTTTCTACCAACGCACATGCCCATCAGCCATGGGGGAGAGTTCCAGTTCCCCCCACATCTCACCAGTGTGCCGACAGTGTGAGACATTTTCTGAGTTGTTGATCTGGGATGTGTCTGGGGCGAGGAGGTTGGTCATGGGACTTAATTTGCATGTCTCCAGTGTTTAGTAAGACTGAGTGCTTGGTATACATCTGTTGGTCATGGGTTTCTTCCCTGGGAAGTACAGTTCGAGTCTGTTACCCACTCTTCTACAGAGTTGTATGATCGGTTGTTGACTGATTGATATCAGGTTTTTGGTTTGTTTTGGTTTTTATATTCTAGACATCAATCCTTTGAGGTTATAAGAGTTGCAAATATCTTCTCACACCATGGCTTGCTTTTTGACTTGCATTGCCATGTTTCCAAACGGTCTATGACCCCAGGGAAAATGGAGAACCACTTACAATAAGATTCTATAAGCAGGAGACCCGTGAGCTAGAAAACCCCAAACTTTTGTTAAGCTCAGTGGTATCAGAGCACATTGAACCGGAAATCAAGAATGTCGCCTTGAAAGTCAAGATTTGTACCTTCTTTGGAAACGCCAGATGATGGGGGCATGCAGCTCCTGTGTAGTGGGGGCTGTGAGTGGACACAGGGAAGGGGTTGCCCTTCACCCCGGTTCCTGTTGCTTTCCAGATGCCAAGGGTCTGTTGCCACTTATCCTCCTTGGGCGGCCCTGGGGACTCCCTTCCATTGGCCTTTCTCAGCTGCATATGTTGTTTGCGGGCCTTTGTGTGTGGTTAACACCCTGCCCCTCGGCACCCATCACACCATGCAGAAGTCCACCAAGTCCCGTTGCTGCCATCGTCTCTGTGGTCACGTAGATGCGTCCAGTGGGACAGTGACTTAGAGCCGACCTCCATCCTGAGTCCTGAGCTAGAGGAAATCTCACCTTGTCTTCCGAGCTGTTTTGATCAAGGCCTCCCCACTGGCTCCTTCGGGAACACAGAGAGGGAAGAAGGACCCCAGCAGCAGGTGCCATCGTCTGTTCGGGAGAACCAGCGGTGACCATCATGAACACAGGATCGTCTTCAGGGAGAGCCCATCCCCTCGATGCTCAGAAGAAAAAGAGAGAGAGCTAGAGGAGAGAGAGTTGGTTTCCTGTGTACCTGAGGACAGCTTGGTTCCCATCTCCTTTACACCCATTAGTGTGCTGAGCCTGGAAGGACCGAACTCTGGATGTCCGAGATAAAATTCTACAACCCCCTACAGCTGACCCCACTGCCCATACAGGAGGTTGGACAGGCCAGAAGCCAAGGAGGCCCTTCGGTGCAGCTCATTTCTTGCACACTGACCCTGTACCAGCTGCCGAGCTAGGAGTTCTATCTACAAGTCTTATTTTTGCATTAACCCAAGTCCGCATGGTGCAGCAACTCAGTCCTCGTTTTCAGAAAAGATGGAAATTTGCCCGAGGAGCCAGCGTAACAGAATATCATAGTGGTCCCCCACTCGGGTGTCGGAGTTAGACCTGTCTGGACTTCCAGCTCTGGCCTTGTTTTCTGGGTGTTCCTAGACAAACGACTGTTTTGGATCCTTGGTTTCCCCAACCCAGAAAATGGGAATCACACCATCCTTAGGGCTCGAGGTTTGTGTGGGGGATGCAGTGAGCCCAGTGGTGAAGGTTTTGGCACAGGGATCCCACAGAACCAGGATAAGGAGCTGGGGTACAAAGTCGAATTCTTGCATTTTGTGTCTCTGGGGATCACCGTACCTCCCACCAGAGCACTCGCTCTCTCTGTTAGCCATAGACACAAAATGCTGGTCTCCTGCCCTGACCTGCCAGGGGCCAGTCCCTCCTCCTCCTCACCCCTCTCCAGAGTCTCATTGTCCTGGCAAGGACGCACCGACAGCTGTGGCCTGGGCGGGCTCTGTGTCCGTTCTGTGGAATGCCAGCAGCAGGAGGTTCTGGGGGAAGGGGGGATTTTACACACACACACGCACACACACACACACACACACACACACACACACACACACACACTGTGTTAGTCACTGTCCATCCTCACTGGGGAAAACCTGGGGCAGGGCATCAACATTCAAATTTCTCTTGGCATTTCCTGTCATTGTTTTCCTTCTTACTCTAAGCTGCTATCCCATCCGCCCGAGGCCATCAATGAAGATGTGGATGCCCGTGTTCCCATAAACAGTCAGAATGCAGAGGACCTGCGCTACAGACCTACAGGAGGATGCCGAACTTTCTGCATTGTCCTGGACAGACCTAGCAACCAGTCAGAAGAGAGCCCTTTCTGGCCTCTCCCCTTCTGCTCCAGAGTCTGACCGGCCCTCCTGCGATTGGCTGGGTTCCTTTCAGTCCCGTGAGCCTACCTCTCGAGGTGGACCTTCTACTGAAGCCCTCCCCACCTCTCCAGGAGAGTGTGGAGATGACAGTGGGCTTTGGGGGTCAGGCTGCCTGGGCTTGAATTCTAGTTCTGCTCTTTACTTGCTGTGTGCCCTTGGGAAAGTTACTGAACTTCTCTGTGCTTATATCCTTATCTATAAAAAGGGGATAATAAGAGGACACAGCAGGTGGTTGTGCGCATTCAATGAAGCAGGGGAGTGGGAGTGGATAATGCTTAGAACAGGGCCCTGCTCAGAGTGAGCATTCCATGTTGGCTCTCACTCTTGTCTGAGTCAGGCTATGCAAGAAGCATGGGCTTTAGCTGGGTCCTTCCGCTAAGTTGCCCTGTGCCCGTGGGTGTCTCTTTTAGTCTCATTGAGTCTGATCTGGGTTGCCCGCCCAGATGGGTAGTTGCAGGACATGTTTGCTCAAAAAGACCCTGTGCTTGGTTGTGTTCTGCTGTTGTCATCCTGAAATGTCTACTAACTTTGAAGCATTGAACACTGAGCCTTACGTTTCTCTCTCCCGTCTTGTGCCTCACCCTGGCTGGCCTGGGCAGTGGGGCTCATGACTGGTCCCTTTCGGGGCCACCGAGGCATAGAATCAGGGGGCTCCTGCGGGCTGTCCCTCCCCAGCAGTGGCTGGGTCCTCCCAGAGTTCACCAGGCTCTGGGGCTCTTGAGGGCACGACCATTCCCTACCAGGTGACATATGAGCTGTTTTCAGTGGAAACTTTTCAGCATGGGATTCTGACCTCGGAGTGGGCTGATTTAGACTATTTGCTGCCGTGGAACTGACCATATATTTTTGGTATATTAGGTGATTTCAAGAAAAAAATCAATTTTAATAGCAGCAATCAAAACTGTAGAAACCCGTACCCGGTATCATAGAGCTGCTTTACGTCTGGGTTGATAGGACATGATAGGACAGGAAGGCAAAGAGCCAGAGGTCCCTTGGCTCCCTGTTGCCTCCCTGGCCCCAGGGGATCAGGAGGAGGGAGGGGCGGGGGAAGGGATCCCATCAGAGCAGACAGAAGCCTCCTGGACCGTTCCTCTTCAGATCTAACGTGTCATGTTACAGCTGGTTAATCTATGAGCCTAAATATATTCTCTTTTCTATGATAATTATTAATTGTTTAATAGTCAACTCATTCTCATGATTGAAAATCCAAAAGGCACAAAAGGATAGAGAAAGAAAAGTCTCCCTCCCGTCCTCCTTCCTGGAGGCAACCAGTGTTCTCTGTCTTTTGTGTGCTTCCCAGAGATAGCTTATTTATATTCAAGGGAAAAAAAATTACACTATGTATTTATACTCCTCTATTTCGTCCATTGTAATACAAATGGTCTCATACGATGCCCACCGTCTGCACCTTGCTTTTCCATGATGTATCTCGGAGACAGTTCCTTATTCATCCGTATCGAGGTTCTTTGTTCTTTTATAGGGATGCGTAGTGGTCTGTTGAAAGAGAAAGCCCGAATTTATTTAACCAGTCCCCCGCTGATGAATGGTGGGTTGCTGCCATTCTTTAGAAGTGTGAGTCTTTAACAAATTCTGTTCTCCCTCATCACACTGTGGACCAGACTTGTTTAAAGGGACAAATGGTGCCATTCCCTTCTGAGTCATTTAGCCTTCCTTATACAGCGTCTGTAGCCCTTCCAGTTGCTCAACTTGAAGACATGGGCCCTTTCCCTTCGTTGTTCTTCTCTACTCCCCTACGTTCCCCTCTTCCATCTCCCTCAACTCCCACCTCTCAGACATCCCTGCCTCTCTCTCTCGCTCTCCACAGCCACCTTCCAAGGCCAAGTCTCCACAAAGCTGGGCTTGGACCATTGCAGTACCCTCCCCTCCAGCAGAGGGAGACCACATCAGGTCACTCTTCCACCTAAAGCCCTTCCACGGGCTGATGCCCAGGAGATGAAAGCCCCAAATCCTCACCACCCACCCTGCCCCATCTCTTACCATCATCCACCACTCCTTATCCCAAAGCTACACACCAAGCTTTTTCCTGTCTCTGAGCAAATGCACATACTCTGCCTTCTGCCCACAACACCGTCCCCACCTCAGTACCTTTCTTCACCTTCCTAATGCCCACTCACTTGAAGTCTCAGCTTAAAGGGCACATTTCCCCCAGAGACCTACCCTCATGTCCCAGCTAAAAGCAGCCATCCATCCAAAGTGTCCATTCCCTTACTTCAGCCGCCACTGTGTGTAGTTATATATTTGCTATGTGTGTGTGATGAAAGTCTGTTTTCCCCACTATAACATAAGCCGTCCACGGGCAGAGACATGTGTCCTATTCACTACCGTGTCTCTTGTCCTGAGTGTGGGGCCTCTTCAGTGTCTGTCAAACGAATGAACATTTTTGAGCACTTCTTCATTGCCCTGGGACATCCCCAGTTTCCAAGGACCCACTGAGGCACCAAGTAGAAACCAGAGGGAAGTGCACTTTCCCGATGTGCATGACTGGATGAGGAAGGGCTAATGCTACCACAGAGGAAGTCTGGGAGGATGAGGACCATTCCATGGGTGAGGAAGAAGGGGAAGGAACTTCCAGCACAGGGGACGGCCCTAGCAAAGGTACAGAGACATTAATGCTCGCAGCCTGCTGGGGGAAGAGTGTCCCAGACTCCACAGTGACTTGCCTTGCACTTTCTTACTCTCCTCTGTCATGTTTATTGGAAGCTCCTCCTATTTGTGAGGGGGAGCTAAGCCATTGTAACAAAGACCCTTTCATCCCCACCCCCACCCCAATCCAGTACCTTAAGGCACAAAAACATGACCTCCTCTTTTTTCTACTAGCTTTGGGTACGCAGAGCCCGTCACTCGATTGTCTGGTGAGTCAGGCTTTTTCCATCTCAGTTCTGCACCATTCCCTAGGGCACTGTACACATCTACAGGGTGAGGCTGGGTCTCCGCCATGTCCTCGTTGCAGACGGAAGGGAAGGTGGAAAGAGATCCCCGGGGGAAGTGTGCCCGTTGTCTTAGAGGCTCTGCCTCACCTGAAACATATGCCACCTTTTCCGACAAAAGAAGGCACAAGGCAAGGACTTGTCCTAACTGCAAAGAAGGCCAGGGAGTGTATCTGGCTGGGCAGCGAGGTGCCCACCTATAGGATCCCACTACCCTGGAGGAAGGCAAGAATGTGTCTGGTGGGCAACTAGCAGAGGAACCTGCTGTAGCAGAGTGAAGGTCACGGGGAGCAGGTGGCTGGAGGGTCATCGGGTAGGTGGCTCCAGGGTCCTGGTGCTTTCATCGCCTGGGGACTGGAGCCATGAGCTGTACCCCTGCCTCCTGCCGCCAGGGAGAGGATCTCGGGCTTCTCCCAGCTCTGCCTGCCCATTTCTCTGCACGATGCTCTCTGTAGTCAGAACTGTCCCCAGCCCCTCTACTATAACCCATTCCTGGCTGGTGATGATTCCGAGCCAAACGTAGACCTCGGCCATGCTAGTCCCTAAAGACATGTGGCCAACGAGTCAAACATCAGCGTCTGCAATCTCATGGTGCATAGGGACTCTGAGCCATAGTGACAGGAGAAAGTGTTTTAAGTACTTGAGAGGCAAATTTTGAGAGACAGAAACAAGCCAAGAATTATAACCTTTATTCTCCGGTGATTAACATGGGCCCCAGCTATGGACTGGAATGTTTGTGTCCTCCACCAAATATTGAATCCTCAGGCCCATGGTGATCCTATTAGGACGTGGGACCTTTGGGAAGTGATTAGGTCATTAGGGGGAGCCCTTGTGGACGAGACTAGTGCCCCTTTTATAAAAGAGAAAGGAGAGATCCCTTGCCCCTTCCCCCATGTGTGGTTGAAGCCAGAAGGCGCTGTCTGTGAGCCAGACGCAGGCCCTCACCAGACACCAAATCTGTTGGCACCTTGCACTTGGACTTCCCAGCCTCCGGAACTACGAGAAATACATTTCCGGTATCCGTAACGCCCTCAGCCTATGGTGTACTGTTCCAGCAGCCTGAACACACTGAGACAGCCCCCGAAGACTCTTCCTGCTAATGCTGGTGGTAACCAAGTAGGGGTCACGGTATGTACCCAAAAATAATAAGACTGCACTTAAAAATTCTGCAATATAAATCCAAATTGGACTTTTATTACAAATACTATAAAAACCCATTAATATTAAAATTAATAATAGCTAATATTTATTGAGCACTTACGGCGGCAGACACTGTATAACACCTTCTACAGTGCGATCTCTTGCTCCCTCCTTCCCACTCCATGATGGAATACGATTATTTGCCCCATTTGCAGACAGGGAGGCTGGGGCTTAGACAAGTCAGGCGACTCAGACAACGAATGCAGGTTTCGCACGGAGCAGAGCCAGGCTTTGATTCCAGCTCAGCTCCAGAACCTTCATTCATAAGAAGCTGCTAGCCTACGTACCATGGAAATAACCCCCCTGAATCCTGCCTGTAAGGCCCCACACAGCTTCCTGATGCTTATGATGCTCCTGGTCCGTCTCTCTCCCCATTTCGGTCAGAGAGCTGGAGGCACAAGGGATCAAGTACACAGGGCTAGGGAGTCCTTCTTGTTGGCCTACCCCTTCTGCAGATAGCAGAGGCCATCTGTGCCCTTGGGGTGGGGGTGCAGCTCTCCTACGTGGGTGGGCAGCCCCCGCAGGCCCTTGGAATGCTCCCTATTTCTGGGCAAGGAATGCCTGCTTCTCTCCCCGCTGAGAAAAGCCAGCAGCCCCTGCTCCCCATGGAAACGCCAGCAAAGGCTCCTTCCCTCTGGCCCCTCCCCACGCCCACAACGCCCTGCCTTGTTGTCCTCACCTCCTCTCTCAGGTCCAGGGCTGAGATCTTCTTCCTCAGCCTCTCCCCTCCCACCCCTCCTCTCGTCCTCCACTCCATCCTCTTCAAGCAGCCCCGACCTTTCTAAAATGTTAGCAAACCAGATAACGTGGTGACCTTCTGCCTCGAAACCTTTCATGTTCCCATTACCTGCAGAGCGAACTTGGGCCTGAGGCTCTGCGCGACCCTGCTGTGCCTGCTCTCCAGGCGCTTGCCCATCGCCTCCTCTGCCGCCCCCCTCCCCAGCCCAACGGGCTCTCTCCCAGCTGCACATAAAAAAGGAAGGGGTAGATGGCCTGTGAACAAACTTGGAAAATTCTGTATTCTCTGTGCTTTCTTGGAAATTAGCCCAGTCTTCCCCAGATTTATTTGATCATGGAAGAAACAACGCCCTGCCGATCAGCTCCTTTGAACCTGCTGCTGTAGCTGGATGGGCCCCACTTCCCACCCTGTACTTGCCCACCTCCACACTTTTGGTCCTGCTCCCCTCCCCCCATCACACCCCTGGCTAGAACATCTTCTCTGACCCCCTCACCCTCAAAAGCCACATTCCCCATGAACCTTCCTGATTTCACTCCAATTTCAGGGCTTTTCGACCTGGGCCTCTCTCTCTGTGACCTTGAATGCTAAAGCCAGCCAGAATGTATGGTCATTCGTGGTCCATTTTGGTCTCCTCTTGGTACTGTGGGTATTTTAAGGCAGGGCCTGAAGCTCCACCTCCTTTCATCTCTCATACAGGGCCTGGCGCATTACGGGTGCTCTGCAAACATTCCTGGAACAAGAACTGAGAAAGGAGATACAAGCTCTGAAGAGCAAAGACACAGCCTAGCCCCAGCTCCGGTTCCCATGGCAACCCCCAGGGAGGGCCAGCCTGGCTCTGAAGCCTCGGGGTTGCCTGACCAGCTCTCTGAGCAGAAGGCCGAGAGGCTTCCCTGGCAGTGCATGAGCCCTTGACGGGGACTCCCACTTGCCACCATGACGAGCTCTCCATGGCCCGCCAGGGTGTCCTTGGAGAAGCATGTCATCCGCCGTCTGCGGACAGGCAGCAGCAGAAGGACGAGGCTAAGACTTCCTTACTTACAGCAGCTTGCATTCATCCCTGCACTAGTCAAGAAACGGCAGAGTTGTGACGGGGCCGGCAGAGTTGGGGTCCACCGGGAGAGCCTAGCCCTGCCTGGAGGGGGCGCCCTGCTCGGTACCCAGCTGGGAAGCCAACAGCAACTCTACTCCCCCCACACCCTCCCAGGCCCTGGGTATAGCCAGACTCTCTGATCTGTATATCGATCTCCTGATTTAAAAAAAAAAAAAAAAGTCTCAAAAACTTTTTAACAGTGAAAACCCCCTATCAGTCCTGGGTGAAAAAAACCTCGTTGAATCCCAGGGATCCCAGTTTTGTTCTAACAAGGCTGTCAGAAGCGGGTGCCGGCTGCCTCTGGTGGAAGTGAGTGTGCAGCAAACTTGGGTCAGCCTGGGGTTCCACCTGAACTACGTGGTGGCCGCTGGGACGTGACTCGAATATTCTCAGAGTCCTGTGTCTGCTCAGATGTCGGTGGCCGGGCCTGCCCGCGGATCTGCCCAGCCCCCAGCCCAGAGGCCCTCACCTGTCCTCTGCAGCCAACAGGTCGGGGGCCTGGGGATGTCCTAGCCCAGGATGGACAGGTGTCCCCTTTCCTTGGGTCCCCGCCCACCCTAGAGCCCTCCCACAAACAGCGCACAGCCGCGCTCTCCCGGGAAGCCTGGAGAGGGAGTCTACTCCTCCAGCGGCAGACAAGGGGCTGGGACAGGTCTGCCTCGATTACAAATGACACTTCAGCAGGCGGTGTAGGGTGCTGGGAAGGAAGCGGCTGTGTGGGCCCCTTCTGTCATTTGTCTCCTCCTCTTCTGGTGGCAGGAATGCTCCCAGCCAACCTTGGAGCGGAGTGGATTGGGTGACGTGTCCCCTCACCCTGACCACCCCACTCCCCACTCTGTGCTTGGAGAGAGAGACAGAGGGACACAGAGAGAGAGCCTGGGGCTATGGAAGATAGAGGGAGGGAGGGCCCTGGCCCTGCCACTTACTAGCTGTGTGATCAGGAACAAATTGCTGAACATCTCTGGTCCTCCGTCTCCTTCTCTGCAAAATGAGGGTGAGGAGGGGGGTTAGGAAGGTGGGAAGAGCTCGAATCTCAGAGCACACCTGGGGGGGGGGGGTGCGTGGGGCAGGCTCAGTGAGTGTCCTCTCCTGCCCTTGCTGGCTGCCTTTCCAGGGAACATTCCACAGGCCAGCATTCCAGGGAGGGGAGGGAGGCAGGAGTGTGGAAAAGACCCATCTCCTCTCACTCTCTCATCCCTCTGTCTGTCTTTCCCTCCTCCCCTCTCATCCTTCCTCAAGGCAACAGAATGTTTCCACTTCTCAGAATGGACACGGGCACGAGGAGCCCCATTCCCAACCTGTCCCTGCAAGGTGACCTCTGGAGGGCCAGTCTCCAACAGGACACCACTCTCCTCCACTATTCTGCCTCCTCAACCTTCCCTCCCTCCCTCCCTCCACCTGCCCCACCTTTGCCGGATTGCCTTCATGCCAAACCTACCAAGGACCAAGTTTCCATCCTCGACAATAAATGCTCCCGGGAATAAATAGGGCAACAAGTCAGACCTGCTCCTCGCGGCCATGTGTGGAGGGCATGTTCCGTGGCGTGTCTGAGCCTCATGCATCTTTCAGCCCAGGGCTGGTGGAGGATGAAATGCCATCCCTCGTGCCCCTAGTTCGGGCGTCTTCTGTCCCTGTTCTTCACCCCTATTAATGTGTCCTCTCACTTCCTGTAAAGGCAGAGGCCCCAGCTGGTTGTCAGCCGGCCACTTCAGAGCCCTCGACTTCACTGGGGAATCAGACCTGCTTCTTCCTGTGGGGCTGGTCACCTGCCCGGTGGTCCAGCCCCGGTTGGAGCCTGTCTGGCCCTTAAGGAATATTCTCGCCCTTGCCGCTGCTCTAGCCACTGTTACCAGGCGCAGGAGTGACAAAGTTTCATTGATTTTCTCTCCCACACCCCACCCCCTCCCTGCCCTTCCTCTCTGCGGGGAACCCACTGTGTCGCAGAGAGAGAGAGAGCGCGCACGAGTGCACACGCACACACGAGCACACCAGATGTTAAAGCCGCGTTGCCTTCTTACACGTTCAGCCCTTTGGGTGTTTGATCTCTGGCTTAACAAGTTCGGCCATCTTTCTTAAGAGAATAAAAGAGATTCAGACAGAGGAGAGAGGGAAGGAGACAAAGAATGAGCAAGACAATGAGATGAAAGGGACCAGACTCAAAGGAAGACAGAGGAAGACAAAGCAAGGCAAAGCCAGAGCAGAGACGGAGAGACAGACAGACAAGACAGAACAGGGAACACCTTCTCTTAGAAGCCACCTCTGGCCTCTCCTGGGGCTCTCACCCCATCTCAGCCCTTCCCACAGCCTCAAAGCCACCACATCAACTCTAAGTGATCACGCCCTCCCTGTGGAGGCGACAACCTCCTGCTCTGCTTAAGACTCAGGAGCCTTTGGCAGGAGATGGGATGAGCAGCCTTGCGGTGCAGAGGGCTGGCTGGCAGGGGACAAATGGGCTGCCAGTGGGAGTCAGTGGGGAGCCGAGGACCCCTGCATCCCTCACTCCTGGGTCTGAGCAGCCTTGCAGAGGCGCCCAGGGAATGAGCATTAACTCTGCATTTATTTCCTGCTCTGCCTCTTGCTCCCCCCTTCCCTCTCCCCTCCTTTGTCTCTGGGTCTTCGATTTCCTATTTGAGAACAGTTCCAGCCGGTGCCACTGCCGCAGTCCCAGCCCCTGTCACCAGCGAAGGCTGTCTCGAGCCTGTGAGTCAGAGACTAGCGCTGGTTTTTATTAAAGGTGGAAGGAATATAATCTGATTTTCTAAAAGCAGAGCACCTCCTTCCAAGCCAAGGGTTCCATGGGACATCGAACTGCCTGTGATATTTTCAAACATACATGAGCCCATAATAGCCCCCCATGCCTGGGAGCGGCAAACCTGCGTGGGTTTTAATTTTTTTTTTTCCCCGGGCTAATTCTTTTAGGTCACTTCCAGCTTCCCCCACTGAGAGCTCCCATGCAGGAAACGCCACGAATTCCATTCCAGCCCCTGAGTCTCCATAATTAATGGGATCACTGGAAATGCACCAGGAAGGGTGCTAGGGGCCTGGGATCTTATCTGCCTGGTGTCCAGGCAGAGAAGCTTCTAGCCAGATGAGAAGCTGAGCCTGTCCAGGCCCCTGGGGCCCTCCTGCCAAGGTCACTGATCCCAGCTCCCCAGGAGCCCACCTGGGGGTGGCCGTCCTAAAGCCTCTCTTCTCCGCCCCCGCCCACCCTCTGGAGCTGTCTTTTTCTATAATTCTCTTCTCGTCGAGTCTATTAGCCTTCTCTGGCAGGCCTGCCAAGTTCAGCTGCATCTCCTTGTCTCGTTTATATTAGAAGAGAAAGCTCTGGCATGTTTTCCCCTCACCTGAGGAAAAAGATGCTTCTCTTTTTCAAGACACTCATAGCCTTTGATGAAACCCAAGAAAGACTTAAATTATAATGAAATTCAGTCTTTCAGACTTTCAGAGATGAGATTGCCCAAGAGCACTTCTAGCTGCCTTATGAAGACGGCTTGCCTTTCCAGCAGTCAGCAGCTGGGCACAGGGGCCTGGTCTGGTTGCCTTTCTCCGGCCTGTCTGCAGCCCAACTCCTGCTTGTTCTCTTTCCCTGCACGGGTTATTACAGTAGCTAGCCAGGGAAGTAGCCTCCCAACTGGTCTTCCCTCCCCCGCTCTGACCCTTCCTGCACTGACCACATCCCTTTCCATCTGCAAGGCCCTCAATGGATCCAAACTCCCAGTCCAAGTACCCCTTCCCCTCCTTCCCATACCTTCCCGAGACTTCCAGGTGGGATGGACTGTCCATCTATCTGACCTCCACACCACCATTTCTGTAGCCCAGTAAACAAACAAACAAACAAACAGACAAGGCTGGGAGCCTGGGCTCCAGAGTGAGCCCAGCGCAGCCCCTGGCTGTCCCGACCACCAATCAGCAGGAGGGGTGGGACAGGGTGGGACACCACCTTGCCTTTGTTCCTGGGCACACCCAGCATAGGGGCTGCCTGTGGGGTCTGAGAGGCTGGGGAGGCTGTCTGCGACCCCAGAAAAGGGCTGGCTACCCCAGCACCAGCCTTCTAGTCCGGGGGTGGGTGAGGGGAGCTCAGGAGAAGTGGTAGCTAATTGAGGTATCAGGAACAAAGGTTTGCTCTCCACTGCTCAGAACAAAAGGGAGAAACACCCCGAGTTAATTAACTTCGCGCAATAGGGCTGGTGCCACAGGCTTAGCTGCCCAGGGTCTGTTCCATCTTCCAAGAGAAGATAATGATGGCCAAAAGGAAAACACTCTCAGACAGCTGGGACAACCTCTTCTGTTCGCTGGTCACATGCTCAACCATGCATTAGGTCATCAACAAATGCATATTAAGTGCCAGGCTCCTTGCTAGGGGATAGACACATAGCATAAGGGTGACCAAAAGAGAAAGCCCCGTGGCCCTCGTGGAGCTCAAAATTCTTCATTCATTCCCGTTTACCGCCAAACACCTATCAAGGTCGTCTCTGTGGGCGTCTCCAGTTTCCTTCCACCCACTTCCTTTCATTCCAGGCCAACCACCGCCATCCCAGCACTCCACAGAAACCGCCCTCAACAACGACAGCAAAGACCTCCAAGACACCGTGCGTCATTGGTCACCGTCTCCTTATTTATTTAGTTGTTTGTTTATTTATTTTAACTAGACTCCACACCCAGCGTGGAGCCCAACTCGGGGCTTGAACTCACGACCCTGAGATTAAGACTTGAGCAGAGATCAAGAGTTGGGCGGTTAACTGATGGAGCTGCCCTGGCACCATCTGCCTCCTCTTGAAATCACCATTTGGTTTCCAAGCTGCCACATTTCTGCTCGTTTTCTTTCTACCGCACAGGTCACGCCTATCCGCCTCCTTTGTGGTTTTCCCCTTCAATCTCGTAATGTTGGGGTGTCCTTGGTAAAGTCATTCTTCGGACCTCTTTACTTTCCCTCCCATCGTGACCTCATCCATTCTTTGATTTTAAATAGTGTTTCCACGCGGACAACTCCCAGCTTTATATCTCCGGCTCAGCCCTCGCCCCAAACCCAGAATCAAGTATCCAACGCAACCAGTATTTTCTTCTTAATTGACATCTCACACTCAGCATGTCCAAAATGTAATGCCTAAGCTTTCCCGTAATTCTGCTCGCAGGCCGCCCTCACCAATGTGGTTATGCCAGCTGTTCTCGAAGACCGCTCCCTTTTTCTCACATTCCACACCCAGCATAAATCTTGCTGACCCTGCCTTCGTAATGCACCCAGAATCCCCTCAGTGCTCCACCTCTGCGGCCACCATCCCTGTCCAAGCCCACATCTCCCGTCTGGGTCTTGCATTTACCTCCTTGCTGGTCCACACATGGAAGCCGACGGTCCCCTATTACATTAACCCCTGCTCGAAATCCTCCGATGGCTCCCGTCTTGCTCGGAGGAACCACACTCTGCGAGAGCTTCACTGGTCCAGGCCACACTCCCACTTGGAATCCCTTACTCCTTCACTTCTCCATGCTTGACTCTTTCCAGGCATGCTTCCTCTCTGGGCTTCTTGAACTTGCTATCCTCTCTCCCTGGAACACTTTCTGTGCACATACCTATGTGGCTTTTTCTGTCTCCGCCTTCGCATCTTTGCTCAGATACCTTCATGGTGACACCTTCCCAAAGCATCCCAGTTAGAACTGCCGTGCCCATCTCCGCACACTCCATCTTCCTTCCCTCCCTTCTTCTGCCTCTGACATCACTCTTGCTACCATCTAATGTGCGATATATTTACCTGTTCATCATTTTCTTTCACTAGAATGTGGGTCAGTGTAGGGGGTTGAATTTGGTCCCCCCCAACCCAAAAGATGTGCCCAAGTCCTGAGCTGCTGTGGCTGTTATCTGACCTTACCGGAATTAGTCTTTGCAGATAAAATCAAGTTAAGAATCTAGAGATAAGATCATCCTGGATTTAGGGTAGACCCTCAAGCCAATGTCAGATGCCCTGTACGAGAAGAGAGAGATCTGAGACACAGAGACACAGCGGAGAAGGCCACAGGAAGATGGTGAAGGCCACAGGAAGAAGGCCACAGACGGCGGGTGATGCTGACACAAATCAAGGATTTTCAGGAGCCACTGGGGCCCTACCAACACCTTGATTTTGGATTGCCACCCTCCCAATCTGGGAGAGAACACGTTTCCCAGGGCTGTGAGAACGTGTGGTGTCAGTGCCAAGAAACTAAGGCAGGATCTTGGTTTTGTTTTCTGCTGCAGCCCACGTTCCAGCACGCTGCCGGCCAGTGAGGGCACGCAGCGTCCATGGGTTGAGCAATTGGATGAGTGCCCTTCCACACAGCACGGTGCCAGCGCTCAGAGGGAGACAAAGGAGGAGACAGGCGTGGTTTGGGAGCAGCACAGAGCCCAGACCCCTGGAGACCCTGGGCAGCTGGCACCTGGACCCCCTGCCCCATTCCCTCATTTGCAAAATAAAGGGAAATTTTCAGCATCCCATCACGGTGGTGGGGATGATTTTCTGTGCTTGTACTGTAGCTGCCCCCATCCCTTCCCAGCCCTCCCTTCCCTCCACCCCTCACCGTCCTCCTCTCGCTAAAATCCGGGAAACAACCAATTCAGTCTGCCTTGGAGAAGCACTCTCTATGGTTTTTTTATCAAACACCACTTAATGATGTGGGAAATATCCATGCCATGTTGTTAAGTGGGAAAAAGCTGCTTACAAAATTGCATGTGCATTAGCTCTCCCTGTAACAAGTGGGCATGAAAGCCCAGCCCATTGCCAGAAAGAAAATCTCACTCAAGTGCCTGGAGCCCAGAATCCCTATTGTTCTTTGCTTTTCCACTGAATTTTTGCTCTGTCCACGCAGAGCCCACCCGATGTGGGCAACGGGGGGGCCCCTCTTGCCAGCCTCTGCCCCCCCTTCACGTTTCCCATCATGCCTTCAGGGTCCCGATTCTTCTTTTATTTCCTTCTGTAATGCTTTCTAAGTTTCTCCATAAAAGTCGGGTACGTCTTTTGCTCAGTTTATTCCTTAAGTATCTTTCAGATTGTCTTGCTGTTTCGAACTGAGTCTTTTTTTGTCTTGTACAGTGTTTGTTTGAGTGGTACCTTCTTTAGGACACAGCTTCTGTGTTAGCCCCTCCTTGGAGCTGTCTCTGACCTCCCCACTCCCGGCACCCTGGGGGTCTCCTTTATGGTTCTCCCAGTTTTAATTTTTGTTCACTTAATGTCTTTATTTGTGTGCATTTGACTAATGCAAATTACTCGTTCGTGGCTGTCTTCTCTATGGGACTGTGAGGATTCAGAGAAGAGGAAAGTCTGTCTTAATCACAGCTGCAACCTCAGGGCTCAGTGTAGTGTCTGGCACCCAATGGGTGTCCATGAATGTGCTCTGAGTGAGTCACACGCCCACACCGGTGGATGGGGATTGGGGGGTGTAGAATCCAGGCTCAGCCGCTCCCAGTTGTAGGCACTTGGACCCGTCCCTTCACTACTTTGTACTCTAGCTTCCCTGGTGACAAAGGACATGGCTTCTGATTTCCCTTTGAATGCCAAAATCCTTTGGTTCTATAAGGAGAGGGCTAGAAAGGGCCAGAAGCAAGTTGCCTTCCAGAAGGCAGGCTCCCACATGTAAACAAAAACTGAAGGAGGGTTTCTAAGTTGCTAGCTGGGAGTTATGTTAAAAAGATATGCCATATAAAGACCATGTGATTGGTATCTATCTATTGATCTATCTATCCATCCATCCAGCTATAGAATGGAATATTACTCAACCACGAAAAAGAATGCATTCTTGCCATTTGCAACAACATGGATGGACCTAGAGGGTCTAATGCTAAGTGAAAGAATTCAGTCAGAGAAAGACAAATACCATATGATTTCACTCATATGTAGAATTGAAGAAACAAAACAAACATATAAACAAACAAACAAAACAACAGACTCTTAAATACAGAGAACAAACTGGTGGTTGTCAGAGGGGAGGTGGGTGGGGATGTGGGTGAAATAGATAAAAGGGATTAAGAGTACACTTGTCTTGATGAGGACTGAGAAAAGTATAGAATTGTTGAGTCATATTGTACACCTGAAACTAATATAACACTATGTGACATATACTTCCAAAAGAGAGAGAGAGAGACACGACTGAATGACTTCAGACGCCCTCACACCTTCTGTGAGGTTAGAGCCCTCCACTAGGAATGGATATTCCTGGCCAAAACCCAAATGGAAGTTCAGCATTCCCCAACAGCTGAACAGACATTCTCCAGGAAAGGTGCCAGGGAGACAGTATAACAGCAATTGCGTCCACACTTGACCTGGTCTTCAGCCAAAGCATCTTCTCTTCTTTTGTACTTGGGGCTCTACCCTCCAACCTCCAAGTCCCCCACCCTATTAAGAGTTTTGAATTGGTTACTAAGAATGAATTGGGACATAGCTGATCTCTAGATATTGAACTTGTATTGGGCAATTATAGTGAACTCTCTTACTTGTTCTAGAAGATTGTAGATTCTTTGGGAATTTCTAGAAACAGAAATGAAGACAGTTTTGTTTCTTTCCAATTCTTACACAGTTTGCTTCTTTCTTCATTCCTGATTGTGTTGATTAGTGTCTTTGGGTCAATGCTGGACAGAGTCAGTGAGAGAGGGCATCGCTGTCTTTTTCCTGACTTAACAGAACTATGCCTAAAGCTTCATCATTGAGTAAAATATTTGCTGAATTTTTTATAGACACACGTTATCAGAGTAGGAATGCTCCCCTTTCCCCTACTTCACCACAAGTTTCTGTTTTAATCGTGAGTATGTGTTGAATTATATTGTGCTTTCTGTGTCTTTTGAGCTGATACCCTGATTTTTCTCCTGTAGACTATTAGGGTGCTATATTATATAATACATGTTGTGATATTCAGTTAACCCTACATTCCTGGGTTAAACTTTCCTTGACCATGACGTACTTTAAAATATGAATTGCTGAATTCCATTAGCTAATATTTTATTTAGAATTTCCTCTCCAGGGCCACCTGTGTGGCTGGTTAAGCCTCTGCCTTCAGATCAGGTCATGATCTCAGGGTCCTGGGATCAAGCCCCACATCGGGTTCTCTGCTCAGCAGGGAGTCTGCTTCCCCCTCTTTCTCTGCCTACTTGTGAGCTCTCTCTCTCTGTCTGTCAAATAAATAAATAAAATCTTAAAAAAAAAAAAAGAATTTCCTCCCCAATTTTGTAAGTGAGATTGGCCTGTAATGCCTTTTTTCTTGTACTGAGGCTACTTCGAGGCTCCAATGCCATGGTATGTGAGCATCAGACAGCACTCCAAAATTTTAGATATTTAGCCATTGCCTCAAAAAGCATCTAGTCTGGCTCAGGGAAGAGAATCTGCCCACTCGGGAGGTGTGTCAGACTGCCTACATGGGACAATATGAGAGACCCCTGGGTGACACCCAGAATCCCACAGTTCAGGATTCTTGAAGGAATCCTGAACTTGTGGAAGAATTCTTGAAGAATCCATGATTCTTGAAGGCTTCTCGTTCTCAAGAGTCCCATTTAAGACCCAAGGAGCCCTGAGAGTGGATCACGAGCTGATTTCAGGATTAGCTGCCAACCCGAGGCAGGGGCTGTTTCTCCTACTTCACCAGTACCAAGACCATTCCCACTGGGGAGATATCTCATCAGATAGTGGTACACTTGGTGGCCAAAGGACTGTCTGTATTATTTACGCTCTTCACCATCACACGGAATAAGGTTGGGGGTGGCGGGCAATTGTCCAACTCTTTGAACAGATAAATGGATCTTCTTCTAGCCAAGTTGTTCTCCCATAAAATCAATAAGAAATATAATTTTATCCCTAGAAGGCTTACCTTGGGGTTCAGAATCCTGGCATAGTCCCAGCTTTGTCCCCAAGCAGCAGTTTGCCTACACCCCATCCTCTTCTGAGGACCCCAAGAATGTTAAGGCGGTTAAAAGAGCCTTGGTGTTTGGAGTAGGAGACTGGGTTCCAATCCTAACTCCACTTGCTCTCTGTGACACTGAGCCCCTGACTTCAGTATAAAGCAGAGATAATTGCACTCTACCTTCTAGGTTTGTAATGCTGATTAAATATGATAATAAGTGACAAGGGTCTGGTACATAGTAAATGCTCAGTCAATTCTCTTGGTTTCTTGGAAGGCTGAGGATAATTCCATGACATGAAAGTAGTCATAGAGGCAAAGCTGAGTCCTGCTGCCTCAGGTGGAGCATTGGATGTCCAAGTGCAGACTTGGAGCCCCAGGGGACTTGGACCAGGCCCATGGGTGTCACGATCTAGGAGAAGATTCCGCCTGGGCTGTGGGCACAGCTCTGCGATAGGAGGACAGGGACTGACTTACCAGTTAGCCAGTTCCACAAGGACCCTTGGAAAACTTGGCTTGACTTGTGAACTGTCAAGAGCCATGGTAGGAGCAGACCTAGGTATCTGGGAGTGGGGAATCTGGTTGGATTTCCCATTAGGAACCATAAAACCTGGATGTACGGAGGGTGCAGCAGAGAGCATCTCTGACACCTTTGCGCAAGTTCAGAGGAGGGTTCCCTGCGATAGTTCCATCTGCTACCTTTGGCTTAGAGCATCCATTCTTGTGTACAACCTTCCTTCCACTCCCTTCCTCTTCACCACCCATCCATCCCCTCATCTGTGTATGCATTAACTTGTCCATCCATTCATTCCCTTGCCAAGTCTCCATCCAACCCCTTGTCCACATACCCAACCATCTACACATCGATCTATCCTTCCGTGCCCTCCAAACATTGCCCAACACCATCCATCCAACCTCCTAACTGTCTTTTTAGCCATCCTCCCATCCATTATCCACTGACCCCCTCAACCCCCATGGATCTCCCTACTTATCCTCTGCCCTCTCATCATTTTCATTCTCCGCCAGTTTCTCCATCTTCCCACCACTTCCCTCATGCTTCATAAATCCTCCCAGCCACTCACCTACTCTTTTGTGCACTACCTACCTATACATTCGTCCAACAACCGTTTACTAAGAGCCTTCTGTGCTGGCGCAGTGTTTTGAGATGTTTAGTCTCTGACATCAAAGGGCTCACTCTTTTGTGAGGGAAACTGAGGTCAATCAGTGGGGTAACCCAATGATGTGAGTGCTAGGGAAGAAGCAAGCCCAGGATGCTTTGGTGTCTGGGAAAAGGGCCTTTGACCTAGCCTGGGGAGATCCAAGAAGAATCCTTGAGGATCTGGAGGTTGGCTTAGATGGATCACAACAATCCAGGTGCAACAGATGAGAAATGGCCGTCCTGGCAGAAGGCTCCTTCTTTGCAAAGGAAGGTAGTCACCTTCTCTCTGGTCGATCATGGGGGATGGCACTTGCCAAGCCATGGGCAGCCCCCTCTGAGTTCTTCAGTGGGGATGGGGACAGATCTAGTCAGGAGCTGGCCAGAACGGGGCTGTTGGCCAGCATCTGAGCTGAGGGCAGCTCTCTGGAAGAGAAATCCCAAGTCCAGGATTCCTTTAAGATCTACTCGCTGTTTGGTTTCCCCCAGAGCCATCCCGCATTTGTTATTCTGTGCACTTTCTGTATATTTGCAAGTTCTGATTGAACAAACACCGGCTGGGGCACAGTGAACCCAAATAATTGTGTGCCTGTCAACGGTTCATGTTAATTGGAGAGTTGTAAGTCCACGGGACGGGTCACAAGGGAGAAGCCAATTACTCCGTGTACCTGTTTGAAAGGCTCCCGCTCCTGGATTCCTGACTGGCATTAGAACCCTCTGTATTGGTCCATGTTATTGATTTTCCTCCTGCCTCAGCTGATGGGCTCACTAATTGACAATTACCTTTTTCCCTGTGTTGGGAGAATTGACAAAAAGAACCTGAAGTGTTCAAGTTTCATTTGAGCTGAGCTAAGCCTGTACCTGTTTAACCTGTAACAAGTCCCAACAGACAACTCTGGGGGTCAGGGCCTCCAAGGAGAAACCAGGGATGTTGTGGGGGGGGTGAACCTGGTTCTAATGCAAGGAGACTCTGGCATGGAGCCTGCTGGGGGCCTCGACAACAGGGGCTAATGGAGTGAGGGTGGACCGGGTGGGATTGGGTGGGTGGCACCCCTCCTCCCAGAAGCAATTGCTGCTCCCTGAGTGGGGATGGGGGCATTGTCCCCACTGAGTATGTACAGTGTAGAGAAACTAAGGCAGGAGTCCTTGTTGGGAGTGGGGTCCTACTACTCTAGGTACGCTGGGTCTGGACAACAGAGTTTGGTCAAGAGTAAAGACTCGGGCATCAGACCTGTTGTGCCTCTTACTGTCTGACTCAACCTCTCTGAGCCTCAGTCTCCTCATCTGTTCAATGGAGCTAGAAACAGGACTTAACTTACACGGGGTGGTAGGTGGTAATAATTCAGCGAGGTAATGCATGTAGAGCACTTAGCATGCAGTAAGTTCTCAATACATTGTAGTGTCTATTGCAGTTGTTATTTCCAGAACCCACCAGCTAGCAGACAAAGGTTCCTGACATGTCCCCTGCTCTTCAGGGACATGGACCATGTCTTACAGGTCACAGTGACCCCAGCCCTGGCCCTGCCTAATGTGGGAACTGTCGCCTCTCAAGCAGGTTCCCTCTGGTTCTGAGCAGGGCCAAGCGGCAGGAAGAGGGTCAGGGACTACTGCGGCTGCCCTTGAGCACATGGGGACCACGTGTTCCTCCAGGAACACCCTGTCCCACAACCAAGAGGAAATTGCTGTTTTAGCCTCTGCAGATGTCTGAGCGACTTCAGAGACTTCCTTAAACTTCCGCCTCTCTTAAGTTGCCCTGCCGGATCGCCTGCCCCAGGGTGACCCGAGGTACCCACGTGTGACATTCTGCTCGGATGAGGGAAAACCTCTCAGTCCCGCCCAGAGGTCAGAGATCAGGATCGGGATCATGGGATGAGGAGCGGACCTGACTGCAAAGCCCTGCCCCTCAGACCGGTGCGGAATTACAGAACCTTCCCTGGAGTTTTGCCCTGGGTCGCCACGTGGGTCTTGCCCACATTAAGGCCACTCTTGCTCAATTCTTCATAGCGGAAGATTTTAAATTCTGATTCACCGAAGAGGCACTGCCCTCCCCTCTCACACTGATCCCTCTGCGGCTGCGCGGCCTCTACCAGATTTGTGAGTTTCCTCGCGTCGCCACGGCACGCACAGAAAACCACCTGATCACAAGTCAGCCCGGTAGCCACAAGGAGTCACAGATTGGACTTGGTTTGGTGCACTGGTTTCCAATTATTTTTAAGCCGTTTATCCCTTTCTTCAAAAGACGTCAACGTGGAAGCCCAACTGATATACGAAGAGTTAAGTACCCCTAACGTGTAACAGGAGCCAAAAATTAATCCATGTGTGCATCTCCCCAGGCTCCCCCCGTGCCATGCCTCTTGCTTTCGAGACAGTCTTTCGAGGGCTCTGCTCTCTGCCTGCAGTCGCTGTAGCTGGTGAGAGACACAAGCATGGAAAAAGCCGGGAACCTGCTTGCTCTCCCCCCCAACCCCACTCCAGAACCCCAGAAACCCCAGGATGCAAAGAGGAAGTTACCAGTTGGTGGTGAAAGGGTGCAAGCCCCAGCCCAGCACTCACCAGCTGGGTGACCTGGGGCAGGTGTCTGGACCTCTCTGAGCCTCCGCTTAGTCATCTGTAAAACAAGAAAAATGACCCTGTTCGACCACCTCTCTGTATTGCTGGGAGAATGGGATGGATCTGTGAATATAAAAACAAAGCCCGAAGGGCTGTCCTGGGAATCTGAAAAACACCTTGAGGAGTTTTCTGCCTTTTTTTTTTTTTTTTTTAAGGTTACAATTAGCAGAAGCAGACCCTCCATTAAGCGTTAAGGAAGACAAGCAGTGGGAAATCCAAACTGCTTATGTTTTACTTGGGGGAACAAAAAAAGACTAGTGCTTTCCCTCCCCGCTCCGCGGAGTCGACCTTGCTCTGTGCTCTGTTCTGAATGTTTCTCGTTCTCTGGGCCTCAGATCACTCTGAGTTTTCAAACTGCTCCCGTTCTGGTTTTGTCCATGAAACCCACTTCAACAGAGGAGAGTTTTCAGCCACTGTTGCCAGGCCCTGGGCTAAGCTCCTTCTAAAAGGCAACTCATTGTTTTTCCTCCAGTGCCTCTGGAAGGCAGGCACAGTTGTCCCTTCTATGGACCCCCCCTCCCCAGCCCTGCCTCAGCTGGCCATAGGGAAAGAGACTTCATAAATTCATGCTCCCCCCAGGTCAAGGTGATGGGCACCAGTTGGCCCAGCTGTCTAGCGGAGGACACCATCCATGCCGCCAACCCTGGCTAGTTGAGGTCTTGCTGGGTGCATGCTGGGGGATGGCACGGGGAAGGCAGAGAGGAGGAAGAGCGGACCCTTAATTTCAAGCAGAGCGCCGGCTGCAGGACGGAGCACAAGCATAAGCATGAAGCAGAGTGGACACTGTCATTATAGAGAGGCGTGGGAAGGGCTGTGGGTGCCAGCAGTGTCAGAGGGGTGTCAGAGAAGGCGACTAGAGCCCAGTCATGAGAAACAAGGGCTGCTTTGCTGTAGCTGAGCCCTGGCCCGCGGACTCGTGGGCCCCATGGTATGTGCTTGCTGCTTGTGCTTCATGCCAGCCCTGCTAGACGGGAGGTTTCCAGCTGCTCTTTCTTCTTTCGTCTGACTTTGGCCAAGGTGTGGTCTTCCCCTTCTTCATGCCACCACCATCGCTCTAGATGCCCAGGGCCCTGCCTTCTGGTTGGGGGAAAGTTCTAGTGGACTAGACTGTTGGACTCAGTTACCCACCCATTCAGGTAGATTGGAGGAAGGCTGGGCAGCGTCCGGGCACCAGCATCTTGCCAGATACCTAATCAATGACCTCTGAGCCTGTCCCTGATGGTCCACACAGACAGGGACAGGAAAGGACGCTTGGTGCTCACTTGGCCTCCCTGAGGGTCCCTGATGCTGACGACAGCCTCTCTGCTCCTACTTGCACTCAGGGCGTCTCTATAACCCAGTCTCCTTAGTCCTGACTCTCTCCCTCCTATTTATTCTCATTGCACTCTGCAAGGATATATCCCAAGGTGGCAAAGAGCCAGGACTCGGGAGCCAGAGGGCTCGGTTCGAGCCCCAGGTCTGAAAAGCTATTTGACATGAGGCAAGTGACTTAACCTCTGCCTCAGTCTCCTCATCTATAAAGTGGGGCTACTAATAGAACTCACTGGGCTGCTGGGAGGATCGGTGGCAAAGCCCCTCCCTTTTCTGAGACTCCATCCTGGCTCAGGACAGGAGATGCAATGTCACACGTCCATTGCTCAGGGGAATACTCAGTGTAGGTGGGAGTCATGGTGTGATTTGGGCAGACAGTGGTCACTGCAGAGTAGGGGTCCGGGACACAGATGAGGTAAATGGTCAGAGGAGAGAGCTGTCCTGTTAGAGAGTTTAAAACCTAAATTCTAGAATGGAGAAGAAGCCAAGAGAAAAGAGCAGTAGAGTCCAGCACCTAACCCAGGATCAAGGTGAATAATTGTAGAATTGGACAGGAAGTGATGGACCAAGAGGAAAAAGGCACTCCGGGGGGATCAGAGCTGGCTGGGCAAAAGCATGAAGGCAGGGAAGCGTGGGAGAGCAGGTGCACGGAAGGTGTTGAGAGCAGGTCTATGAAGGGACATCCATGAAGTCACATATGTGGCAGAGTGTGGCAGACACCACGCTGGGGACCCGCAGAGATGATCTCAGGCACTCCTTACACTAACCCCGTGGTCCTATCTTGATCTGGGTTTTCTAGACTTGAGGAAACTGAGCAAGCTCAGAGAGGAGAACTCCTGGCCCAAGATCACTTATTAAGTGGTCGTTCACCCATCTGTCTGCAGAGCTGGGAACCTTCCAGGGACTCCGCGCTGCTACCCAGGCCATGGGAGAGGATTCACAGAGAATGATAGGAAAGCCAGGGGGAGAACCAGGAAAGCCCCACATAGGGGGGTACAGTTTCACTCTTCCCAGGGAAGGCCAGCCACCCACAGGGCCCTCATGCATCTGGGGTGTCCGTGAAAAACCTAGGTTCTCAGTCATGGGTTTTATACTCCTGGTTTTAGGCTCCGAGACTTCATCAGGGGCTGCATTCTCTGTGGTGGTCCTATTCAGCTCCCCTTTCCCGCCTGCCAGGAGGCAATTTTCCGTGGGCCCATCTCCTCACCTGCACAGCTCAATGTCAGCGTGGCCACATCATCCTGGTGCTTCTAGCATAATCTTTGACCATGTCTCAGACGTCCATCTGCTTGCTCTTACTCCATGGGCCCACAGTCTTTCAGAGCAGCGGTTCTCAAGCCTGGGTGCCAGTGGAAACTACCTGGGAGCTTTCAAAGATCCTGAGCCCCTGGCCCTGGGGTGTGTAGGGCCCAGGGGTGAGGCATTTTCAA
Organism: Enhydra lutris kenyoni; assembly: GCF_002288905.1. Taxonomy (NCBI): domain Eukaryota; kingdom Metazoa; phylum Chordata; class Mammalia; order Carnivora; family Mustelidae; genus Enhydra; species Enhydra lutris. The sequence continues at coordinate 18,104,014 of NW_019154106.1, read as the reverse complement.
AGCTCCAGGAGGTGAAGAAGCACTGTTGCGGGGTGGAGGTGTGTGTGCTCCTTTCCACTCACATCAGCATAATCCACCCTGTGAAAGCCCACGAAACACAAATCAAAAGCTTCCTGCTGGCCAGAGAGTGGGTCTTTGGAAAATGGGGTTGGACTTGCAGACTCTGTGTCCCTAGGCAGGTTCTGACTGTGTCCGGGGGGCCAGTCCAGCCATGGTGACTTTCAAGCCACCCTCTGCCCACGGACTTCACCGCCATTTTGCCCAGGAGAGACAAACACACCCCCCGCCCCGCAATTTTTATTGTCCATTTTATATTGTCGAACACGAGCCTTAGATGCTTGTGGTCATAATTTTGAAATATTAAATTACACTGAGCATTAAGGGCTATGTTTCCTGTTGGAAGACAGGTTAATTGCTGCTCTTCATCTTTAATTTTGAGATTTAAGCCGGTTTCCCATTTAGGTCTAATTGGTAGTGTTCCGACAGCCCTCCCTGACCCCAGAAGCCTTTGATATGGTTTAGAAATCCTTTTATGGAAGCCCCTTTTTCTTTTGCCCTGTACATTTAATAGATTTGTATTTCCTCCATCATCTTGCCTTCTGTGGAGATATTTCAAAATCACACCATGTGTCTGCAGGGAATAAATGCCTCCTCTCCGGCAAATGTTTTTTTACAGCGATCAGCAAAAGAGGATTAATTGCCCCCATTCACGCACACCTCTTACTTGCTGTGTTCCATTTTCATACAGAGGTGTTCAATCCTTTCTTCCGCAGCCCGGCTGGCTTTGTCAGTAAATGCTCATGCTCTTCAAGTGATGTTTCTGGAATAGACCTTAAGAGAGCATCTACTCCAATCACTCTATTTTACAGATAATAATATCACCATAATAATGCTTTATGCGTCAGGGGAGAGCACTCATTGTGAGGAGAGGGACGAGGGTGGTAATGAGCCCTTCGTCCCTGGAGGTGTTCAAACACAGTTTGGAAGCAGCTTGTCAGGCATATTTTAGAGGCAAATACAGCAGGTGAACTAAGAGGTTTTAGAGTATTCTGACTTGGGTTTAAATCCCTGCCACTTGCTGGTCCTGTAGCCTTGGGTGGCTTACAAGCCATTGTGAGCCTCTGTTTCCTACTCTATAAAATGGAGTTAATAATAACACTTGGCACCTAAAGTTACAGTAGAATGGCGTGAAATAATACCAGGTCCTTACTAAGTGCTTCCTAAGTGTGGGTGACTATTACTAAATATTACACACAGCAACCAGTCATCAGAAATTAGAGGAGCGGAGGGAATAGGGAGGAAATCATCACGGAGACTTTTCCGTGATCCTCAGTCCCCAGAACTCTGTAGCCCACTAGAGTTCCCAAAGTGCTGTCACATCTATAACCTCAGTTTACTCTCAGAGTGGTCCTACATCCAAACTAAATAATAGTGTGGAGAAATAGAGGCTCAGAGAGGTAAAGTGACTTGCCTTAAGTCACACAGCATAAGGATAGAGGCACTAGAACCAAAATTCATACATACTCTTCTTTTTCTGCAGCTCCCAGGAGCTCAAGGCTGTTGTCTATCTGCTCCATTATCCTTCCGCATTATCAGGAGATATTATCTTAATATCTCAGGACTATTAATATCTTAATATCCCAAGACTTCCGTTAGCTAGGTGGGCATGCTTCCAGTCTGCCCGGATTCTCATTCTGAGGGTGATGCTTGCCAATTCAAATGCAAGGCTTGGAGCTGTTTCTTTTACTCCCAAGTATGTAGGGCAATCAAGCAGTCCAATAATAATAATACATAATGGTGGATACTCATAATGCACTTGTTTCATGTGGCAGTCTTAGAATTTTAATTTGATACAAGGAACATTATTACTTCATATTTATTAAATTGCATGTTAACCTCTTTTAAAAACCCTTTTTCCAGCAATAATAGAAGACAATTTTACATGAGGAAAGTCATTTGAGGAAGAAGATCTGTTCAATAGGTTTTCCGGAGCCCCGTCATGGCCTGGGCTGACCCCACTACCTTCTCCCACGTAGTTCCAGTCTCCCCTACCATGGTTTGACAATATGAAGTACTGGAGGCCAATTATATGGGGGGGGGGCTCCTGAACCCGTCTGTAGGAGGAGGCTTTCCACCAGCTCGGCTCATTGGCTGCTCCCAAGAGCGTCCCCCGGCAGAGACCCTGGGTCGTCAGCTTTTTGCATGAATGATACGTTCTCAGGAGCCTTCAAGGATCATCATCATGAGAGTTATAATCAGAGGAAAGAAGGGGACAGCTCAGGGTTGGGGTAGGGGGGGTAGAGGACGTGTGGGGGAGATCCCGACTCTCCTTAAAGTCTTACACACTCGAAGCATTGGGCTGGAGAAATCTGAACATGAATGAAACGGGGTTACCTTCAGGAGGTTCCCCTAAAGACACTGAAACCCGGGCGCCTGGGTGGCTCAGTGGGTTAAGCCACTGCCTTCGGCTCAGGTCATGATCTCAGGGTCCTGGGATCGAGTCCCACATCGGGCTCTGCTCAGCGGGGAGCCTGCTTCCCTCTCTCTCTCTCTGCCTGCCTCTTTGTCTGCTTGTGATCTCTCTCTGTCAAATAAATAAATAAAAATCTTTAAAAAAATAAAAAAAATAAAAAAAAAAAAAGACACTGAAACCCACTAACTGCCTGCTACCCTGTGCACGCACCTTCCATTCTAACTCCTCCCTCCAAACAAGAGGGTCTGCAGGTCTAATCCAGCTCTTACTCTTGTGCTGAGCTCCAGTTAAACCCAGCTGTACCAGCTGACTTCAAGCAGTGCCCCCAAGAGCTCCTCGGGGTGAGGGGTCCCACCCTGTCTACACACTGGGCCGCCCTCTGTTTTGTTTTTCCAAATTGATTCCGCACAGACTTTCCTATGAAGGAGGAACTCTGAGCCCGTGCCTCCTGAGCCTGTCCTCCCCCAGCTCCCTACCGGCCCATTTTGCAGATCCGGAAACCAAGATGCAGGGAATGTAGGACCGAGTTTTATTCTGGGCGTGTGGCTGAGTCGGGATGAGAACGCCACCGCAGCTCTGTTAGAACAGCCGATCCCCACTGCATTTGCCCTTGTGATGTACCAGACTTCCGCTGATCTTGGGGGACCGATACTGTGGACTGTGTCCTTGCAGCGTCCCGGAAACTTGTTCTGGACAACATGCATCCCCTCGTGTCACCCTGGCAGCAATTTCATTTGGTAGCTATGGCTGTCCCCATTCTGTGGGTGAGGTCACTGGGCTCAGAGAAGCTCTTGCGAGGTCCGCCAGGGAGTGCCTGAGCTGGGCTTGAACCCAGGCTACCGCTGTGCTCCCTGCCTCTGCCCTTCGCCCATGTGCTTTACTGCCTGGAACCAATCGCCTCGAGCCTCCATTTACTTCTCTGTGAAACTAAGGTACCTCATTCCTGTCCAGACTAATTTACACTTGCAAGGTTCAAGTCAAAGGGATATAAAAATTCTTGGCAACGTCAAAAGTGCTATAAAAATACACGACTCTGTACTAATGCCATTATAAAATGTGGACGGATTATTTGGTTTGGGGCCTTTTTGTTAACGCAATAAAGAATCTGGCAGGAGAAGAGGGTCTTTGCTCAATGATGTATGACACATTACGGGTCGGAAACACGTTCATTCAAAAACTTTTATTTAGAACCTTTTCTGGGCTCAACATTGGATCAGGCACTAGGGATTCAGAGAGGAATAAAACCATCCCAACCCTCAAGAGGCTCAGGGTCCTTCGGAATTTGCCAAGGGATAAAGCAACGATTGCATTCCAGTGAAGAATGAACTGGAGCTCTCCATGGGCACCGAGGGGGCCTGACCACGTGTTCTGGCCAAGAGGACAGGCTCTGGTCTAGGTTGCCTTGAACTCCTTTCCTCGCTCTCCACTTATTAAATGTGTCCTTGGGCTGTGTTCTTGTCCTCTCTGTGCCTGAGTTATATATTCTGTAAAATGGGAACTATGAGAGACTATAATAGAGTCTTACCTCAAAGAATTGCTATAAATATTTCATGAGCCGGGGAACTCTTTGGAAGTCTGAGGCAGACTATAGACTCCTGGGAATATTGTTTTTCAAGGCAGCCAATAAAAATATATAGGATTAGAAAGTGTACTAATTACATTAAAAATAGCATCAAAATATTAAAAACACAACATTATAATTTAGCAATATACGTGCTTCCTTATTAAAGCATTCAATTATAAGATCCCATGACAGGTCTAATAAGCACCATAATTTCGAAGCGGTGATAGGCATAAGTGGTATTTCAAGGCATCTGCTACTATATGATGTGAGAGGAATTTATCTGTGATTTCTATAGGTGACATACAACTAAAAGAAATGCTCCATTTCAGCCGAGAGCGGTGAACTCAGAGATGTGATTTTTCCCTTCCAAGTTCTCTGACCGCCTGAATTCTCTCCAAACGAGCCTCTGGACCCAGGGGGCTAAGTCCTGCCTGAGGGAGACCCTCTGATGAAGGGAAGGAGAGCATGATGCTGAGAGATCCAGCAGGAGCAGCTTCGAGGGGTCAGGGGGAGTGGCTCAGGAAGGAGAGCTGCCCTCTTGGAGCAGCTGGCTGGGTGGGTTGTCTCAGCTGTCCTGCACACCGTCTTGGAACAGAGTCACGCCAGTTGACTAATAACATGCCAGGACAAAACTTGGACCATTTCGGATACTTGTGCACCTGCCGTCTTCCACGTATTAATAACCCTATGATGGTGGGAGGTGGGTCTGCCAAAATTCAGATCTCAGCCCCACCCTCCATCCTGTGTCACCTTGGAAGAGATCCTGGTTCACTGTATCTCCATTTCTTCATCTCTGTGATGGAAATAAGAGTCCTGGCCTCCTACGGCCATCGTAACAATTCAAAGACGCCCCGGCAAGGCGTGTTTACATGGCAAACAGGTGCTCTGCAAATACCTGGTACTCTCCTTGTTGTTGTTTGCTTGCTCCTGCATAGTTAGCTCTGTAAATGCCATCAGGTCGGTAAACCAGAATGAGCCAGCCAAGGCAGGACAGCCTCCAGGGAGCGAGACCCCTTGAGTCTGGATCCCAGTGCTGCTGCTTCCCGGCTGTGTAACTGTGGGTGGAACTCGACCCTTTCTGGGCCTCAGTTTCTTCCTCTGTAGAACTAGAAAAAGCATAGCATCGACCTCACAGAGTGGTTAGCAAGCCTGAAGGAATGTATGTAAAATACTTAGGAAGGGCTCTGGCTCACGTTAAGTACTCATCTGTTAGCTCCCAATACTTAGCGCCCAGTGAGTGAACCTAGACGCCTCCCAGCACCCACACTTTGTTATTTCCCCAAATCCAATAAACTCTGTTAAGGGTCTAGGAAGACACTTAACAAGTTCAGTCATTTATCTTATGTAATAATTTATCCGCCAAAGCAATGATCCCAGATCGGAGAATCTGAGAAGGTTTTTTGGAGCCACGGGAAAACCAGGTGTTCTGTGCCCATCATATGCCACCTCTGTTACCCTATTTAATCCTCCCAGTGGCCCTTCCAGAGAGTCACCATGATCTCCAATTTACAGATGAACAAATGGAGGTTGATGAACAAACCAGAGGAGAGGAGATTAGCCTACGTTTGAACTGAGTGATGGAGCTAGAATTTGAACCCAGTTCTGTCCCGCCCCCGGAAGTTTCAGCAGCAAGGAGTATTTCCTGCTGAGCCAGAGGGGTCTGCCCCTCTGAAGCCCTCCTCTTTGGTCCCCAGGCCGTGGTCCAATGGGGTTGACAGCATCTGGGATGTCTGCTCCGTGCAAAGGAATAATGCATGTTTATCTCCTGGGTACTGAGCTAGCCTTCCTGTTTGACACCTTAATTTATAATGCATCATGACCCTGCAGGAGGACTGTGCCCTTCCTCTGGAATTAGGGATGGCAGACAGGGCTGCAGGAGCCATGGCAGCCAGCATCTCCCTGGATCACTTGTCCAAAGGTCACATCCCTGGCACGAAAGCCGAATGCTTGTTTTTCTTCTACTCCTCTTCTGTGGCAATCAGGTGTGAGAGAAATGGGTCCTAGACAAACGAGTGTGTCCCTGAGGTGTAGGATCCCAGGCAACTGCTCATTCATTCTTTGAAAGCACATACAGAGCACGCACCATGTTTTGGGCCCTAAAGATAAAAGGTTGTTGAGATGTGACTCCTAGACACAAGAACTCCTTCTCTGGGAGAGACACGTGTGTACATGTCACCGTGGGCTGGGACAGAACTGGGGTATGGCAGGGGGCCTGGGAGCTGAAAGAAGGGAGTGACCAGTTCTCCTTGGGGTGAGGGTTGGAAGGACCCAGGGGAAACTTTCAAAGGATGTGCCATAGAAAAACATGTAGGTGTTCAGCAGGCAGAAAAGTGCTCCTCATTAACAGTGGAAGAAACGAAGCTCAGAGATGCCGAGAGACTTGACCAAGGTCACACAGCTGGGAGTGAGGGATAGAGCCAGGCGGCCTGACTCTAGGCTGTGTTCTTGTTCCCACTGAACCTGACCAAAGGAGACCCACTGACAAAGGCCTGGAGGAGGGAAGGCATCTGACACACTCAGAGAAGGAGCTGGAGCACAGACGCTCACCAGGAAGTTGAAAGGCGATTGGAACCAGAGGACCAGGGCCTCAAATGTCAAATCCTAGAAAATGTCCTGTGTTGCTGAGGTAAATTATTGTAAAAATGGCCTCTAATGAACCACTTCCCTCTGTACCCATATCCTTTGCAGGGTGGATTTTTTTTTAAGAGAAGAAGTCTATTTCCCCATTCCTTGAATCTGGGTTCACCTGGGACTGCTTTGGCTGATAGAACACGGCGGGAGTGAGCTCTCAAGGGGTGTGCAGCTTCCAATCACAGCCTTTGGCTGCCCCAAGACTCCCCTTGAGGAAGCTGGGGTTGGGCTCCATGAGAACGAGAGGCCACGTGGAGAGAGACATCCCTTTCCCTGCCAACTCAGCCAACTCAGTCGGAGCTCCTTGGGGTGCCAGACACGTCCAAGAGCCTGTCTTGGATCTTTGTCCCATTTGCCAGAGGAATGCACCACCCAAGAAGGACTCCAGATGACCTTTTGGGGAGCCCCTGCGTCTGGTCCAGACTGCAGAATCACGAGCAAATAGATGGCTGATATGCCCGAATTTAGCACCACTACCTGAACTACCTGAACTCCTCCCAGCCCAGCTACTTTGGAAACATCCCTCTATGTTGAGGGTGAGCATGGGAAGGCCAGACCAGCAACTAGGGACCCAGTACATCTCAACCACAGGGACAGCTGGGTTCTCCTTTGGAAGCTGGAACCAAACAGCCTCCCCTCCTTGGTCGATCCATTTGTTTTTGCTGCCATTTCTCCATCCATATTGATGGTGGAGGCAGCTGCCAAAATAAACTAGGGCAGGTCTCATAGCCAGAAAATACCAACTGCCTGGATGTCTTTGCTTGTCTGTTTGCTCCTTTCTGGGTAGCATACCTTTCTTTTTATTCGTGTAGCTTCTTCCCTTGGGTACTTGGGGTCGCTGGGGAGAGGAGTCCTTCTCAAAGACAGGAGCTGAGCCCTTAATACACACCAGACACTTTCTGTATATTATTTTGATTATGTGGCTACTATTATTTATGGATTCCTCCTCTGTGCCTCAGATGTTTGCACACTGTCTCTTAATCCTCAGGACAATGTTGCAGGGCTGGTACTGTCACCCGATTTCACTCAAGGGGATTCTGAGAGCCAGAGGGGCTAAGTGACTAGCAAGAAGGTGACAACACTGAAGTTGGGACCCACACTGTCCAGCTCCAGAACAGCAGGGAGTTTCCTTCCCAAGAAAGGAAAATTCTGGCAACCAAGAAACCAAAAAGATGGGAGTATCAGGTTTGACTGAGCACAGCTGAGCCGGTAATGGATGTGCGATAAACGGTCTGCATGTTGCAAACGATGGCTCTCTTTTCATTGCATTGGTAACTAAAGGGTCCCAAAATTTGCCCTAGGGTGTCCCGTGGGGACAGAGACTTCACAAAGTTCGGGTCCCTCCACTTTTCTCATCACCAGTCCCCACTCCCACAGAGGAGGAGCTCCCGACTCTGCACTGCCCTTGGGTATTACCCGTGACGGAAGGACCTGGAAGGAGTGTATCCATGACGCTTCCCAAACCCGAGCAGAAACTCCGCTTCCCAGGTTAGAGAGAGGAACTCAGAACTCTCTAAATAGCTGTGGTTTCGAGTACCATCTGTCATGGCAAGGGGCTGGGGTCCAGGACCTCCACTGGGTGTCTTAGGCATGGCACTGCCTAAGGATGAACCAGGAGATAGACCATGTTTGGGCCATGAGCACCAACAAAGGAAGAGGACACCTACAACATGATTTTTACATGAAAAAATAGATGAAATAGACCCTAAGGGGGGACACCAGCACGTTAACTTTTTTATACCTGCTTTACAGCCCATTTTATTCTGTCACTGGGAATCATTATGAGGAAAGGGGCCCTTGAAAGGTATCAACTTCACCTAAGTGCCCCTTTCCAGACCTCTGTTTCCCCATCCACATAACAAAATAATTGTTCCCATTTGTGTTCCCACACCTGACTGGATATCAGAGCCATCTGGGATATTAGTGGGAGGTCCCCAGTTTGGGGCTGCTACCATGGTGATTCTGAATGAGGAGGTGGGCCCGGAGATCCAGATCTTAACAAACATCCCCTAGTGATTCTTCTAACAAGGGAAAGTCTCTAAAACCTGGGTGTGAGGACATGGAGTACCACCCATCCTATTTGGCTCAGGACTGAGGTTTCCCAGGATGTGGGACTTCAGGTGCTAAAACCAGGAATGTTCCAGATAAACTGGGACAACTCGGTAATCTCAACCATACCATTGACTACTTGGGGCTTTCTGGCTTGAACTTGCTAGGAATCCACAATGACCATGGTCTGCCATTTCCCCAAAGAGTAGCTGAAGTTCAATGTCTGGGTTCTAAGGCATCTAGAGTGGAGAAAGCATCTTAATTCTAGACGGAGTGAGGCCTCCTGACTTGTACACTCCTGATAGTCACAGTGTGAAATCCTCAGGGTGGGAAATCTTCAATTCCCACACACCACCTTCCACTGGGCTCTGTCTCCAGCGGGGATCTGCCTCAGAGTTTTCACTGACAGCTCCACATGCATGGGGCCCAGAGACAGGAAGTAGAATTTGCGGGCCCCCATCATCTCTGTCTGATTTTTAATTTTATCTTTTCAGAAAACGGGAGAGTACGATTTCCCATTTAATCCTCACAACAATCCTGCTGGTAAGATTTATTTTTTATCTTATAAGTAACAAATCTAAGACCCAGATACCTGCAGTAGGGAGTCACAAAGTAGGATGGGATCCACAGCTTCTTGGAACACAACAAACTTCCTACTTGCCAAGGCCCAGGAAGGGGCGATGGTTTTAAGGATGTGTTTGAAATAAGAGGAAGGTTTTAGAATCCAAGGATGAGAACTAGAAGCTGATGGGTTCCCAGAGAACCACTTGATGTTCTTTGGTCCATCAATGGCAGCGTTATCCAGAAGAAATGCAATGCATGCCCCTTATGTCATTTTACAGTTTCTATTGACCAAATAAAAAAAGTAAAAAAGAACATGTGAAATTGATTTGATGATATTTTATTTAAACTGATACATCTAAAATATGATCATTTCAGCAAACAACCCATATGAAAATTGTTAATGAGATATTCCACATTCTCTCTCTCTTTTTTTTAATGGTTTCTGGAATCTGGCATCTATATCTCACTCTTACAGTGCATCTCAACTTGCTACATTTCAAATGCTCAAAAGCCACATATGGTGAGTGGCTACCAAAACAAGACAGTTGTTTTTTTTTTTTAATACAATTCTGAAAAGGGTGTACTAAAGATCTTCCACTGAAACTGTCTATTTTAGGGGCCATTCTCCTTTCTTCTCTAATACTTTTGCCTTTGTATTTAGCTGCTGCGTTGTTGGCTACATACATGTTTATGACCATAATATCTTCTCTGTAAAATAGGCCTTGCATCATATGATGTCTCTTTGTATTCATATGTGCTTTTAACCTCCAATTTTACTTTGCCTACTGTTAACGTTGTCCCACCTTCTTGCTTGCACATTGCTTTTCCTTGATCTTGCGCATGCCTGGTATCGTGTACCTTCCTTCCGACGCTTTTCTCCACTCAACTGAGTGAGCTAGGTTCAGTCTCTGCTTCTTTTTATGGGTCTGTTTCTCCTTTCACAAACTGGAGTTTTACCTTCAGCTCTTTTTCCTGCCTCAAGGTATTTGCTTATTTATGGGATCTGCCGTCTTACAACTTTGGCTCCTCCTGACTTCTCAGGACCCAGGCAACCTCCCTGCTCTGCCTGTGTATCATTTACATCATACACTGAACTCGCCACACCTGCCTGGAGCAAATGTTAAAGATACTGATTCTCTGGCATGCTTCCTTGGAGATTCTATTCTCAAGGGCAGAGCTTAAGAATCCATATTTTAACAATCACCCCACTGGATTCTTGTACCCAGTGATTGGGGGGACGTTGTGTCTGTCCCTGAGTCACTTCCCTTCCATCATATCGAACAGTCTCCCTGGCATCAAATCAGAGTGACAGAAGACCTGAGTAACACCAAGGAAAAAAGAAGGGTGATCCCACTGTGTCAGGCTGTTTTAATTAGTTCCACTACTCACTGACTTAGAGTGAAGGTCACAGATGTGTTTTTCCTGATAAAATCCCTATATGTACAAATGTCCTTTCACCCACAGCATGCCCATCTCTGCTTAAGAGTTGCTTGTTTGTTTTTTTTTTTTAATTGTAATATTGGCTTCTTTGCTTTTTGGGGTGGGAAGCAATAAGGCTGTGTTTGCTAAAGAAATGGAGGGAAGTGTTTCCAGTTCTCTTTAATTGAAATGATCTCATATGCAAACAACAAAAATATTAAGGCTTGGATGCGCCTCTGCAGAATTGAGGGGTAATGACCCCAGCTTAAGATAGAAGGTGATGATCTGTTTCATTGTCTAGAGCCGTAAGCATCTGTCACGTGGGGAAGGTTCACTACAGAAGCTGCCAGAGCAGGGAGAGGGGCTCTCTTCCTCCCTCCTGCCTTCTGCCTATACTCCATTGCCTCTCACTTGTTAGGGAGGGAAGAGGCCAAAGGTGGATGGTGAGGAGACGGTCGGATTGGTCCTGAGGATGTCCCAGCACCGGTATGCTTGCCACTGCCTCATTTGTTTGGATTTTATGAAATCCTTGAGACCCCAGGCCCTCTCAGCAGCTACTCATGTTTGGGAGAGCTGCTTGGAATGTAGAGAGCAGGGAGAGAGCAAAGGGAGACGCTGTGGGATGAAGAGACAGGCAGCCACCTTCTCAAGGATTCGCTCCTATACGGACCCACTTGCCCAGCCGCGTCAGCAATCCCTCTCTCATCTTTTGGAAATAAAGTTTTATTAGAACACATAGTGCACATTCATTCACACACTGCCTGTGTGGCTGCTCTCGTGCTAGTCAGGGTCATCTACATGTCAGGCATTTGAGGGCCTGTATTTTAAGTTCTTATATACTTTGGAAAGCAGACAAAGAGTTCTGTAGGGGAAGATTTTTCTTCAGGCAGGATTTCTACCTCCAGCATGTGGACATAAGCTTAGTGGAGTGGTGGTGTCAGAGAGCATATGATTGCTTCTTAAGGCCCCAAATCTTTACTACCTGGGCCTTCAAAGTTGGTCAACCACTGGCTTAGACTAAACATCGTGAAAGCCTGAGTTGTGGGGTGAAGAAAGAGGGCCATCTGATTAAGAACAGACTTCCACTAGCCACTAAAAGGGGAAAATGGCTGTTAGCACCAAGAACATCTGAAGCATAAGCTCTACATGACCAAGCACCTGGTTACTCACTCACCTCCTCCCATTTCTCACTAGGTTCCTCCATTCTGGCCCTCATTCTGCTGATCAAACATATCCCCTCATTCTTACCTCAGGGCCCTTGCACTTGCTTTTCCTCCTACTGGGAATACCTGTTCTTCAGATATCCATATGCTTGGATCTTTCTTGTTGTTCAGAGCTTTGCTTAAAAAATTCCACCCCAAAGAGTCCCTTCCCAACAGCTAAGCTTGTCCTCAGACTTCCTTCATTTATTTTTTTCTCACACTTCTACTATCTAAAGGCTTTTGTTTCCTTTATTCTTGGCTTTGTCCCCCACTAAGAGACCAATAGGTTTAAACTGGGAGAGTTCAAGACTGAGTTTATATCTCTGCCCCTTCTATATCTCTGAATGGTAGGGAAAACAGAAGAAGAAAGCATGTCACCTCAGTAGAAGAGGGCCCAGCATATAGTACACTTCATAAATTATTGAATGAATGAGTGAAAAAACACATCTTACAACAGGCTTTGGGATCAAGCTTCCTGCTTTAAAATCCCAGCCATTTACTTGGTAGCTTGGTAGTGACCTTGGGCAAGTCACTTGACCTCTGAGTGCCTCAGTTTCCTCACCTGTAAAATGAGAGTCATACCCACACCTATCTCTTGGCTTTGTAGGGAGGGTCAAATGAAAACTCATTGAAGGATGCTGAATCCTTGTCGACTATTACATTTATGTTGTGGAAAGGATTAGCTAAGCTGATATGTGGGCCTCAAATACAGTAATCGCTCAACTAATGTGAAACTGTGCCTTCTTAACCCTAACATCAGTTCTTCAGTGAGTTCCATTCTGGGCAGGATGCTGATTAGTGGTGTGACCCAGCATGAGTCAGTTAACCTCTCCTCACCTCCGCTCCTGCTCTGAAAGATGGAACCGGTTCCTGTTTTTTAACAGAGCTGCTGTGACTGCCAGGTAAAGCTACTGTGCACCATGTTGTGGAAGACTCAGTTCCCAAGTGCCTGGTCAGGACACCCTGAGGAAGAAAGTGGGCCATATGCAGACAAGGGAGCAGACTCTAGAGTCCAGCAGACAACCTATTAGCTGTAAGGTGTTAGCCAGCCTCCTCAGTACTCTGGACATCCGTCTCCTCATCAATAAGAGGGAGGCAATGATAGTCACTTCAAAGTGTCATTGAGATGATTGGATGTTCACAAATATGGTTGCTGGCACAAAACGATATTCATTCCACGGTGGCCTCTGTTTTCCTGCCTTGCAGGGCCTTATATAAGCAAAAGGTACTACATGAATGAAAATATGAATGGGAAATGTTTATCTTTATCCATTGGGGCCATGTGGGAGAGCCACAGAGATTTAAAGCTCTGGTCTGGAGGGCATGTGAATTAAATCCATTTTTCTCATTGTCAGCCCAACCCCTTTTTGGTAACTCCTCTGTAACTGTGACTCCTCATCACAGTTAATTTGCTTTGTGACCTTGGATAAATCATTCACCCTCTCTGTGTCTTTTTTTTTCTTCTTTCTAGAAGGGAGAGCAAAATACTTGCCCATCGTGATGGGTAATTTTTATGTGCCCACTTGGCTGGGCCAAAGTGTCCAGATGTTTGGTAAAACGATATTCTGGATGTTTCTGTGAGGGTTGTTTTTGGATGAGATTAACATTTCAATCAGTGGACTTTGATGAAAGCAGATTGCTCCCCATAATGTGGAGGGCCTCATCTAATCAGTTGAAAGTCTGAACAAAACAAGGACTGACCTTCCCTGAACAAGAGGGAATTCTAGCAGATGATCTTCAGACTTGAATCATATTGTCAGCTCTCCCCTCTGTCTGTCCATCCTGCAGATTTTGGACTTGTCAACTTCCTTAATCAAATGAGCCAATTCCTTAAAATAAATCTATCTGCTCCTTATATCTGTATCGATATAACATATATGTGTTATATGGATATATATGTTATATATAAATATACATATTATATATGTGTTAAATAGATACAGACAGAGAGAGATAGATAACATGTCATATATGTTATGATCTAGATGTGTGTGATATATCACACACATGTACATGTATACATGCACATTCTATTAGTTCTGTTTCCTTGGAAAACCCTAACATACCCACCCTACCCCCAGGGTCCCAGAAAATCCAGTTAGAAACTAGGTACTTCAGTACACTGACTGATCCAAGTGTCCAAGCAGAGCCATTTTGCCAGTGCCTGCATCTCAGGGTCTAGGGGCATCTGAAGGACATTAAGTTCTCTCCAGCCTCTGGCCGAGGGGTACCACAGAGAAGGCTCAGTTGAGCTTTTTCCCAGGCCCCCTGGGGCCTGGCAGGATCTGCAGTGCCACCAAGAGACAGAAGCCGCAAGGGGCTGAGTGCTGATGCCCCTCCTGGTTCTTCTGGATTCCTCTTGCATTGGTCTCCTAGGGCTGCCTCCACAAATAACACAGGCCGGATGCTCTCTAAACAACAGGGCCCTATTCTTTGAAGGTTCTGGAAGTCCGAAATCCAAAATGCAGGTGCAGTTAGGGTGCGTTCCTGCTGGAGCCTGAGGCAGAGTCCATGCCATGGTTCTCTCTCAGCTTCTGGTGTGTGCTGGTGACCCTCGATATTCCTTGGCTTGTAGACACCGCACTCCAATCTGCCTGCAACCTCACGTGGCTTCTCCCCAGGTGTGTCTCTACTTCATTTCTTATGAGGACACCAGTGCTACTGGACGTAGAGCCCACCCTAAACCAGTACGACCTCATCTTAACTAACTACATCGGTGAAGACCCTGTGCCCCCAAAACAAGTCACATTCTGAGGTTCTGGGTTGACATCAGTTCAGAAGTGAGGGGACACATTCAATCCGATACACCTGTGTGAGGGAATTTGGGGCAATGGAGCCCCAGGGCAAAAGGAGAGCAATCCCTCACCTTGTTAAAGAAGAAAACCACAGACCCAAAATGGCCTCACTTAGATTAAGACCCCAAGTCAGTAAACTGGGATTTCATACCTAAACTGACTGCAGCTTCGACCCCCTGGAATGTCACCTTTAAGCAGCTCCACATGGGAATTTCCTGATTGGCCCTAGGAAGTTTATTTTAGAACCCTTCTGTTCCCTCTAGGAGGGCAACCTGGCCTCACACAGTGGATTCTTCGGAAGCAATTTCTTTTTCTCTGCTTCTTCTCTACCTTTGAAAACCTTTCTTTTTCTGGAGCCTTTGACGCTCCCCTCTACTCACTGGATATGCCGCTGCCTGATTCATGAATCAATTAATAAAGCCAATTAGATCTCTACAATTTACTCGGCTGAATTTTTGTTCTCTAACAACCTTCAATGGCTCCATTTATCCTGCTCTACTCCAGCCTGGCCTGGGAACCCGCGTTAAAATGCAGCCCTTGCTGCCATGGGCCCAACGAGACTGAAAATCAGAGCACACGTGTCTGCGATACTCCCTTTTCTGATGTGTGTGAGATTTGGCGGGGAGGGTAAAATTACATCAGTAATCCAGCTCATTTGCGATATGATCATTCAAAAAAAGAGAAAAAAGCAGCAATGGTGGGAGAGCTGAGGTGGCCTAGGTCTTAGACGTTTGAGGTAGAATCACCCAGCATCGAGACCCTCAGGGCAAACACCCCACATCTGCCCCCTGATCTTGGGCCTTCCACAAAGAGGCAGTGGGACAAATAGTATGTTTCCTATGGCATGGAGAGAGTAGAAAATGGGGGCTGGAATATTAGATAACCTTTCATTCCTCCTCCGCAGAGGGGACATTTAAGATTTCACACACACACACCCTCTGTCCCATCTAGCAGATAGTTTAGGCACCCAGCCCAGATTCTGTTATCTTTCACCCTGTTTTTTGAAGTAGCTGCTGGGCTTCCATGTGCTTTTTCTGCCCAGATCCAGTGCTTTCATCTCTTTGTCCCTTCGTAGAGGACCGTCCTGTCCTCCAGCTCTGCCCCTTTGCTGCAAAGGCAGGGAGCCGAAGTGCCAGGGGTGGCACTTCACCAGTGACTAATGGGTTCAGCATATGAAAGCTCCAGCATCCTAACTAACGTCAGGGCACAATTTATACCCCAGGTGCCTCTGCACTGCCAGCTGAAGCTGTCCCCCCTCCCCACAAGACCAGGGTTGAGGTCACATCCTTGTCCACCTTCCTCAGCTTCCTTCCTGTTGTCCCAGCTGTCTCGAGGCTTCCTTGGGAGAGCGCTCTCTTGATAAATCACTTGCATCCAAGTGCTTCTAGGGGCTCCCCAACATGCCCCGTGTCTGGAATGTCACTTGGACCCCACACGCAAGGCAGACCTTTCGTATGTACGACACTGGCAGCCACCTCGGTGGTGTGATCTGAAGGACCAGGAGGGGCCCCGTAGCTCCTCCACATTGCCTCTACCTTGTCTGGAATCCCACCCTTTGAGATTCATTCCCTTGGAATGTGTCCCTCACTCCCCTTAAAATGGAGCTGCTTCGGGGATCAGCTTTATCACTGGCATTAATACTGCTCCTTGGAGTGGGGCTCCCCAGTAAATCAGAGCCTTTGCCGCTGCAGCTGTGACTGGGGACCCAGTGGGCTCGTTCCTTCTGCTGGAGTCAGGCTTGGACAAATGGTGAAGGCAGAGAGAAAACTGGGTCTTCGCCATGGCCGGCCTCACACTGCGGCACCCTGTTCCCCACCCCAGGCTGCTTCCCCCGCCCTATCCTGAGTCCCTGTCCTGCCCCCCAACCCCACCCCCATGGCATGAAGACTGATCCACTCAAGATCTGGAACGGTGGTGAGGGTGATAATGACAATGAGGATAAGGCGTCAGTATTTTTAGGATGTTACTGTTCCGGAGGGTGTTCCACTTTAAATAGGATTTTTGGGCCATCCAAAATGACCATGGGACCCGAGGGGAAGCTTAAATGGTGGAGTTCAGGCTCTGCGGTCTCCAGATGAGAGTAGTTTGGAATCCTGCCCTGTACCTTTCCAATTCCAGCCGGGGCATACAGGGCTGCACCACACAGCCCCTTTGCACAGATTAAGAAACGATGTCCCTGCTGGGTCGATGAATCAGAAAATGGAACTTCCTGGGAACAGACACAGCTCCAAAGGTACACAGCTTGGGGATGATTACAGGCTGCATTTTAGCCTTACATACTCCTACTAAGTACCTTTGTGCAGTGCACAAACTGCCCAGCCTTCCGAGGCAGCCCTAAGAATCCTTAAAAAGAAAAGAAAACCACAAGTACAAAATGGAGTCACTTATGCTAGATCAAGTCACCAAACCCAGGCTTAAGACCTAGCCTGACTCCAGTTTCAACCTCCCCCAGAAATGTAGTCTTTACCAGGAAGTCAGGAAATTTCTGGTCAGTGTCAGTGAGGTCATCTGTCACAAGTGCCCTCTCTAGCCCCACCCCTCCCCCCAACCTCCTCCGAGGAAGATGAGGTCATCTGCATGATAAGATCCCCTCTGCTCTTCCCCCTAACAGAAAGTGACCTTGCCTGAAACAACCCTTTCTTTTCTTGCTAGTAACTTTCTTGCCCCGCTGACCTTCCTATAAAGACCATCCCTTTTGTACCTCCTTGGATCTCCCCTCTGCTTGCTAGGTGGGCTGCTGCCTGATTCATGAGTTTTCGTTCTTTGACCCAGTCATAGTAATGGACAACATTTAGTTCCTCTGTGCCGCCACGTTGCTCAGTATGTTTCTTGTACGATCGTATTTACCACACCTACCTTGTGAGGGAGATAACCATCTGCAGCATCTCCATTTTACGGATGGGGAAACTGAGGCTCAAAGAAGCTGTAAATCACCCAAAGTCACATAGAAAACAAACAAAAGGTCCAGGGCTTGAGCTTCCGTCATCAGGTGCCACAGGAAACGTTTCCCACTCTGGGTATTTCAGAAGCGAGAAGGGTGGCGGAGGACGATTTAACATTGCCAGCAAATCAAATGAGTAGAGAGGAGGAAGCATCTCGGCTGGGGGGCTGTGGAATGAGGCAGGGTGGGCCAGTGAGTAAAGTTTCGGCCTGGGGGTCAAGAGGTCCAAATCAGACTTTCAAGTCTGCCTTATATCAGCTGTGTGTCCCTGGACAAGTCACTCAACCCTTCTGGGCCTCAACATCCTCATTTGGGAAAATAGGAGTGGTGGGAACAAGTATCCAAGGAAACTTTTAGGCTCTCTCAGCTTGCCACGCCTTCTGCCACCCCAAGAGCAGCAGAGGGGCGATGAGTGGGCAGTTCCAACCGCAGTGCACTGGATCCGAGGGGGCAGGGACCCTGCATCCTTCGCCCAGGCTGAAATCTGTGCTTCCGACCTTCCTTGTAGCCATTTCCATCCCGACTCTGGTCTACAGCTGCTGCCCTGGAGAGATCTAGCAGAGCCATTTATCAAACACACACAATTAAGGCCAGTGTCGGCCAAGATCTATTCTAGGAGCAGAGCAGCGCAGAGCCTGGAGAGTGAGGCGGGGAGGGGAGGGGAGGCCATCGGGGAGGGGATGAGCTTTCTGAGCTGTGTGGGTCAGGAGAGACTGGAGGAGCACCTCCCACACCGGGTGGTTCCGTGCGTCTTAGCGGACCAGAGCCTGTGTGCGTGTTAAACCCATTTTACAGGTTGGGTAAGTGCGGCGCAGAGAGATGGAGCAGTCTGACCAAGCTTCCACGGTGAGGGCAGAGCTGGCCTTTATACCTAGGTGGTCAAGAGCAAGGGACATGCTCCAAACCGGGCTGGTGTGAGAAGATGTTACAATAGAGAGCTGGACCGAGCCTTGGCCAGGCAGACCCCAAGACTGTAGCTTCTTGACAACAGCTGCAATGAGGCCAATTGCCGCGGAAAGATTTAACAAAAGAAGATTTTGAGAGCTGCTTCCGTGATTCCTGGGCCGTGATTCCTGGGCCCACAGCCAGATCAAAGGCACAAAAGAATGGAGCAGAGAGGGAGCAGTTCGTGGAGATTTCTTTGGAGAACTGATGGAACTGGTGAGGAAGGCACCAGGCACTCATCCTGGGTCATCCCATCTCTCCTTCATTCCCCCCACAGTGGCCCACCACCCCTCCCATCACTGGTGGGGAAGGCAGCCTTCCCAGCAGGGCCCCTGTGCCTCCTCCCCTCCTCGCAGGTCTAGTCCCCAGAGCAGATGTGCCCAGGGCTGGAGAGGAGACGCCCAGCCAGGGTTGTGCGTGCAAGCGTGTGTCCAGTGTATCGTGGATGTTGTGATGCTGCCCAGATCTGGGCCCACCCTTCACCCAGCTACTAGACAGTCCGTCTCTGGGGACCACCTTCCTCCATCTCTGAAGACCGCCCCCCAGGCAGGAGAGAGCTGCCTCATCCAAGCAGTCCCCCCTCCCTGTACTCAGTGACAGGTCCATGCAGGGACAGGAAGGCCCAGCCCCTTCACTTCAATTCTGGACTTCTCTGAAGGGCCCTGAAGCTTCAGAGCTCCCTAGAGATGTCCAGAGGCAGGGGACGGGGGTGGGGGTTGCCTGTTGTGATGCACTGGGGCTCAACTCCTCTGTCTTCTTTGTCCTGCTTCCCTCACTCCTTTGCAGGGGCGGCTCCTGTGCACGTGGTGGGGGAGGGGGGGGGGGGTTGAGCCGCATGCAGACAGATGAGAGAGAGGATGTTTAGATGAGAGAGAGGATGTTTAATCTTCAGCTGGGGAGAACACATGTGATTGTGTATGAAGGTGTGTGAGTGAGCATTTGCATGAAGGCAACATTTGAACATGCTTGAGCGGGATTGTGCATATGTGCAGGTAAGTGTGCTCACGTACCTGAGAGTGTGCTCCCTGCAGCCCCGCAGAGCCCTGCAGGAGCTGACAGCTGGGGCTGCCCAGTCCCCTGGCTTCTCCCTCCCTCTCGCTGACCAGCCTATGTGATGGACGCCTGTGGGAAGTGACCTTGTCCGCTCTAAGAGTGTGAGTGTCCGTGGAGCCCTGCGGGGCGGTGGAGGGGGGGGGTGCAGATTCTGCCTGTCTCTCTGCCCCTCTCTCTTTGGCTCATCCTTCCCCAGGCCTGACCAAGGAACGTCTCTCACCAGCGGAAAGGCCCCCATGGCAACCAAGGCTGAGTCTGGACAGAGGAAGGGAGGGACTCTGGACTCCTGTGGTCCAGTCTCCCACTGGGACCAGACTGTGGGCCACCTGGCCTCTCGTCGCCCACCCCAGGGATGGAAGCACCAACTGCAGCCGCAGCCCAACCACCCACAGAGGATCCCACCTGTCAGAACACCCCTCCTCCGAGCAACCCCAAACCCACCACCCTGTCCCCCCTACCCACCAGACTTGGCTCCTCCTTCCTCTCCAGCTCCATCCCCAAAGGCTCCAAGGCAGTCCCTGCTCAGCTTCCTCTCCTGTCCCACATCCCTCGCTGCTTCCCCTGAGGTTCCTGCCATCATTCCTCACACGAAGACATTAGATCCTACTGCCCCCTCCTGGGTCTCCCCTCTGGACACTGCGCCTACAAAGTCCAGGGTTCAGATTTGAACCCGCAGTGCCACAGAAGGGATCTCACCCTCCCCATTCAGCTAGGAAGTGTCCACTGTTTTCAGCCACATTATGTTGTTCCTGCTTACACTGACTTGAGGGGTCAAATAAAAAAAACCAGATCATTTCCAGTGGAATTCTGCCAAGCAGGCCCCATCCACCTATCCTGGGCTTGTTCCTGGGACCATTGATTTTTTGGATCTGAAAGTGCCTGATTTTACATTGATTACTGTTAGATTTCTTCTTGTTGATTTTGGCCCAGCATCCCGGCTGGGAAGAGCTTTGGATCATAAATCAGCTCTATCAGAGTAACTTGCGCTTTCGAGGTTTGGATGAACACAACTTTTGTGACTTCATCCAAGTCTCTGGCAAAATCACTAGACAGGTTAGAGCTGAGGCAGCGGGCACATTGCCAGTCCCCCCTCCCGATCCATCCCCCTCCGCACAGACTCGCTGGGTGAGGGCTCTTCAAACCTCCATGAACCTGCTCTGTATCCTCTGATCTGTCATCCCGTCATCCTAGGAAAGGGAGGCAATGTTTAATCAGGGGAAACCTGACTGATGAAGCCGGTCTGGCCCTTGGACCGTGCTGCGTTCTTTTCCAGATGTTCTGCACTTTCTGTCTAGTCAAGCAATCTAAACCTTTTTTTGCTGTGATCAGAATCCACTCTTCCAGCTTCCCTGCTTTTTGGCAAACCAAGACAACTTTGCCTCCATGCGATGCTTCTGTTCTCCCTGACTCCTGGAAGCCCTGCAGGATCTTGGAAATCTTTCCTATATAAAGTAACCATATCATTTTCAGTCAAAGGAGATAATTTTGAGAGTGTATTAGTTATCAAATGCTGTATAACAAAGTAGCCTAAAACTTAAAACAATAAATATTTAATAGCTCAAAGTTTCTGTATGTGAGGCATTTGGGAGTAGCTTAGCTGGGAGGTTCTGGACTAGGGTCTCCTCTGAAGTTTTACCCAGGATGTTGATCAGGCTGCTGTCATCTGGAAGCTTGCCTGGGCTGGAGGATGCATTTCCAAGATGGCTGACAAACATGGCAGGAGGCCTCCATTTCTTACCCCATATGTCTCTGTACAACACTCAACTTTCCTTATGATACAACAGCAGACTTTCCTAGGATGACGGGATGACAGATCAGAGGACCAGTGTGACTGGTCCAAGGAAGAGCAAGGAGGAGGCCACAGTATCTTATGACATAGTCCTAAAGTGACATATTGCCACTTCCACCATATTTTATTCATTAGAAGCCAATCACTAAGTCCAGCCCACACTCAAAGAGAAGAGAATTAGACCCCACATTTTGAAGGAAAAAGTATCCAAAAAAGCATTGACATATTTTTAAATCACCATGTGAGTGAAGGAAGTTGTTATATAATTACACCAGACTGATGGATTTGAACCAGGACTGGCCTGTGCAAAGCATATTTTGTCATCCAGTCTCTTCACAGTCTCTCAAATGTTTGGACCATGAGCTACAGTTAAAAGTTATGACTTTCAGGGTGCCTGGGTGGCTCAGTGGGTTAAGCCTCTGCCTTCAGCTCAGGTCGTGATCTCAGGGTCCTGGGATTGAGTCCCGCATCAGGCTCTCTGCTCAACAGGGAGCCTGCTTTCCCTTTTCTCTCTGCCTGCCTCTCTGCCTACTTGTGATCTCTCTCTGTGTGTCAAATAAATAAATAGAATCTTTTAAAAAAAAGTTATGACTTTCCTCATATATACATATATAATTGAAACAAAAACTCACAGAATAGCATTTAACCTTACCGTCTACATTTGCAGGGGAGGAAGAATTTTCCTCAACCCTCTTAGAGTTCCTGCCTGGGTTTGTAAACTAAATTGACAAAAGTAGATTAACAGAAGAAGAACTTGCAAAGTTATTTAATATAAATTTTGTGTGACATGGGAGCCTCCACAAGGAAATGAAGACCCAGAGGAATGGACCTATGTATGTTTATGCAAGGTTTGATGACAAGCAGACAGCCGTGGAGTGACATGACAGTGTGAGGTAACTGTTGTAAACTGCAGGCATCTACCAACAATTGCTTGTTAGTGTTCTTCTGGGTGATTCCCTGGTCTTCAGACATAAGAAGGCTCCACTTATGAGGGCACCACTCACATGCAGGTCATGAGAGTTTCATGATCTGTTTCAGGAAAGAAGGGTGAGGAGGAAAGGGGCTCACACTTACCCTTCTGCACCTGCCACTCTCTCAAACTCCTTTAGCTTTAAATACTCAATATGCCAAGGGGCCATATTTTGGGGTAGTGCGTCTTGAACCCCATCACAGTGAAATCTAAAATATTCCATTCAATTTCATTGAATTTTACTCTGTTCCATTCTGTTCTTCAGTATTTGTTGTAGCCAAATAAATTTTCTCCAAAACCCGCCAATGTTAACAAGTCAGTCTGAAAAAACAGACAACTGTCTTAGAGTTTGCTTTCTGTGGGCACTGAAGCTATGACCTCTCTCCATCTACTTTGGAGATCTCCATGGGTCTGAACCAAGTTTCTTAACCTATTTTTCTTGTTTTTCTACCCCTCCTCCCTCGACGCACACACACTCTTAATCTTTTGCTCTTTGGAGTCATAGAATTGTGAAATGTCAGAGTATGAAAGATACTTTGTAATGAAAGTATGAAAGATAGTATGAGAGATATGAGAGAGAAAGAGAGTATGAGAGATAACCCCCCAGGGCTTACGGAACACAAGTTATTGCCGATCTTGGTGCATAGGGCCCCCAACTCACCCAGACCATCTGAGTGATGATCCCATAGCAGCTACCATTGGCCAGGCCAGGGTGGGCTTGGCTCACTGTGACAGAGGCCAGGCTGTCGTGGGTGTGGGTGGTGTTCCACCCAGATCCCTTTCTTGGGCCCATGCCCTATTCCTCATTTATTGTGAGGATCAGCCGCTAATGGTTCACAGTTATCCCCTTGCCTGGAGAATCACCCTTGACCCAGCAGGAGCCAGTGGCCGAGGAACACATGAATCCAAGAGGCCAGGCCCCTTGCCTCAAGGAGGGACCGTCTGTGTCCCTTCTATGCCCTGTCACATCTAACGGCACCCTCCCACCCCTTCCCTTTTATTTGCCCAGTGTTTCTTGAATCTTCTTCTTTCAAACCTGTTCGTTTTGCTCCCTAATACGCATCCCTGACAGACGTTAGATTTACTTCCTTGTTCGCTTATTGGCTGTCTCCCCGGACAGGATTTGGGCTCCCAGATGACAGAGATTCGGGACGTTGTGTGCACGGCTAGGCGTCTGGCGCCTAGCACACGACTGACTCACGGAAGGCCCTGGAAAAACATGGGCTGAATGACTGAAAGAATAAATTGGACAGCTGCCCAGTGGATGTCTGTAGCCACAAGCCGCCTCTCCAGGAGCCTGTGTCATTTTCTTCCAGGGCAAGGCTGCTGAAAGTGAAGGGTTTGGTCCATGTCTTTACCCATCCTGACATTGGCTTGAAGGCATTCGGCCATGGGGCTTTGTCCTTTGGCCCGGGCCTCCTTCCGTGCATCCATGCTCCGTCCAAGCCAGTGCGGAGGTGGCCCTATCTTGGTTCCTAGATCTCAGGCCAGGCTTGTAAGGAGGTAATAGGAGAGGAAGATGGATAAGCCTATCAGGCCTCTGGGGACCCAGACAGGGCCACGTCCTCACTTGTCACCCGTCCGTGTGGCCCCAATCCCCACTCCAGCCCCACTTCGGTCTCTTTCAGGAAATTGGTACTGGAGTCAGAATCTCAGGGGATTTGAGCTCCCGGGTGCCATGTGCCCCGATCATTCCACCAACCCATGGAGCCCCACCCGTGGAGGCGGGAGGCAGAGAGAGTGGGAGATGGGTGAATGTGGGCAGGTGTGACTCAGTCTAGGGCCCCCAGCAGAAATAGCAGCTGTTTCTGTGACTCAGCGAAGAGCAGGGTGGGGGTGCCGAGGGCTGGTGTGGGCTGGGACTGGAGCTGAGTGACAGGAGTCTGGGGGGGGGTGGGGGGGACACTCATGTTCCCCTGCATGCAAGCCAGCAGCCACATGGGCACTGCTTGGAGGAAAAACATCAAGGGACTACACATCTGATGAGCTCCACCCACAGCACCCCCCATGCCCCCTCCATCCCTGCCCCCCACTCCCTTCCTGTTGCTGCTCCAAAACAGAGCCCAGCCTCATTCAAAGTCCTCCAGGATGACCCCATCCTCCTCTAGTCTCCCACCTGGGAGATGCCTCCCAATCCCTCTCCAGCCATGTGGGGCCATTTGAATGACCAGAAAGCTCTGTCCCTTCCCTAGCCTGCCAAGCCTTTGCCTGGACTGTGCCCTTCACTTAGAAGGCCCCCCACCTCCCCCATCCTGTTGTAAAATGCAGGTTTTAGTATTATCCACAGACGGTAATGCTAGCAGATCAGGACATAGTTCACTACTCACAGATCCCAAGAGGAGGAGCACCCGCATCGTGGGGAGTCTTACAGGGAAGCACCAGGCTGGGTCAGGAGACAGCAAGAGGAAAACATAGGCCAGAGCCTCTGTTGTGGTTTCTGCTGGAAAGAATGGGTGGGCAGATAAGCAGACTAGTCTGAATAATTTCAGTAAGCTCTGGGGCCTTAGGGCCAGTCCCTAGCTGTCTGGTACCCGGCCCTGGGGTGATCATGACAGGTGGATGGTGGCTCAGAGTGGGTGAACCCACAGAGGAATAAACAAGGTGGTTGTAGTAGGTCTCTGGTTGGTCTGTGCCTAAAGGGAGCACTCACAAGCAAGCTGTTTGTTCTCTCAAGAAACTGACCAACCCCCGGGGAGGGCTGTTTTCGCAGGTCACCGAGGCCCGGATGTCAGAGCATCAGAAACACACAGTTAATGCACATGCCCCTAACCCATTGGCCAGACTCTCCCGAGGGCCACACTATGGCCATGGTTGAGCCCCAGCATGGACAACTAGGGGGCTCTTGGCAGATAGAGGGTGGATGAGGGGCCACAATGGATGAGGCATGGAGGCAGGCACTGGTGGACGGAACAGTGAACCGGAAGGCAAGACCCCTCGTCTCAAGGAGTTTTGTCCAGGAGGCCTGGTGGACAGCCCACCCACCGTCAGACAAACAAGAGAGCCTCAGTTACTGGGAATGAAACAGAGTACTAGATAACATCAGGGAGGGACAGGAGGAGGGCACTCCATCGGAAAGGGTGGTCAGGGCAGCCTCTCTGAGGAGGTGGCCTGTGGGTGGAGACCTGAATCTGGAGAAGGAGCCAGCCATGCAGAGACTTCAGGACAGAAGATTCTAGCAGGTGAAGAAATGAACGAACGGATCCCTGACAGCCCAAAACAACCTTCTGTCTGGATTCCCCACCCCTTCCCAGCTGGCGGTGGTGGATTCTGAGGCTCGAAGGACACTAATACCAGCACCTCACATATCAAAAGCCTTCCTGTCGTGTCTCCGTCATTAACAGAAATATTCCACAGGGTGACTCGGGCCCTGCGGGCTGGCACTTCCCAGCCTCGGGGCGAGACACCATTTTTAACCGTTTTCGCTCTTTGACTTTTCATCCCATTCATACCCAGCTGGCGACCTTCTTGCCAGACTTGTCCCTGATGAGAATTGAAGTCACTGATTTATGACCCAGGTCACCGGCGCCCCTCTCAGGGGAGGGTAAAGGGCAGTCTTGCTCAGTTGCTGATGTGCTGTTTGGCCAGTGGACTCTGCGACCAGGCCCGGGCCCCAGCTGCCCCAGGCAGAGCCCCAGTTGCTGCCCGGCCCCTCCTGGCAAAATTCTTCAGCAAAGCCAGCCTTTAGGGAGGTACACTGGGGGGTCCCTTTGGGGTTCTTTGTAAAGCCCCCGTCTTTCCAGGGAGAACCAGGCTGTCCAGCCAAGCCGCCGGGATCTACTCTTCAAGGCTGATGGTTGAGGAGTAAGAGTGAAAGGGGGGAGGCACCGTGATGACAGTCCATGGGCAGGCGGGAGAGAGGTGAGTGGGTGTACGAGGTGCCTCTCCCATGCTGGGTGTCGGAATAGACCTCTTGAGATGCTTGTTGCCTGGGCTCTCAGGGCTATTACAGCAGCTGCCTGTCCTCCCTTAAGGCTGGGGGCCTGTCACACAGCATTAATCTCAGTCATGGGGGTCTTCGTCCCCCCAACCCCCCGGGAAGGCCCCTGCTGCCAGTCTGGGTCCTAGAGTGGGATTCACCAACAGGCCCTGGAGAATGGATTGTGCAGAAAGATGGGGCATGCGGGGAGGTTGGGAAGGGTAGGAAAGAAACCTTCCCTGAGCGCCTCTTTCTACCTGGAGAAGTAAGTTACTTCTCCAAGGTAGTTCCAAGGTCCTAAGTATTAGACTTGAACCCAAGTTTTTCCTGCTTCTGACCTCCACGGCACGGTGCTGTTGCCAACTTTTCATTCATTTGTCTGCTGGTCCAGTTTTCAAATAGTTCTTGAATCCCCTAGAGAGTGGGGAAAACACAGATTTCAGAGCCCAGAGACTAGAGCCCAGACAACCCGGGGCCAGAGGCTGTTCCTGCATTGCCTAGGAAAGGGGCCTAAGGCAGATGGCTTTGCCTCAGTTTCCTTATTAGTAAAAAAGGATAATGGCACCCACACCTAATGCAGCTGCCCTCAGGATCAGCACGATCAGGTGACCCTGGCACATAAGGGCCTCACCCACGTCCGGCACTGGCTTAGGAATTGTAGACAGCTAGATATGAAGGCCAAGACCTTGCCCTCAAAACACTCAAAGACCCTTGAGGGACAGACAGGTCACAGACATGTCACAGTTGCTCCTTCTAGTAGGCAAGATGGAGTGAGGGCGGAAGCACGGGGTCATGCCATGGACCATTATACTTGGGCGCAGTGAGAGGGGTTTCAGGGAAGATGGGCACCTGAGTGTCACCGGAGGGAGATGAGAAGACACGTCATCCAGGTGGAGAGGACAATATTGGCAAGGCTTGGAGACCTGAAGGCTGTTTGGGGAGAGTGGGGACAGAGTAGATCCATGTTGCTTGATCAAGGGGACCAAGAGAGGGACTGGCGGGGCCTGGGTGGGGAATTAAGCTGAGTGACTTGGGCTATTACATGAACTTGAACTTCATTCTCTGGGTGCAAGGAAAGGCCATAACATAATCTGGCAGGGTCTTAGGGAGGTCATTCCCGGGGCCATGTGGAAGATGAATTAGCAGGGCTGAGACTGGGAGCAGTGGGGAGCTCTGAGGTCCTGTAAACCCAGCCACGAGGTGAAGAGCAGACAGAGGAGGATAAAAATAAAGCCAATTTATCGAGCACATACTGTGTTTCATTCGCATGCCGGGCCAGTTTTCATTCACTTCTCACTAATGCTTTGAGTCGGGTGCTCTTGCGGCCACTTTACAGGAGAGGAAATGGAGGTTAAGCAACTTGCCCAAGATCACATAGCCAGTGAGGTGTAGCGCAAGGATTCTGCTTCCGGTCCATCAGAATCCAAAGCCCCGATATGTCCCAGACCCTGATGCCCATGGGGAGAGACAGATGCCTGAGGGTGGAGCAATAGACAGGGTGGCAGTTTAGCCGTCTAACAGTTCCCAGATCTCAGCATCCCTGGGCTGGGCATCATCCCCACCCACCTCTTTCTCCCCCTACTCTGTGTCCCGGGAGGCTGACCACACAGGCAGCAGCCACAGCTCCCCAGTCCTCACCCGCTGGCTTCTGGCTAAAGGGCTCCTGCCCTCAGTGGGGCAGGAGAACAGAGGGGAGGAGGAGAGGGAGTGACTCCCGGCCAGGCAGGCACTGTCCCCGCACTGACACCACAGCTCCTTCAGGCGGCCCTCCTTCCCCTCCCCTTCCCCCACACAGCGCTGCGCCTGTGCGCCTTCTGGCAGCCGCTTTCCCTCCTGCCCTTTCAAGCCTGGGGGTGGAGACAGCCACCCCAGTTTTCCATACGGGTGGGTTTGTGAGTCTGGCCTTCAGGAGCGAGGGCAGCAGGCGACAGCTTATAGTGCTGGTGCCCGGCGTCACAGTGGCGGCGGAGCAAGCCCGGGGCGGGCACAGAGGATGAAGCTTGGGGGACCGAGCTCAGGGAGAGGTTGACATTTATCCCCAGAGGGTGGGAGCCAGTCAGACAGCAGGGGCTGAATGGGGCTGGAGCCTCTCTTTCTCACACTCCTGGCTGGAAACGGTTATTAGCACCGTGTCCACCCCCTTTGTCAGAGGGACGGGGGAGGGAGGTCTGTCCTTGGGGAGACGGCTCTGGTCCCCCTGCAGGGGCATGTGGGGCTACCTTTAGGGTTATCAGCCAACTCTTGGTCTGGGAACGGAGTGACCTTCTTTTTTTGAAAAGCCTGTTCAGCCCCAGGGCCCTGGCTGGTTGAGGCCCCTGAAGCCAAGCCCCTGGCGGGGGTGGGGGGGAAGGCGTTCCAGGAACCAGGGCTCCATCTGGACCCTCCCCCCTCCACCCCACCAGGCGTCGGCCTGTGTCAAGCCCTGGGAAAAAGCTACAAAACTCCATCTCTGAACAAAGGTAGGTCCTTTCCGAGCCAGACGACTTGAGAGCTAGGAAGGGCCATCCAGAACCCCAGTCTCACTGCCCAGATTAGGACGTAGTTTGCTCAAGGCCTTCAGGACTGGACTGGCCCAGCCTAGCACTCCTAGCCATCGCCCGCCTCCCTGCGGCTCTCACCTACCAGACTCCACACCCCAGGACCAGGAATAATTGTTTCTCATGAGTCAGCATCCATGTGCCCGCGACGGGTCCTGATCCAGATTTCTACCCGTTTGTCCCCCTCCTCCACGGTGGAAGCAGCTGGCTGCCCCGTGGCGGGGGCTGCCTGGGCACGAGACGACCGTTTTTTCACAGGGAGGAAATTAGATCTGCTTCTCAGGGAGAAGTGTTGTGAGCTGAAATGCCAGCCAGCTGGGTGTGGCGGGGCCTCTTTGCACTCCATGGGAGCCAGCCGCAGGCAGGGAGGGACAGGGAGGGAGGGCCCCCGCCTGGCAGGGCCCTAGGAAGGGGCCAAGGAGAATGTGTGGGTGTAGAACAGGCGCATCAAGAGGTCAAGGGCTCGCCCAGGGTCATGCAGTGAAACCAACACCCCATACTGAGACCAGGACCCCATCCCCCCACCCCACAGCCTCCTAGCCCAGCACGGGCTTATTTCTTCACTCTACACTTGAACCCTAGAGGGCAAAAGGATCCAAGCCAGCAGTGGCCAGAAGGGGCCTCTCCCTATTTGTACATTCAGCTTGGGGGGCTTCCAGCCGTGACAGATTGGATTATTACTCAGCAAATACTTACCACGCTCCTGTCCCACTGGGCACCGAGTGACCCCCTGCCTATGGAAGCTGGGTTTGGCCATGTGCTGGCTTTGACCGGGAACATTAGCAGACATGGCAGAGCAGAGGTGTGAAGCGTGCTAGTGTGGATGGAGCTGCTCCCTTGCACTCTGAGGGTGCCTGTGAGAGGAGAATCCCGGGGTGGGGGGAGACTGCTGCCCTCCAGCGGGGCTCACAGAATGGACCCATTGTGGAGCGACTCACACCCAAACCTGCAGTCTGAGACAGAGCACCCCACTGAGCCCAACCTAGCTCAGGAGAATTGTGGTCAGCCTATAGGCCCACGAGTGTGAGAGTTCCTGCTCGCTGGAGTGTGGGGATGGTTTGTTTCAAGGCATTATCATGGAACTAGCTGACTGATACACAGGCCCAGAGCTGGAGCCAGAGAAAGCTCCAAGAGCTGGGACTTGGATGATCTAGACTCTCCATGTTCCTTCCTCCCCTGCCACAGCCCCATGAGAGGGGTCAATAGAGAGAAAATGCTGTGTTTATTCTGAGTTGATTTGAAGAGGCCACACATATACAGGGAGGGCCCAGCCCCTCTGCCAATACTTCCTACACCTCTGTGTGGAAACTGAGGCTCCTCAGGGAGACCTCCCCAAGGCTCCAGAGCTACAAACCAGCAGAGCAGAGACCAGAACCTGGTCTCCCAGCTCCAGTCTCCAATCTACTGGGCAGCCCAACCCTGAGCAGTTGAGCAGCAAGACCCATGAGGACTGGGACCAGGGGCCTGGCCGGCCACAGGCGAGAGGCAAAGCAAAGTCACCACCTGCCCTGGGTACCGTGCTGTCGGGGCTCAGGGTGTCTTCCACTGCTCAAGAACATGAGGATGGGTTCAAACCCTGCTTGCCCGTGGGTAACTTTCTTAACTCTCTGTGCCTCACTTTACTCATCTGTAAACAGGGGATGCCTGGAACAGTTCTTACTTACCTCGGGGGGCCTCGTGAGGAGTAAATTAACTACGGTTTGTGCAGGGCCCACATCCCACCAATGCCCCAGGAATGTTAAGTAAATGCCAAGTACGTCCACCCAGCTCAGCCTTTTAAGACCTGGCTGAAAACAGCTCATTTTTACTTAAGGAGCACTCACTCTCCCAAATGTTTCCGGTGTACTTTATCCGAGTCAATCCTCACAGTAGTCTTCGAAGAGACATAGGGGCCATGCTTGTCACTCCCATTTTACAGATGGAGAAACTGAGGCTCAGCACGCATACATCATGATCACATTCTAGTGCTCCAGCCAGGGGGTAGGTGGAGGTGCAGGCTGCTTATTTTGGCCCGCTGTATGGTTTGAGCCAAGGCACTCATCTCTGCTTCCTCAACTGCGAAGCAGGAAAGGGGCAACTACCCCACGGGGTTGTTGTCAAGATTAAACGAGAGCACGTGGGCGGCATGCCTATCGTGGCTGCTGACCTAGGACAGGGCTCAGGAAGTGGGAGAAGTTATTTAAAAAGATGGGAGAAGGGGCTGGGCAGATGTCCTAACCCTAGGACGCTCCCACCCAGCCAGGACCCCAATAGCCTCTCTCAGCGCTGCTGCAAGAATTTTCAGGAGAAAAATCCCTCTCCCTTCCCACCTGTGCTCAGAACTCCAGGGACCCGACACAAGGGTGAGGATGGAGGAGGGGGTCTCCTGGGAGTCAGCCATCCCTGGGGTCCCACTCCTGCTCCACTTACAAGCTCTCCCTCCTTGGGCAATCCCTCCCGTCTCCAGGCTCGGTTTTCTCATCTGTGCAAGGGGGCAGCAACCTCCTCGCTGCGGTGTGATGAGGAGGGGATGAGCACACTTAGCTAGGGTTTAGGAAGTCCTTGCCAGGTACTAGTCACTCCTGTACGCATGTCACATTCCTCTACGGAATAGTTACTGTCATTAACCGCACTTTATAGACACAGAAATGGAGGTTCACTAGGTCAGGGAAACTGAGTCAGGTCCCAGAGCACCTGAGAGATCAGTGAGAGCTGTCAGTCCATCAGGGCTACAGAGCTCCCCAGATTTAAAGGCTGGGAAACATGGTTGTGTCCTGACTTCCTGGCCTGAGCTTGGAGGTCTCTGGCTGTTTGTGAAACAGGCCTAAACAGGCGTGTGGTTCCAGACAGGTTGACACGATTCCCTGCCCAGGCCCAACGCATGGTCATCCCAGGCCCCGGGCCCCACACAGAGCAGCCAAGCCTTCCTGCCTCAGCTTTCTTCCTGGCTTAGCGGTAACTATGACCTCCCCGCGGCCCGATCCTGTGCTTCAGTGCACATTGCCGTGTTGCCTCAGTATGTGGCCCCTCGAGTCCAGGACAAATGGCTCCCTTCACTCCGTGCCACTGCAGAAGTCCCTTGGCCCCAACTGGCTCCCTGTCCATGGTCCCGTGGCTCCAGGGGAAGGCTGGCCTAGACTAAAGTCACCGATCCTGGCCCGAAGGACCACTGGGACCAGCTGGTCCCCTTCCCCCTTGCCAAAGACCAGGAAATGGAAATGCAGACACTGGCAGGGCTCCATCCAGATACACCAGAGCTTAGAGCGGGGTCCGGGGCAACCTTGAACTCAGCGATGGAAGAGTGGCAGGGCAAACAGCTGTGTTAATGGCTTGCCTTTCACCC
Organism: Enhydra lutris kenyoni; assembly: GCF_002288905.1. NCBI lineage: Eukaryota > Metazoa > Chordata > Mammalia > Carnivora > Mustelidae > Enhydra > Enhydra lutris. The sequence goes on along the minus strand of NW_019154106.1, from coordinate 18,071,844 downwards.
AATCGTCCATCCAGCCCTGCAAGGTGGGTGCTACTGTTCCCACGTTCCAGAGGAGGGAACGGAGGCACAGACAGGTTAAGTGGTTTATCTAAGACCACATAGGTAGTGATGGTCTAGGGGTTTAAACCAAGATCGCTCCTGACTCTGGAGCCAGTGCTCTTCTCTCTGTGTCGCATCCTGTTAACTGTATATGGAGTGCATGGGGCCAGGACCGCCCACCGAATTGACTAGGTCCTCTCGCCACTGCCACGGCCCGGAAAACCCGGGGAAGATTGTCTGCTGAACCCATCAATCTGGGCTTCTTCTCCATGGGCCATCCCTTACCCTATCTTTTCCCGGAAGGATTCACAGCCATTTCAAGCTGCCAGTGACACAGAGGAAAAGGAGCCCTCCCCTTCCCAGTCTCCTCCCTGTCTCCCCACTCTCCTCCCTTATTCTTCTTGTCCTACAGTTGCACTGGTCCCTTACTATCCACCCCTCCAGACACTTCTTCTCCCAATCCCCACCCGTCAGAATCCTGCCCACTTGCAGGGAGACAGAAGTTCAAATCCCTCGGCACCTTATCTGAGCTATGTGACCTTGAGCAAGTCACTTTTGCTTACTGAGCCTCAGGTTCCCTTGCAGGGATATTGGAAGACTGCACATCAAACAATCCAACGATGCCTTACCTGGTATCAGTGGCAAGGGGTGGAGGTGATTACTCACAAGGCCAAGGGCAGCTTGGGGCCTGGGTGGGGCGGATCCAGGAGGGTGTGGCTTAGATGCCAGAGAGACCAGTCATGACCAAACTGAGTGAAACCAAACAGTAAGGCATTCCAGCCAGCAGGCAGCAGCTGGTGCCCCAGAAGAAGTGGCCAAGTGTGCCGCTGGGTGGATAGGGCCCAGGGGGGCAGCAGGCACCACACTGGGCCTGGTTACCAGGCTGAGGTTTGGGGGACAGATTCACAACAGGTCTCCGAGCACATGTGTCCCTACCTTACAGATGTGGAAAGCAAGGCACTGACAAGGTAAGTAACTTTCCCAAGATCACCCAGCCAGAAAGCGGCAAATCCAGAGTTAGAACATAAGCAGTCTGTTAATCAAACACTCTCCACGCCAGCCCACCATGGGTTGGAAATGAAGTCATAGCAGGCCATTGTGTGCTCTGTCCTGAACCTCAGATGAGCCAGGATGTAGATGCATTCCCAAGGGAAGCAGGAAAACCAGGCTGATGGCCAGCCAGCCCCCTTCTACCCCAGGCCGCCAAATTCTTCCTCCCTCTGACCTGCCCTGGAGCATGAGAAAGAGGGCAGGCTCCAAAGACAATTTCTAACAATCAAAAACTAAAGAAAGGAAACAATTAAATGAACAGGAGGGGCCCTGGGCCCTTGAACTTGCGGGGGTGGGTTGGCAGCAGGCCCTAGTTGCCCCCACACTCAAGCTTCCTTATTAAGTTTAGACTCATGGAGCCGGTGCAGGGGGGGGGGGGGGGGGGGGGGCGGGCAGCCTGTAAAGGAATTCGGGACCAAATCAGCACCATCAGCCAGGAATGTGCTGCTGGGGGTCCCAGAGCTCCGCCCAGGTCCATGACTCTGGACGAGGTGACCTTTTCTGGCCAGTGAGAACAGTCTTGCCGTGAAAAGGGAGGGGAGAGGCCACCCCAGTCCCCCAGAGGCTTCCTTGGCTGGCTGGCTGGATTCTTTCCCCTCCTCTTGGCACAGCAGGCCATAGCCTTCCTCACGTCCCATGGCTGGGCTCACCAGCTCACCGGCCTTCAACCCTGGAGACCACCCTTGCCTCTTCCCCCGAGAAGGCCCCCAAGCCCCTTCCTCTGAATTATCCACAGGGGGCCCTGGTCTCCAGGCTCCCTTCTCTGGAAGAACAACCCTCCTCTCTCTAAAGCAGGGCCTGAAGACTTGGGGAGAAAATCTCATGGAGGGGCTGCTTCCTCGCTACCATACCCAGCCCTCCCCGTATGACATTCTACACCATGGGAACACTGGCCCCAGAGGTGCGGGGGTAAGGTGTGCGGTCCTTTAGGACAGTGACTGCCCTGGGAGTTCAAGGTGACCCAGGGGAGGATGGAGAGTCTGAGGGGCCAAACGGAGGAGAAGGTCCCGGGGCCGGGGGTGGGGTGGGATGTTCCAGGGGCTGCTGGCCACACTTACACAGCCTGCAGCCCAGCTTCTGGCCCAGAGCCAAAGGCTTCTTCCTCTCTGGGTGGGGCCAGGGAAGAGGGTAGACCATCCCCGCCTCCAGCATGCCCCGTGGCCCCCTCCGTCCCTGAAAGCAAGCGGTCTCACTTGCTGGTGGTGCTTTCCCCACCTGCACAGCAGGGCTGCCAGCTGGACCAAGTCTCCTTCCATATAGAGTGCAACCCCTTGTGAAGGCAGACCCAGGGACACCCAAAGAGGACTTGGCTTCAGAGCTGGGCTCTAGTCCCTGTGACCTAGAACAAGGGGCTGGGCCCTCTGGACCTCAGTTTGTCCATCTGTAAAAGGGGGTGAGACTCGAGTTGAAATGGTGGAGGGGAACATGGTCTCTGCCAGCACTAAGAACCAAAGCTAAGCATTGGCTGGGAGCCCACACCGTAAGCGCATTATTTCATTTCATTGTCACCCACCTGGATGGCGGGGGGCTGGGATCTTCCCCACTCAAGGGATGGGGAAGCCGAGGATTTCAGGTGGGGAGTCAAACCCCGTCCTTGCACTTTCCCTCTCTGCCCTCTCCCTTCTCCCGCTGGTTCAGGCTTTTGGGGCTCAGGCTGCACAGGTCAGTTGGAAAGAGGGTTGAGCCAACACGGTTCCCACTTACCCACCCCCAGGAGCTGGCAGTCATCCTGTGGCCTAGCCAGAGGGTCTGTCACCACCCACCCCCACCCCCCATCCCAGGGAAGACTCTTTGGGTGGAGGAGGGAGGGGACACCATCTCCACCCTTGGCCTCCACCTCCTATAACCCCTCAATCCCCCATTCCAAAGGAAGCCCTGTCTGCTCCCCTCCGCTTTCCTTTCGGCCCCTCCCCTCCATCCGTCCCACAGAGGATTTATGGTTTTAATAATGCAGACTTTCTCCACCAGTCTCCCTTGCTGTTTAGTCCCCTCTAAAGATCCTTAAAATTAAAACACTAATCAGGAATTTATTTTCTCATCAATCCTGCCCTTCGGGTTATGAGGCCCGGGTGTTTTCACAGCCCGCTGGCTGGCCGCGGGGAGGGCTCCTCCAGAGTAGGCTAGCTGGCACTGGGACGGTGGGAGCGGGGTAGAGAGAGCCGGCAGAGGCAGAGATAGGCCATCAGGCCGAGGTCAGAGAGAAAGGGAGAAGAGGTGTCCTGTGGAGACTTCGGACCGTGCCCTGGCCCAGCCGAGGGCCCCACGTGGTGGAGATGAGAGGGAGAGAGGGATAGAGAAAGGTATGGACAGAGAGCCGCAGGCAAGAGGGGCCTGGTGGTTAGAACCCTGGAGGTCGGAGCAAGGACGGAGGGTTCTGGAAGGGGAGACAATAGGAGATAAAGGGAAGCAAAGCAGACTTGGGGGGGACAGGGGATAGAAGACAGAAAGCAGACCAGCTGGGAGCTGGAGCAGCGCACCCCCCTCAGGGGAGTCTGCCCTCCCATGGTTTCTCACCGATGGGCAGTGGGCAGACCACAGGTCCATGAGGGCGAGGCCCTAGGTTTTTCCCTTGTAATTTCTGCAGACGTGAACTGGGTGGCCTGATTCCTGGTTCCAGGATCCTTCTGGCTCTGAGACCCTGCAAAGTCCTTCGTGAAGCCCCTGGGAGGCCTTCCCCTCCCCCTTCACTCTCCCCTGGAGCCGCAGAAAAACATGCTGCTTCCCAGCCCCAGGCCTGGCCCCCCTTTCATTATAGCAGCTCCAGGAAGGAAAGCATCCCCTCTCCCAGCCTGCTCACCACCCAGAGGGGCCGTTTGCAAAGGTGTTTCTATTGGTCCTTTACTGTGCCCTGTATAGGAAGCCTTTGAGATCAATCAGGTCACTGAGCCCAAACAAGGAATCTATTGACTGCTTTCCCTCTGACTGGCTGGGTGATGGTGGGCAAGTCACTGGGCCTCTCTAAGCCTCAGGCTTCTTCATCTGTACAATAAGGGGTTTGGATGATCTGTACAACCTCTTCATGCTCTAATGCACAATAGTCTTTGATGTCACCATTCTAGAAGTCCCAAAACTCTGTAAAGAAATGGGAAATCTGTACGTTGTTCACTTACTCTTTTCACGACAAGAATTGGGGGCTGCATTCCCCAGGCATTGGGGAAGTCACCCTGAAGAGCCCTGGACCTGACCTTGGTTCGTGGTGAAGTCATCGCCTCCTGCAGCCTCAATCTGTTCATCTGTAAAATGGGTACTTATCCTGCTGCAAACGTTACTGTTCTGGGAAAGGCCTTTGTCAACCGATGGCAGACATCAAAAAGAGCCATCCAGCATGAGAAGGGCATGGTAACTTTCTCAGAAACTCATTCTGCCAGCTCGCAGTTCTCCCGGGCCCTGGGTGGCCATTCCCTCTGACTCAGGCTGTGAGGATGCCAGGGGCAGACCCCAGCCTCATAGACTGTCCAATCCGGGAAAGCAGGAAGAATGGGGAGCTTATGGTAGAGTCAGTGACCTGAGCTGGAGTCTCCGCCACAGCTCCTGCAAGGTCAGTGCCTTGGGTAAGTTACTGTCCTTTCCCAGGTCTCAGACACAACTTCCATGGAGCATGAACCGTTCTTGCCTCCCCTGGGGTGAGATGTGAGAACTTAACGCGGTGAGGTGCATGCAGATGGAAGGGCCAGCACACGGCAGGTATTCCGAGAACGCTGTTCAGGGCAGGGTTTAAGCCAAAAGAACGCCAAGGGCAAGAATACCAGGTGTCCTGGTACTGGCTCAAGGAGCAGGGGACTGTGACACAGCCCACCTTGGGGAGGCAATGGGGGCTCCGGGCTCTGGGCCAAATGAGGCCTTTCCTGGGGCCAGCATTAGCATTTTCCAAGATGATTCAGCAAAACCAGGGGACTTAGCTAGGCCTCCCCTTTCTGCTGAGAAGCTTGTTCATGCCACAGACGAGCTTGTCTGCCTGATAGGAAATCAATGTGTTTATGATCCAAGGCCTCTTGCACAAAAAGAGGAGGGAATAATTGCTCTTCTGAGATCTGAATAGCGGCGTGCCCAATCTACTGATTTAACTCACTGGGCACCCGCCCAAGCCAGAATCTTTCCTCTCTTCCAGTCAAAGCATTCAAGAACGGTAGAGCCCGGGACAATGACCCAAGGACTTTTCCTACCCCCCATCCTGAGGGATAAAAGAGCCCTCTGGGGATCCCTCTCCCTGGGAACCAGTGTCTATCAAATGACACAACCTGAGAAAAGGAGTTTTGTGGTGTCCTCAAGAGGTTTGGAGTCGTGAAGTAATAGAGACATGGTCTGTAACTTATACTCCTACAAGAAGTAATACGTGGTTTATGGGAAAAGGTAGATTTTGTCGGGTGGGATAAAGTAATTATACTGTGTGATGTCTTATTTGTGTCATAACCCCATGTCCAGGATGGCACAGGGTACTGCTCTCTGGTGTAATAGGGATTTGGAGGTAGAGCTAATATTGTAGAAGCTAATAGAATTCACAAGGAGGCTTGTGATCAAATGCCTTGGGCGAGAGAATCGAAACACCTTCAGGATATTATGCATGTGGAGGAGAATTGGCCTGAAGATTGAGATTTGGTTAATAATAGGTGGATTATAGGGGGTGCGTGGGTGACCCAGTCGGTGGAGCTTCCAACTCTTGGTTTCAGCTCAAGTCATGATCTCACGGTTGTGGGATCGAGCCCGGCGTTGGGCTCCACAGTGAGTGTGGAGTCTGCTTGGGATTCTCTCTCTCCCTCTGCCCCTGCTCGCTCACTCTCTCTCTCTTTCGGAAAAGAAAAAAAAAAAAAAAAAAACACCAATAGATGGATTACAGTTAAGCACTCAACAAACATACCATTAAGTGGCCATAGATCAGGGAGGCAAAATAAAATCACGAAACTATGAGAAAATTTGTGCTAGTGTTATTGGATAATTCAGTTTGTTTAAATCTGTCCCCATGACCTCACCGGGTATCACTGATGTTTGATGTCTAAGCATTTTAATTGCTGTCAAACTATGGTAGTTTTGTCATAAAAAGACCTGGCCTGTGGGACAAAAGGGCAGGCTCCTCTGTGAGCTGTTCTGCCAGTGCCTCTGCATGGGTCTACATGGACCGAAGGCCGGGCAGTAATCATGCGGGGGCAATCGTGTCACTCTGTAGCTGGGGGATGGTGGAGGTTCAGAGCAGCCCCGTCTAGCCTGTGAGCATTGCTAATGGGGAACAGTGAGATCAATGATTCCCACCTGGTCTTGGTGAGCCCCCTGAAGGGCTCTGCCCAGGAAACTGGTTATGCAGCAGGGAAATGCTTACCTGACCAGCAAATAAGAAAATACCTAAACCAAGACTCACCCCCCGGTGGGAGGGGTTCTGTGCCAATGGCCTTAGAGAGGGAGGCTGGTAGGAGCCTTCACTTGGCCACACCACGATCCCAGCTGGGAAGCATAGCCTGGCTTCCACACAGTCACGCTGTGTATCCTTTTCCCATAACAAACTGTGGATTCGTGAGTGTTGTCATCTGGGGTCCTGTGAATCTTCTTTTGGCAATCGAATCCAACTTGGCTGCCAGGATGAAAATTCAAACATCTATTTTCTGTATATTGTAGATGGAGCAACTGAAACCCAGAGAAGGGAAATGACTTATCCACAGTCATGTAGCAGGTGTGTGATGGAGCTCGGACTGGCCTCAAAAACTCAGCTCTCAGTCCAGAGACGTTAGTCTGCTTTTTCCTCCATCACTTGATCTTTGGAAGGAAGCAGCTACCTCCCAGGAGGCCTAGAAGCATCCGAGAGGAGTACCAATCCCTAGCACGGCCATCAGGGTAAGAGGAGAATTACCCCAGGAAGAGGTGTGCTTGGAAACCAGGAAACAGATGGCAAAAACTGAGATTCAGTGAGAGGAGGCACTTGAGGAAGAGGTTCGGGCCTGAGTCTTGAAGGGAAAGTGTATCAGTCAGTATAGGATAACTGCTGTAACAAACATCTCCAAATCCCAGTCATGGATTCCCGAAAATTTTGTTTATCATTCATGTCATCAGTCCAAAGCAGGTCGGGAGAAGAGCATGAGCCCTGCTCCATGCAACTCAGGGAGCCAGGATCCCTCTGTCTCATAGCTCTGCTCTCCTCAAGCATTTGGACCTCCTCAAGGTCCTCGAAGTCCTCTCCCTCCAGAAGAGAGTCCAGGAAGGAGAGGATGCTGATGTCATCTTAAGAGGCCAGCCCAGGGGGTTGCCTCTTTTATAAGGTGTTCTTCATGCAGGGGGAAAGGAGTCAGGACAGAGGGGCTGACCTCCTTCCTGGCTGATGGGTGGTGGAGAAGAGGCCTGAGCCAGCCTATGGCTTCACTCTTTGGAGTCCCCAGAGACTCTCCCAACATCCTGATGGAAACAGAGTCCTTCTTCCCCATAAAGCGAGACAAATCCCAGATAGGCAGCCAACCCCGAGATGGCCAGGTCCCCTTGGCCTCTCTGAACCCACAACCTGAGTTCATCTAATAATACTCTTGGAGGAAAGTTTCAGGGGTCATATAGCTCACCTGCCATCTGTCATAACCTTGGAATAAGTCACACTAGGATATGAACTGTGATCTGTTCTTCCCCGGATGGGCTGTCGTATTCATGAAAAAGACCCCATCAGAAGCTGACTTCAGTAGCTTAAGAACTGCAAGGAGTTGTCATTTCTGCATTCCCTGAAAGATAGCCTGTGCTGAAATTTTCCACCAGGGCTGGACATAGGAATCAGTAGGGCACAGGGGGGACTGAAGCAGATGCCGGCCCAGCATCAGGCTGGGGAAAATCTCCCAGACACAAGACCCTGGGACCCAGAGGCTGAGGCATGGGAGGAGCATAGGCCTTGGGGTGAGGTCATCTGGCCTCTACCCCATGTTACGGAGCTGGGTGACTTTGGGCAAGTCAGCGTGCCTCACTGGGCTTTGTTTTCTCATTCATAAAATGGATCTAATCATATCCGTTTTCTCACCAGATGCTGTGAGGTTGAATGAGATATTGCCTGGCACCCAGGAGGCTTGCCATAACCGAGATTTCGCCAAGCCCCTCTCCATCCCTCTGAACACTTTGTGATAAGGGGAGCCCAGAGCCCTTTTAGGTAAGCCCTTAAATCATTAGAAAGAGTCCTATAGGGGCCATGCTCCTTTCCCGGGAGCTGAGGATGTTATCTGGCTACACGAGGGTGTGTACATGAAACTTCTCTGCCTGGTTCTGGAGGCTGATCCCTAGTGAGTTCCTCCATTTCTGAACTAATCCCCACCCCCAGCTTGGGAGAGCCTGAGCTTGTAAAATGCATTTATTAGTCGAAATGATCTAAATCTAATCTAATTCTCCCATGGAAATGAAGTAATGATGTTCCTCACTAAAGACCTGATGCTCAACATTTTATAAAATGACCACAAACATCTTTGTTAATCACATTTAAACAGCATACCTGTGCTCTGAGCAGGAGCAAGCTTTCAGAAGTGCTTCTAAATCAATTAAACAGGGTGACATAGTAAGTACTCACATAAAATACAGTTTAATATGAAACAGTCGTAGTGAAAGGTACAAGAGGTCCTCGTCAAAGTTCTTGTTAATTTTCGCCTCGTTTTCTCTGCAGTGAATAATAACACCTAACATTTATTGGGTGCTTACAAAGTGCCAGACGCCGTTTCAAGCTCTTTATACATACCGTGTCACTAACTGCATCCCAAGGACCAAAAAGAAGCCTGGGGCCCAGAGATGTTAAGGGCCCTTCCTGCAGACACATGGGTAGGAAGAGACGGAGTCAGGCTTTGAGCCCAAGTGATAAGATTCTAGAACCAAGGCTCTTGGGCAAGTCAGAAATTGAAGGAAACATATGCAAAGGCTCATCTTTCTGATACCTTTTCTGGCCAGTTTTGGCAGAGGGCTTGAGGAGGTATTTGGGGACGGGCACTCCTATTGGTTGGCTTTGAGAGATATCAGCCAATCATATCTGTTTAGTGCCTTTCCATTTCGCATTTTGCTCAGTTCTGCAACAGCTTATCAGCTCCACCCTGGGTACCAAGTGTTGTGCTAAGCATTGGAGACATCAAGACATTTGAGAACCAGTTCCTTCCCTCTAAGAGAAGCAAACGAATAAGTGGCCCATTCCAAACCAGGAGAAAAAGCACACCTCATATATCACAAGTTAGACACGGCACAAGGAAGAAACAGTCCGTTTGCAGAAGTCTGAGACGGAAAAAAAGTGATTATTGGAAAGGATTTTGGAAACTAAAGAGGAGCCTTCCAGGCACATAAGTGGAAAATGCATTCTTGACAAAGGCATCCATGGAGACACAAGGCTTGGGTGGAATGAGCATGCCATTTGGTGTGGCTGAAATAAGAAGCTTATATTGTAGGAATGCAGAGGAAGAATATGGAGCTGTGTGCTGAATCCTGATGAGCTTTGAGGGCCATTCTTAGAAGCCTGGATACTTCGCTCCAGAAGAGGGAAATTGTACTAATTGGGACTCTTATAGTTTCAAATGATAGAAATCCGATTTAAATGACCTTTGACTTGAAAAGTTCTGACTCATGTAACTGAAACCACCCATGTTCATGCATTCAGGCATGGCTGGATCCAGGTGCTCAAATGATGTCATCTGGATTCATCTCTGTCCATCTCCTAGTTTTGGTTCCTCTGGCTTAACCCTCAAGGAATTCTGCCCAATTGATGACAAAGATGAGCTCCAGCAGATCCAGCATGATCTCTTGCCAGCTAAACAATCTCAGGGGGAGAAAAGTATCTTGTTTCTGAGAATTTCAATCAGAGTCCTGGGGCAGATGCTGGTTGGCTCTAACTATCTGCCTGAGAGGCCTGTGCTGTCACTGAGGAATGAAACCCAGCTGTCAAGAGGCTGTGGGGCCCTGTTCCAGCCCTGACATTTAACTAAGTGGCCTAACATGACTCTCTCTACTCTCTGGATCTCGTTCTCCTCATCCCAGGAGGCGTAGACTTGAGAATCTCTGAGGCCTCCTGGAGGTCTTACCTTTCAATCCTGCACTTAGCCTGCCCACTTGGAGTGCTGTTGGGAGACTCACTGCTGCCCATGGGGGTGATGGGCTGACTTGGATCGCCCCCCCGCCCCCGCCACTGCGCCTCCTTGCTTTCTTTCCCTTCGTGACCCGGAAGATGATTAGAGGCTGGACTGCTGGGCAGGGGTCGAGCAGCCAGAGCCACTCCTTCCCCAGGGGCCCGGGGACTGGCAGCATCATGTGTCGCCCCCTGTGCCGCCCACTGCCAGCTCGTGGGCCTGCAGAGGAGATCTTGCTCAAGTGCAGGGTGATTTAATAATCACAGGAAAATGACTCCACCAGAAAGCATGATTGCTTAATCCTTAAATTAAATTTTATGTGATTTTTTCTCCCCTTGAATTCTCACAGTACTTAATTCCAGTGCTAATCTGGGACCCTGGCTCAAATTTGGGATCCGGATCACCATCGTATTTTATCAGGTGCTAGTGAGACCATGGCTGTGGACAGCCATTCAGACACCTCCTGGGGCCTCCTGGAGGCCGCTCCCCCCACCCTCACTAGGACACCTGTCTTCTTTGCACTCTAATCTTTCTTGTCCTGGATTTGGCCTCCGGTCAGGCCGAACCTGATCATTATCTGGCCCTTCCTAGTGCACATGACGTGTAAGCATGCCTGTCCTCATTTGTTGCCTTTGTTCTCTGGACCAGGGAGGGGGGAAAGGCTCTCAGGGGCAGAACAATGGAGAATGATGGCATCACACAGATGCTGCCGTTGGAGGGTGAAGAGAGATGTCTGTCCCTTCCTGTTCTTGTTCTCACTGCCCTTCTTCCTGGGGACAGGGACAAGATACTTTGTTCAGAGTGCAACCTGGCAACTCGGTCAGAGCCACAGGAACCAAGCTCTCTTTCTTATTTTCCCTTTCCTTCCTCCCTCCCTTCCTTCCACCCATCCTTCTATCCTTCCTTCTGTCCATCTTTGCTCCCTCCCTCCTTATTTTCCCTCCCTTCCTCTTGCTTTCTCTTTTCCCTTTCCTTTCCTCGTATTCACTCAAATATTTATTGAGCACCTACCTCTTGCTGGGCCTTGTGCTGGGACCTGGGGATATGGTGAGCAAGACAGACGAGACCTCTGCCCCACCCTCCCCCACCCCAGGGCTTAAAAGCAGCAGAAATAGACAACAGACATGAGAAACAGTGGCGGGTTGCTATGAAGGCACACACAGAGCATGTGTCACCCTGAGCTGGGGACATCTGAGCTCTGACCTAAATGACAAGAAGATGCCCAGGCAGGAAGAAGAATGCCAGGCAGAGGGGAAGCAAGTGCATGGCCCCGGAGGCAGGAAAAGACTTGGCCTGTGTGGGGAACAGAGGGAGTCCAGTGCTGCTGAGGCAGAGCCAGCAAGGAGAAGATGGCCTGCGGGTGAGGTCGGAGAGACAGTGGCCAGGTGAGGGGTGGGTTGGTTACCTCTAAAAGGACAGGCCAGAGTTCTGAAACGAGGCCAGGAGTGTGGGAGGCAGAGGGAACAGCCTGTGTAAAGACCTGGTGGCCGGGGACAGTGTGGGGAGAGTCCAATAGTTCATTCTGGTCTGTGGTGGCCCCACGAGGAAAGCTGCTTTCTGGGCTTTGAGGACAGGAAGGGGTGCAGGTAGAGAGGGAGAGGGAGAAGAGGAGGATGTTGGGCAGGGCAGGAAATGGGGGCTGGACAATGGGCCTGAGCTACTGAGAACCAAGGAAATTGCCCCAGGAGCTGCCCCACTTGGCCCTGACCCTGAGGACGCCCTCTGGGCTCATTTGACAAAGGCACAGCGCCCTGGATGAGGAAAGTACGCACTCTCCTGCCCAGAACCCCCCACTCACAGCACGGGACCCCCAGATCCCACCTGGAGCCTGCCGTCGCCACTTACTGGCTGAGCAGCCTTAGACATGCTAGTTCACTCTGTCGTCCCCCAGTTTCTCTATCTGAACAAGCAGGGAGACGTATCTACGAAAACAGACCATTGGATTTAGGAGCGGAAAGGCTCGTCTCGGCACACACTAGGCGCTCTGTAAATGGTACTATTAATAGGCAGGTGACTATGGCAAATATGGCACCTCAGGGCAGGAATCCCAAGCCTTCAATGCTCCGTGGGGGAGTGCACAGAGTGGCGAAGGAGAAAGACGTCATTAACCCTGACGTGGGGACCCTGGAGCGGGATCAGGGTCAAGAAAGGCTTCTCTTGGGGAATGATGCAGGAGGCGGGGGTCCTTGAAAGCTGAGCAGAATTTCATCTGGGGAAGGGGAATGGCCTGCAGCCTGAGGAAGGGGCGGAGTGGGGTGTTTGGGGGAAGAGTGAAGGGTCCAACAGGATGGTGGCTGCCAGGGAGGGCGGGGCAGAGGGTCAGCAGGGTGAGGCCGGAAGGTAGGCTGGGTCATGGAGTGCGGGCCCTGAATGTCATCCCAAGGAGGCTGGCTGCATCCCTAGACTAGGAAAAATGTTCTTTCTTCTCAAAGCTGGGAAGTGAGTGACATAATGAGATCAGATCTGAGTTCTCAAAGCTCTTTCTGGCAGCCACGTTGTGGGGCGGGGCGGGAGCCATGTGGGCAAGGCTGCAGCCGCTTTGAGATGCCACAGGGGAAAAGCCCCAGAAAACCAGTGTGTAGGCCTTGCTCAGGGCTGCAGAGGATTCCCTGGGAGAGAGCACCCTGGGCCCTAGTCCTGGCTTGTGATCCATTTTTCGTGGGGGGACCTTGGGCAAGTCACTTTCCCTCTCTGGACCTCACTTTCCTCATCACTGGCCTAACTCCCTACCAGCCTGTGCAGCATGATGGGGGTCTGAAACGGAGGTGCCTACAGGGAACAAGCAGCGAATGCAAATACGAGAAGGAGCCCAGGCGCCTCGGAGAGGTGGGAATGGTGGGAAAGCGGGAAAAAAAAAAAAAACTTGCTTTGTTCAGAGAGGGAACTGCTGCTCTGCCCCAGTCCCCTGTTGCCATGGGAGCAGGGCGCGTGTGTGGTGGGGTTGCTGTCTTCAGATATTTTTACGAGGAAGGTAAAAATCCAATTTTTTAAATAAGAAATCTTCTGGCTTTTAAATATTGGCTCAATTCTTTAAAAAAAAAAAAATCACTATTTGGGTCATCCCATCTCATCTACCGGCCAGAACCTACTTAACCTCCCCTGCCCATTTGAGAGCCTTGTGGCCATGTTTCTGGAAAGGGGAGACAGAACAGATAAAGAGGAGGGAAATGACAGAAGTGGTCCTGGGGGGAGGACCCCCAGGTCCCCAAGACTGAGGACCCCAGGCGCCTCCTTGCAGCAAACCATTCCCGCCCGCTCTCAGGGACGAGCCTCCTCCGAGTGGGGAGCCCACTCGGGACCCAGGAGTCTGTTTTCATTAGAAGCAGAGATAGCTGAACTGGCCCCAGAGGCGTGTGAACCAGCTTCCCTGTCTGGGATGCTTTTAAATCTATCCTGTAAACTTGTTTTCAGACCTGACAGGAGGCAGCCTTGTCAGGAGATAGGTTGGTGAGCAGAAGTCAGCGGTCACAGGCCCATCAATCAGGGCTGGGACGGGGAGGGGGGGGGGGGCCCCTAGGGGGTGGGGATTGGCAGTCCTCGGGCAGCGTCAAGGGCAGAGACCTGAGTCCAGAAGTCCTGTCCCAGCTGCTGCTGGCCGTGTCACTTTGAGCGAGTCACCGAACCCTCTGAGCCTTGGCTTCTTGGCTGCCATGTGCCACCCGCTTGGCAGGATTCATGGCACCGCTCCAGGGAGCTGGGTACCGCTGTCATTTCCATTTTCTACAAGAGCAAACCAGGGTTCTGAAACGGGCCCAGGGTCCATACACCTAGTGAAGTCAGAGGAGGAGCTTGAACCCAGGTGGTCTGCCTGCAGAGCCCACACCCTCCGGTGACCTGGGCGACCTCCTACACTACACTGGTAGATCAGACAGGCAATGAGAAGGGTGTCTTGACCAGGAGCCGCTGGGTGGTCTTGGAAAGCCCCTTCCCCTCTCTGGGCTTTAAAATGGGGTTGGCTACTTGACCTCAGGATGCTCTAAGCTCTGATGCCCATTTATTTGATGAGGACTCACTTAGTACCTGTTCAGTGTCAAGGTCTTGGTGAGAGAGCAGAGAACAGGACAGACAAAGTCCTGAGCTCTCAGAGTTTACATCCGGATAGCGGGATGGGGTGGGGGAAGAAATGGAAAGATAGGGACCTAAGACAAGGGATGCTTCCCAGAGAGCGAGGAGTTTGAAAGCAAATAGAACAAAGCAGGGGAGTGGGTGATATGGGTGAGCATGGGGAGCTGCCAAGGAAGCTTGTCCATAGCCCTCGCATAGACAGTGAAAACAAGTCAGCCACATAAACACCTACCGGGCAGTCCTTCTAGGCAGGAGCAGAGACCTCCAGGACGGAACACGCTCCATGTTTCCAGGGAGAAACATGGAGAGAACTAGAGAGAAGTCTAGTAGCCCTTCCTGCCTTCCTCTGCCTTCTCCTCTAGAGGACAGGGGGCAGGCAGCCAGAGGAAGGGAGTGGGTGAGATGGTGTTGACCTTGAGAACCCATAAACCTGGAAGCCTGGCCCTTTAATAATCCCGGGTGGGCGCTCAACGCAACTGCAATTTGGAGATCCCAGCTTGCTTAGTACAAGTGGAAAATTACCTTAGCTTCTATTCTCTATTGCTTTTGATCCCAATTTCATCATTCGGATGTACAGCAGTGCATTTTCAACGGGTACAATTTAATTAGGCTCAATTTGTATTAGACTAAATTTTATTAAAGACTCATTTGGAAAGAGCTTCATGTCCAAGGTTCACTGGGCTCCACCACTCGCTCAAAAACGTACTTGGAATCGAGCCTGCCGTCGCCCCTGGATTCCTGAGTGCTGTCCTCCTCTGCCTCCAGCACACCGACCTGGTCTGTCATTCCATTTCCATCTCATTTAATAGAATGTCTTCGGACATCTCCGGGTTTTGGAGCCTCTGACAGGTGTCTCCTGTAATTACACAGGGACTCTTCAAATGCTCCTTCAGTTGGTCACGGGGAACGTTACAGGAGCGAGGTCCAAAACCCGGAGCTTAGGACAGGAATAAAAAGCTACAGACCCTGTAGACACACACCTTGTAGCCTTAGAAAGGGATGGGGCGGGAGAAGAGTCACAATTCTGCTTTCATCCTTAGGAATGATCCTGTGGGGCGGGCAGTGAGGGATCGTCAAGCCTGTTAGGAGATGAAGACGGCAAGGCTCAGTCCTCATTCTCGATTAGAGAATTAAGTGGCAACAACAGAACTTGAACCCAGGATTCTGGACTGGTTCTGCTTCACCATATCTTTTATTCCCTTGTGGGTGAGGTGAAAAGATGTTTTCCAGGGCAGAGATGGAGGCAGGGAAAGGATTGGGTCAGGCCAGGGACTCTGGAAGGATATCTGGGGACAGACTCTTTGCAGATATCAGACCTGGAGGTCCAAGAGCTTCTGAGTCCCCTGAAGGGGTAGAGGGAGGGTGTATTAATCAGAATTTTCAGAAAGAACCAATAAGATGGATGTATACATATACAGTTGACCCTTGAATAATACGGGTTTGACTTGTACAGGTCCACTTCTATGGAGAATTTTGACAGTAAAGTACTGATGTTTCTTTTTCTCATGACTCTCTCTTCTCAAGTTTACTTTGTTGTAAGGATACAGTATTTAATACATAGAACATACAAAATATGAGATGATTGACTGTATATGTCATCAGTAGGCTTCTGGTCGACAGTAGGCTATTTGTAGTTAAGTTTGGGGAGAATCAAAAGTTCTATGTGGATTTTCAGCTGTGTGGGGGGCTGACTGTAGAAAGAGATTCATTATAAGGATTTGACTCATGAGATTATGGAGGCTAAGATGTCCTAAGTCTGTAAGTAGCAAGCTACAGACCCAGGAGAGTCAGTGATGTAAAGTCTACTCCAAAAGCCAGGAAAAGACAATGCTCTAGATCAAGTCTGAAGGCAGGAAAAAGACCAATGTCCTCGCTCAAGGCAGCCAGGCAGGAGAGGAGTTCCCTCTCCCTCAACCTTTTTGCTCCATTCAAACCTTCAGCAGATTAGACAAGGCCCACCACATTAAGGAGGGTAATCTGCTTTACTCAGTCTACCCATTCAAATGTTAGTCTCATCCACAAATATCCTCACAGACTCAAAATGTTTGGCTAAATGTCTGGGTACCCCATGACCCAGTCAAACTGACATAAAATTAACCATCACAGAGGGAGAGAGGGGGAGGTAGAGAGAGAGACATTGCTAACTATAGACCAAAGTGGGTGGGGGGAGAATAATGGAAGCTCACATCTCATTTCATCCTCAGAGCCACACTGTCAGAGAGGGATTGCTATTTACATTTTAGAGATGAGAAAATTGAGCCTCTGATAAGTGATTTACCCTGGGACACACAGCTGGTGACTTGATGCCTCCTGGTCTCTGAGTGATATTTGCATCTGTAAGGAAAAGGAGAGGATGTTGCCGGTAGGCCTGTCTCCTAGGTTCTAACTCTTATTTTCTGTTGCCTCTTCTGCTCTTGTAGTGCAATCAGAATCTGACCAAAATGCTAAATTGTCCGTCTTTAGCTACTGCAAATATTGAGGGAAGGTGACATCACCTTTAGCTCCATGGTCAATGGAGTCTTAAAGGTTTCCATAATCCTTTGCTTCAAAGGTGCTGAGAACCCTGGCTCTCTCAGGAGTCACAGGACCGCTGCTCTGCCCCTGAGCCATTGTGTGGACTTGGATATATCTCTTTCCCTCTGTGGGCATCATCAATAGCACAACAAGGAAAGACTGGGGGATGTCTAAAACCTACCAGAGCCTCCTGAGGGGTTTCATGTCTCCAATCTGGGTCTGTCCCTCACTAGAGTCCCTACACCCTCTGGGATTCCCAAGTCCTGTAGGGGCTGCTCTGGCGAGGCCTCCAACCAAGGAGCTCCACACTCCTTATTGGAAGAAATTGACACCGGGGATCCTGCTCCACCCCAGGGCCACATGCATGTCTGTGGGCAGGAAGACATTGGTTCAGATGCTGGTGAGGAGATGGTCTCACACACACACACACACCCTTGGTCCCATTTCCTACAACATCAACAGCCTGGGGAATGTGTACTGCCATGGGCAGCATGTATCTAAGGACAAAGGTTTCTCCTCTCTTGACTATGCCCTGCAATATATTATTGTGTAAGAAAAATCTCACTCTTCCTGGGTGTTTCACCTTTACCTTCACACTACTATCATACTCACAACTTCCAACATCAAATGTTGGGGGCTGGGTCCCCACACCACACCATTGACACCAGCTGGGTATCCTACAATTTAACTCAATTCAGATACTCTCTATCTGAACTATATCTGGAGATAACATCAGATGCTGCAAGTAAAGGGCTCAGTCCCACAAGGCTGTGCACCCCCAAGTCAGATGCCAATCATAAGTGCTAGGTCCTCAGGTTACACACAACTTCTTGTGAGTACAAAGCAAGAAGTTCCCATGACCTCCTCCCCCTTGGATTTGATTATTTGCTAGAACAGCTCACAGAACTCAAAGAAATGCTTACTTATGTTTAAAGGTTGATTATATAATAAAGGACATGAATGAACTGTCAGATGAAGACATACATAGGGCAAGGTCTGCAAGTGTCCCAAGTACCGGAGTTCTATCCCTTTAGGGGGCACATCATCCCCTGGTATGAAGATGTGTTCATCAACTTGGAAGCTCTCTGAACACATACCATTGGGATTTTTATAGAGGCTTCATGACATGGGCATAATCAATTATTAACTTCATTTCCAGGCCTTCTCCCCTCTCTAAAGAATGAAGGGTGAGGCTGAAGATCTGAAATTTCTAATGATGTCTTGGTCCTTCTAGTGACTAGTCCCCACCCAGGAGCCAGCCAGGGTCACCTCATTACAAGAAAAGACACTCCTACCAAGGAAATTCAAAGGGACTTAGGAGCCCTGTGTTAGGAATCAGAATCAAAGACCAAATAGTAGAACAAAAGGTGTTCCTAATACTCTTATCACTTAGAAAAGTACAAGAGCTTTAGGAGGTCTGTGTCAGTAACTGTGCCAGTCTCTGTGTCAAAGATTAAATATTAGGGTGAAAGATCTAAGCGTCCCTGTTTACAAGAGTTTCAGAAGCCCTATGTCAGGCAGGTATTGGGGCCAGGGACCATAGATGTATTTCTTCTTATTTCACAATTCTTCAGCGACCTACCCCAAGTCAATGTGTCAAGGGCTATGGATTGAGGGAGAGAAGTCAAGTGGATCACCTGTGATCCAAGAGAGAAATTGATGGGCCAACAGGCCTTGATGGAAACCAGGGGAAAAGAGCTATACTGAGAACAAGCTCTCAGGATCCAACCCCTGTGCTGCTTCTAATTCACTGTGTGACCTTGAGCAATTCACTCCCCTTCAGATATTTCATCAATAAAATAGGGAAAGGAAGAGGTCAAGATGACCTTTAAGATGTCTACAAGTTTGTCTTCTTACCACAGGACCTTTGTACATGCTATTCCCCTCAGTCAGGAAATGTCATGTTCTACCTGGCCAGTTCCTACTCCCACTTCCAATCTCAATGTAAATACCATCTCCACCAGAAAGCCTTCTCAGAACCCCCAAACTAAATTAGTTTCTCTTAAAATATCCTCCCCTGTTCCCTAAATTTCTCCTTGTAACTCTTCACTTGTTTGTAGTTAAAGCAACATGAGTCAGTATTTGTGTAATCTCCACTTTTGGACCGTTAGCTTAACAGGAGCAGGAACCACATCTGACCTGTTCACTTCTGTGTGCCCAATACCTAGCACAAGCTAGGGCACATAGTAGATGTTCAGTAAATGTTTTGCTGACTGACGGATAGAATGCTTGAATGCTTTAATGGTATGAGACCTTGGGAATAATGAAGAAAAAGATAAATAATGCAGAAACCACCCATCTTCTCTGAGCATTATAAACATCTGGCCATCCTGCAGACCACATAGCCAGAGCATCCAATCCCACTACTGAAAAAGGGAAAACGAGTGGGATCATTTTGTATGGGACACACACCCTCCTCACCTTTCCTCACCTCCCTTGCATCTGCTTCCTGCCATGGGAGTAGCTGGAGAAAGGGTTCACACTGAGGAGGACTCCTGTTGTGATTTCCTCACCTGAACCCTTCCCCCATGCCCTGCCACCCCTCCATGGTTGCTCTGGAAACCCTGCGGTATCACTGATGGGAGATGAGGATTTTAGGTATGCTCTCAGCCCTGGGAATGGACTTGCAGACTTAAAATCTCTGAGTTGTTCCTACATAAATACTCTTAGTGCAGAGAGCAGAAGAAAAGACAATCCGTTCAAGCTGTCAGGAAAGCCACATAAGCAGCCTCATTCCTGAAGAGGGCCTTTTTTTTCCCCTCAAGATCTCCCCTGGCTGTTGCACACACGCTGCGGGAAGCTGTCAACTCTGCAGAGAGACTGGAAGTATTAAGAATAAAAATTGACTTTCAGAGAACAAAATCAGACCTGACAACTCAAGCCATTCAAACCAGCCGTGGTTAGCAGATTGCAAATGTGTTTGTCCAAAGGGGACAGAGGGGAGGGTATGGGGGAAACTGTCTCAGAGAGGAGCTTGAGGAATGTGCTCCTCTCTTTTGGACTTGAGGTCTCCAGCAGTGCCCACCCCACCTTGTCAACTGCTTCTCTTTTACCTCCCTTCTTGGTCTGCGATGGTGCCAGTAAGTTGCAGATGTGCCATTAAATGCTGTGGATCATCATTATTAGCAGATTCCATATCTGTGAATTCACCTACTCCCTAGGACTTCACCCCAAAATCAATACCATCATTCATAGACTGGTGCAGAGTGGTGAAAAGTTTGAGTCCTTCCACACAGGGGTTCTCAGCTGAAAACGCTCTCCCTTCTTACTCCAGTTCCCAGGCTGTGAACATGTCCTTTCATGGTCTACTTTGTGCCCTGTTTTGTTTTGTTTTGTTTTTTATCATTCTATGCATTTGTTTGGTAATTTTGTCCTTTACTGTCTCATGTTCCCAAGTGCAAGAAGGCTGTGTGCACCTCATGAAGAAAATGCATGTGTTAGCTAAGTTTCATCAAGACGTGGATACTAGTTCTGTTGGTTGTGAGTTCAGTTTTAGTGAATCAGCAATACATATGAAGAAACACACAAAAAACAAGGTGATGTATTGATTGGATGACAAAAGTATTGTAACTGGAGGCCCACAGGAAACTAACCCTGTATTTTCCCTAGGAGCAATAGTTTGGTACTCTTAATTCAGTGTCACAATGACTTTAAAGAGAATAAGTGCTTCAGAAAATGAAAATCAACTGTATCTGTCTCACTAAGTTGAATAGTTTCTGTATCTGAATCTTCCCTATGCTGCCCCTCACCAACATACCACATGCTGGAGGGTAGAGATGGGACCTAACTCATCTCTACATTGCCAGCACTCCTAGGGGTATGGTAGGTCCTTCATAACTGAACTGCTGAATGTGTGTCCTACTATGAAGGACACTGAGGACATTCACTCATACCTCTAATATTTATTAAGAGTGCCTACCATAGGATGCCTGGGTGGCTCAGTGGGTTAAGCCTCTGCCTTCAGCTCAGGTCATGATCTCAGAGTCTTGGGAATTGAGTCCCACATCGGGCTCTCTGCTTAGCAGGGAGCCTGCTTCCCCCACTCTCTACCTACTTGTGATCTTTCTCTCTCTGCGTCAAATAAATAAATAAAATCTTTAAAAAAAAAGAAGAGTGCCTACCATATGCCAAGTACTGTTCTAGATGCTGGAGATACACCAGTACAAAAACAAATAAAAATCCCTACCCTCATGGAGTTTTTGCTCTAATTAGGGAAGACAATCAACATATGCAGTGCATTAGTCAGAGTTCTCTAGAGAAATAGAACCAAAAGAATATGTATATGTATTATTATATATATTTTATATATATATGTGTGTGTGTGTGTGTGTATATATAGTGTATACTATATATATAATATATATAGTATTGGATCATGCATTTATGGAGACTGAGAAGTTCCACAGTTTCCAGTCTGCATCTGATCCTCAACACCCAGGAAAGCTGGTGATATAGAAGCCAGTCTGGGTCAGAGGTCCTGAGAACCAGGAGCTCCAAGGACAAGAAAAGACCCATGTCCCAGCTCATCAGTCAGAAACAGAGTGAATTTAACTTGTGTCTGCCTTTTTGTTCTGTCTGAAGCCTCAGTGATTTGGAAAATGCCCACCCACACTAGGAAATATCAGCTTTACCCAACCCACCAATTCAAATGCTAATGTCTTCTGGGTACACCCTCACAGACATTCCCAGAAATAACGTTTAACCAGATCTCTGTGCATTCTGTGGCCCAGTCAAGTTGACATGTAAAAATCCACCATTGCACAAAGTAAATAAATAAAATGTATAGTGTGTTAGATAGTAGTAAATGCTAAACAGTGAAGTGGGAAAAGGGGCTAGAAATCATCAGGGGTGGGAGAGGGATAGACATTTTAGATAGGGAAATCAGGAAAGCCTCAAGGAGAAGGTCACTTCTGAGAAAAGGAAATGAGGGAGCTAGACATGTGATTGCCTAGAAAAGGTGATTCAGGCAAAGGAACAGCACATATGATGATTCTGAGGCAAGAACATGCCTAGGTGCTTGTGGAGCAGTAGGAGGCCATGTATCTGGAGTAGAACAAACTGGGGGAGAACAGTAGGAGGTGGGATCCAGGAGGTGATAGAAAACCCATGCAGCCATGTAGAATGGACTTTTCTCTGACTTTGGGTTTATTCCAGGAATGCAAGGTTGGTTTAATCTTCATAACCCAATCTTTATAATTTATAGCATTAATTGAACAAAAAAGAAATCTCCTTGATCATCTCAATCGATGTACTCTTGGAATAAAATTAATTGGGTTGTGATATATTATTCATTTTATGTCCCAATGGATTTTATACAATGTTCTTATCAGGTTTGGGTATAAAAGTTATGCTGGCATCATAAAACAAGCTGAAAAAATGCTCTCTTTCTTCTATTCCCTGGAAGAGTTTGTTATTTCTTCCTTAAATG
Source organism: Enhydra lutris kenyoni (assembly GCF_002288905.1). NCBI lineage: Eukaryota > Metazoa > Chordata > Mammalia > Carnivora > Mustelidae > Enhydra > Enhydra lutris. The sequence continues at coordinate 18,049,704 of NW_019154106.1, read as the reverse complement.
TTTGGAAGAATTTGCTAGTGGAGCCATATAAGCCTATAGTTTTCCTTATGGTAGAAAAATTTTAAAGTATAGATTCAACCTTTAATAGATATGGTGCTATTCAGATTTTGTTTCTTTTCAGTTAGTTGTGTTTTTCATGTAATTGTCCATTTATTTAAGATTGTTGCATTTGTTGACATTACATTGACCATAATATCCTCTTATTTTTTAGTCTGTAAGATGTGCAGTGATATCCTTTTTTCATTTCAGACACTAGCAATATGTACTTTCTCTCTTATTCAGTGTTGCTAGGGGGTTATCAATTTTAATAATCTTTTCAAAGAACTAACTTTTGTAGGTCATTTTTAATAGGTACTGGGAATAAAAGTTGGACATGACAATGTCACTGGTCCCGTGGTTTTTACATATTAGAAGAGGAAAAGAGTCAATAAACAAAACAACATAATTTTTCAAAACATGATTTCAGCAAGCAGAGGTTTTCAGTAATTTGCAGTAAACAGTGAGAAGAAAGTAGAGTGATTGCTTACTTGAAGAGGGAGACAACTGAGAAGAGACACTTGAGCAGGCCAGAAAGAGTCAACCATGCAGAATCTGGGAAAAGAGATTTCTAGGGAGAGAGAACAGAATGTACAAAGGCTTGAGATGGGGGGAGTGTTCCGTTGTGTGTTCAAAAGCTAAAGAGAACACTGCATGGGCAAAACACCATGTGGAAGGGAGAAGGAATAGCAGGTGGGCAGGGTGGAATAAGGTCACGCAGCTCTGGTAGTCCACACAGAGTTTGGACTTTGTTATAAATACAGTGGCAAGTGCATTAATCAGCCTTTGTTGCAATAATGCTCCATTGCAAGCAACTCCCAAAATTTCAGCAGATCTTGACAACATTTTCTTGACAGTGGAGTTGATGATGGGTTAGACAGGGAGTGACTACAATTACATTTTTCCTTACTCATTTCATTGCAGCCACACTGGCCTTCCTGCTGCCCTGCAAACATTCCAAGCATGCTGTGATTCCAGCGTCTTTGCAACTGTTAGTCTCTCTACCTGAAACACTATTCCCTTAGACACTGGCTTGGACCATTTCTTCAATTAATTCAGACCCCGCTCACCTGTTAGCTCCTGGGTGAGACTATCTCTGGCCTTGCTGTTGAGAACAATAGTACCCTACCCCAGCATCCTGATCTATTTTTTTCCATAACTGCTATGACAACTAACAGATGTTGATTTATCAATTCCTCCCTCTCTTCCTCATCACAATGGAAGTGCCTTGCACCCAGGGACTTTTTGTATATTCTGCTCACCACTGTATACTTGCATCTTGAATACTGCTTGGCACATGGAGACATGCCTAGAAATAATGCATAACCAGCAATCTGTGCATTCTATGGCCCAGTCCAGTTGACTTGTAAAATCTACCATATTGTGCACTCAGTTAGTCTTTGGCACATACTAGGTACTCAGTAAGTCTTTGTTGAATTAATAAATGAATTCCCATAGGCTCTCCTGATAAGGCGGACATGTGGCAACTCCTAGAGACCATTCACCCTTGGTCTGATCTTCAGACCACAAAGTCTGGCCCAGCTATCATTAAGAAGGCCCATTTCTCCCCGGGAAACTGACAGGAAACAGGAAAGGAGTTTTTTAATGCCTGGGATTGTAGTAAGGCCTTCTTGCCTGTTAGGAGTCATTAGAAAGCCCACCTGGGGAAATTCTGGAAAATTGATTTACATGGTTCTGATAAGTGTCTACCCGTAGGCTTGTGATCCCACGCCTTCTCTCCCTACAGCAGCAAAAACAGAGTGGGAACTCTAGAGACTGGGCTTGTATCGCTCCCAAGCTCTAGGACCCTGGAGCAGGGTCCAGGGTGAGAGTGAGGATTTCTGTGGCCTCTGTTGGCCCCAAAATTAGGATCCTGGAACAGAGGCTGATATCTGTGGGGAGATCTGACTTGAAGGAAGAGAAAGAGACTCCCCAGACGTGTGTTGGCAATGATGTGCAAACCAAGGCACTGGTTGCTTTTTCAAAAGAATAAATAGCTTTGATTGAAATGGGAAACCAATTGATTGGACACACTGGCTTTTCACAAGACCATGTCTGCCATGAAGGGAGATTGTAGGGAAAACTACAGCCTGTATAAGTCAAGGGGCAGAGGTGGAAATAGCTACACTGTATACAATAGGAGGAATGCTCTGGTGTACTCCAGGAATGAGGCCCAGGGTGGGATACAGGACCGGAAAAGTTGTTATAATCCCAGAGGGACCCGTAATGTGCTGGAGGACTCTGTAATGGACACAGGCAGGAGAGGGTCTTGCAGAGTTCACACACTGCTCTGTGTTTGCCGCAAATGCTCTAACCTACCTGGGTGCACTGGCAAGGAACATTCAGAATACCAACAGCTAGAGGGCAAGAACAGGGGTTCAGCTATAATCTGTACCCCAGGGGAGGAACAAAAGTTGAGAATATGTAAATGGGATGATTGCACACCACTAAGAAAATCGCTGTCACCACCCGATGGCACCAGCCCAGATAATATCACTGGGTATTCAGGCGTGCCTGCCTCTCAACCATGCACTGCATGGGGACATTGGGCTGAAAGGTTATGAGTGGCTATGAAGTCTGCTCCCCAGCTCTGCATTCTGGCTCTTTTCACTGATTAATCCGCCCACAGGTTGTCTCTTTTCCTAATTGGTCAACCCAGAAAAGGTGCCTTTTTTCCCTAATTTGCACAAAGGTGCCATAGAGCTAACAGCACTCCAGGGTTCTGGACCCTGTCTCCCCTCCCATGTGACAAGCCTTGTCTCCCAGTCCCACCCCTCATGTCCCACTCACCTTGCTCCAGCCAAACAGGTGCCTTTGTTGCCCTGCCTACCCCATCCACATCCCTGGTTATTTTCACTTCCTCTAAAATGAGTGTGGTTAGACTAGCTGATCTCCAAGATCTCTTCCAGATTCACCATCATAGGATTTTAAAACAAGTATAGTTGAGGTATAGGGAACAAATAATAAAACTCACCAATTTTAAGCGTCCAATTTGATGAGTTTAACAAATATAGTCATGTAACTACTATCACCTAAGTCAAGATCATTTTCATTACCTCCAAACTTCCCCTCCTCCTCCTTTACAATCTCCTCCACAACTCCAATGCATGACAACCACTGATCTATCTCTATGGTTTTGCCTTTTTCTGAATATCATATAAGTAAAAGTATACTGTCTATACCCTTTTGTGACCAACTCTTTTCATTTAGCATAAATAACACTTTTGAGATTCATCTATGTTGTTGTATGTATCAGTGATTTGTTCCTTTTCAGTGCTGAGTAGTATCCCATTTCATGGATATACCACCATTTATTTATCCATGCACCTATTCATGAATGTTTGGGGCTAATGTAAACAAAGCTGCTATTAATATTTGCATATAAGCATTTGCAAGAAAGTATGTTTTCATTTCTCTTGGGTGCAGAAGTGCAAACTGTTCATTTATTTACAAACTGCTAAATATTCCAAGATCTCTGCACCACTTTTCAATCTTACCAGCAGTGAATAACTATTCCATTTGTTACACATCCTTGCCAACACTGTGTGTGGTCATTTTTTTTTCACTTTTTTTAAAACTTAAACTCAATTTTGTGATCATTGTAGATTCACATGCAGTTTTAAGAAATAATACAAAGGTCCCATGTGCCCTCTGCTTCGTTTCTCCCAGTGTAACATCTTATACAACTACAGCACAATTTCATGGCCTGGATGGCAGCAATGATACAGTCAAGATGCAGGATATTTCTGTCACCACCACGATCCCTCATGGTGCCCTTTTACAGCCATATCCACATCCCTCCCATCCCCACTCCTTCCTTAACCCTTGTTTCCCAATTCCATAATTTTATTATTTTTAGAATGTTATATAAATGGAATCATAGAATATGTATTATTTGTTACTTTTTGGCTCCCACTCAGCATAATTTTCTGGAGAGTCATCTCAGATTGTTGCATATACCAATAGTTTGTTCTTTTTTGTTGCTGAGTAGTATCGTAGGGGACACCATACTTTGTTTAATCATTTGCCTATTGAATGACTCTTAAGTTGTTTCCTAGGATAAAGCCCACTTTTCGTGATTTATCATCTTTTTAATGTATTGCCAGATTCGACACGATAGTTATTTTTCAAAGTTTTTTATATATTATATATTTATATTTATCTATGTACATATTATATATTTATACATTACATAAATAAAATAAAGTTCATTTATTTTATTAATTTTAAAATTTCATTTATTCATTTGACAAAGGGAGAGACAGCAAGAGTGGGAACACAAGTCGGGGATTGGGAGAGGTAGAAGCAGGCCTCCCACCGAGCAGGGAGTCCAACTTGGGCTCAACCCCAGGACCCCAGGATCACGACCCTGGCTTAAGGCAGACACTCAACAACCAAGCCACCCAGGCACCCCAATAGAGTTATTTTTGCATCTAATTTAATGAGACATACCAGTCTGTAGTTCTCATTTTTTGTAATGTCTTCATCTGATTTTGGTACCAGGGTAATGCTGGCTTCATAAAAAGAATAGGAAGTCTGGGGTACCCAGGTGCCTCAGTAGATTAAGTGTGTGACTCTTAATTTCAGCTCAGGTCATGATCTCAGGGTCTTGGGATTGAGCCCTGCATAGGGCTCTCCCCACTCAGTGGGGAGTTGGTTGGAAATTCTCTCTCTCTCTCCTTCTGCCCCTCTCCCCACTTGCTCTCTCTCCCTTTCCCTCTCTTTCTCCCTAAAATAAATAAATAAATAAATCTTTAAAAAAAAAAAGAATGAGAAGTCTTCCCTTCTGTTCAATTTTCTGGAAAAGTTTGTGCAGAATTGTATTATGCCTTCATTAAATATTTGGTAGAATTCATTAGTGAATTCTAGGCCTGGAGATTTCTTCATAAGAAAGTCATGAACTATAAACTCAATTTTTTTAGTACCTACAGGGCTATTTGGGGTATTTGGCTATTTGTTCTCAAATGAGCTTTAGTAACTTACTTCTTTCAAGGAATTTGTCCATTTCATCTAAGTTGCCAAATAGTGCTCATAATATCCCCCTTATTATCCTCTTAATGTATATGAGGACTGTAGTGATGTCCCCTTTTTCACTTCTAGTAGTAGCTAATTTAGTCCTCTGTCTTCTCTCTTTTTGTCCTTATCAGTCTGGCTAAAAGTTTGTCACTTTATTAATCTTTCAATTTCAATGATTTGCTCTGCTGTTTTCTTCAATTTCTGCTCTTCTCCTTACTATCTTCTAACATCTGCCTATTTATGTTTAGTTTGCCCTTTTTTCCTAGTTCCTTAACTTGGAAGCTTAGATCCCTGGTTTGAGGCCTTTCTTGTTTTGTGACATAAATATTTATTGCTTAAATTTCACTCAAAGCATTGCTTTAGGTACATCCCATAAATATTGACATTAAGTGTTTTCATTTTCATTCAATTTTTTTAAAAAGATTTTATTTATTTGTTTGACAGAGAGATCACAAGTAGGCAGAGAGGCAGGCAGAGAGAGAGGAAGAAACAGGTTCCCCTCTGAGCAGAGAGCCCGAAGTGGGGCTCGATCCCAGAACCCTGAGATCATGACCTGAGCAGAAGGCAGAGGCTTAACCCACTGAGCAACCCAAGAGCCCCCATTTTCATTCAATTTTAAGTAACTTTAAATTTTGCATGTGATTTTTTTTTTTTTTTTGATCTGTGGATTTGATCTGTGTTCTTTTAAAAGTTCCAAACAAATGGGATTCCTGGGTGGCTCAGTCAGTTAAGTGCCTGTCTTTGGCTCAGGTCATGATGCCAGGGTGCTGGGATTGAGTTCGGCATGGGCTCCCTGCTCAGCAGGGAGCCTGCTTTTCCTTCTGCCTGCTCTGCCTGCTGCTCCCCCTACTTGTGCTCTCTCTCTGACAAATAAATAAAATCTTAAAAAATAATTTAAAAAAATAAAGTTCCAAACAATTGAAGATTTTTCTTAAACATTTCTGTCATTGAATTCTTATTTATATCTGTTGTAGGTGTGGTCAGGGAAATACTTTTGTATGATCTAATCCTCTTCATTTTATTGGAACATGTTTTATGGTTGAGCTTGGTGAACATTCCATGGTCACTTGAAAGGAGTCTGTATCATGCTTTGTTGAGTGGTGTACTCTGAATGTCAACTAAGTCAACTTTTACTAGTGTTTTTCAGGTCTTCCATATCCTTACTAACTTTGTGTTTACTTGCTCTATAAATTACTTAGAAATATAAAAATCTTTAGCTATAAGTATAGATTTTATTTTCCCCCCCTTTCAATTCTATCAGTTTTGACTTCAGGTATTTTGAGCTCTCTTATTACATGCATATATAGGGTTACTATGTCTTCCTGATGAATTGGCCTGTTACTATTCCTCAGTCAGAAATCTATTTTGCCTAGTATTGATATATTTGTTCCAACTGTCTCGTATTACTGGTATAGTATATCTCTTTTCATTCTTTTACTTTGAATCTATCTGAGTCTTTATTCAAAATTATCTTTTGTAGGCAGCATATAACTGAGTCTTGATTTTCTAACCAGAATGATCATCTCTCCATTTAACTGGGGCATTAAGCCATTTACAGTTAATGTAATCACTAATGTGTTTTGATTTAAATCAACCATCCTGTTATTTATTTTCTATTTCCACTCACCTTCCTTCTCCTTCTGGGACTCTAACTACACAAAAGGTTAGACAACTTGATGTTCCCACTCTCCCTCCCTCCCTCTCTCTTTTAAATCTTTGCTATATTTTGGATAGCTTGTATTGTTTTGTCTTCAAGTTCACTAGTCTTTTCTTCTTCAGCTTCAAATCTGCTCTTAATCCTATCCACTGTATTTTTCAATTCATATCCATATTTTTCATCTTCAGAGGCTTCGAGTCTTTTTGTATTTTTCATTCTCTCCCTATCATATTTGTATTTTCTTCTACCTTCTTGAATATATGGACTATATTTGTAATACATGTTTCAACACTATTACCTCTTGTTTCGTTGTCTCTAATGTTTTCAGATCTGTTTCAATTGATTAATTTTCCTCTTGGGCTATGGATCATATTGAAAGTTGAGGCATGTGGTTAAATCATTTGAGATCAGTTTGATCTTTCTGAGCCTTGCTTTTCAAGCTTTTTGGGGGGCTAATCCAAAGTAGCATTTAGTCTAAGGCTAACTTAGCTCTATTATTAAGGATTTCTGAGAACTCTATCTGATGCCCCTGTTCAATATCTAACCATCCTGGATAGTGGAAACATAAACTATCCCAGCCTTCTATGATCTCTGGGAATTTCTCTGCCTACTGGTTTCCCAGGTGTATTTGTCCCAGCCCTTAGAGTTTTGCTCTATGCATTCTCAAACAAGTATTCAGCCAAATATGTGAGAACAGCTATCTTCAGATAGCTGGATCTCTCTCTCTCTCCCCCCCATCTTCACTATGTTCAGCAAGTTCTCATTGTTTCAACCTCCACAAACTTCAATCTCTGTCTTTCCAAGTCAGCAAGACTGCTCAGTTCTGTTCAGTTTTCCTCTCCCTGCTCTGCTGTCTGAAAATTGCCTCTGGCATTTAACTGGGGCAATCACAGGACTCACCTCATTTGTTTCCCTGCTTTCGGGGTTCACAGACCTGCATTACCTGCTTGTTGTCCAAAGTTTGAAAAACAGTTGTTTCCTACATTTTGTCCAACTTTTTTATGCTTTCAGGCTGAGGGCAATTCTGGACTCTCTTACTCTGTGTGGCTAAGAATGGAAGTCTCCCACCATCCTAGGACTTCAAAATAAGAAACAAAATAAACCTAAGAGGGGCTGCCACCAGTGTAACAATTATAGTTCTTAAAGAGGTAGAGAGAACACCATTTCCTGCCTCTCTCTGGCCCTACCTTGCCCTAACATTAAGAAGCAAAACCAAGGTTGGCTAGACATGTGCAGTGGGGGTGCCCAATAAATTTCAAGGACTCTGAGTGAGATGATGCTTGAATGAAGAGACATTTGAGGAGGATAACAGGATTGCAGGCAACGTATTCAACAGCACTGCTGGACTGTGAGTTGCTAGGATCTGTCTCCAAGAAAAAGAAAAGAAAAAAAAGGAAAGGAAAGGAAAGGAAAGGAAAGGAAAGGAAAGGAAAGGAAAGGAAAGAAAAGAAAAGAAAAGAAAAGAAAGCCATCATCAACAAAACAACAAAAGAATAAAAGAAAAAATATAAATATGGTAACAAAACCCTTTTCCAGCTGGGACTTGTGGATGTTTGGGTTTTTTCCCCTAAACAAGTGGCCATGAAACATTTATTGCATTCACTCTCCCAGACCTTCTTTTTATATGCTACATAATGTGTTTGCAAGTTTCTGTTCATTGCTGAGTCTCTCTGTGCTTTGTCCTATGTGAAACCATTGGTTTCCATGGCAACTGGACTGCCAACACAGGGAGCCAAATAGAAGGATAGAGCTTCTGTGGTGCACATCTGGGGGCTAGCAGAGACCTGGGCCCCAGGAAAAAAGGGATGTGAGAGAACTCTACAAGGGTGTCTTCACAAATCACAGCTGCCCCTGGGTCTGCACCCTTGGGTGGCTGCCCACTGCATATGTAGGCTGGAGCTCCTGGGAGGACCATATGCATTGTCGAGCTCTTTCAATGGTCAATATTTGTCAGGTAGTCTCAGGACCAAATGCCAGGCCCCAGAGATGAATAGGACAAAGTCCCTGCTCCCAAAGGGCAAGCAGTCTGGAGAGAGAGAGAGAGAGAGGTAAAGTGTCCAGAAGAATCATTTATTAAGTGTCAATTATATGTCAGATACTATTACAGGAATTACATACCTTAACTTTTAATCCTCACAAAAACCCAAAGGTCTAGTTATATCCAAAGTCAGACAACTAGTAAAAGGCAAAGTGAGATTCACACCCAGGTATGTATGCACCTCTGTCTCTATCTCCGTGAACAACCTCACACCTATCACTCAATCTCTATCTCTCCATATATCTTCCTTTCCTATCTTGCCCTGGCTCTGGCCCTCTAGATATCTCTGTCTCATTCTGCCTCTTCTCCCATTCTGGCGATAAATGTATTATTGAACTGAAACCCCTGGGACATGCATTAAACCTAGAAACAAATCCCAGTTTGGTCTCTGAGCCCCAGTTAATATGGTGACAGCATTCCGGAAGGGTCCCACAGCCATGTCTCTACTTAATTTTCAGAAATCCCACCCAGTTTGTTGAGACAGTGATGGTAGGGGGAGAGAACAATCAATTTCAGAAAACTAGAAGACCCTCAGAAGCTCTTTGAAGACAGCTATGGTAGGGGGAGGGCTCCCCTAGGCCGAGCCTTCCCTGGGTTGCGGGAACCTGCAGGAGTAGCCCTTTCAACTGGCCCAGCTCTGCCTGGACAGCTTCAGAAGCTGCTCCTGAAGATTCTTAGCCAAGGGGAACTTGATCTTATAATGCTAAACACTGTGTTGTCACCAAGGTCAAGGTGGGCTAACAAAAGCAGCTGCGGGGGAATTAATTAGTGCATACTGCCTCAGCCCAGACTTTACCCTTCAGATGGACTACAGGTGCTGGCCTCCCCTGTCTGCTGTGCTAACCTGCTCAGGTTCACACAGCAGCAGAGGCCACTGGGACCTTCAATCACACCGTCTGATTCTTTGTTTTATAAATGGGAATCCAAAACTAAGATAGAAGAAGTCACACATCAACTCAGAAATGGAGCCAGGACTCAAACCCAGGTCTAAACAACCTTGGAGCCTGTGGCCTGTGGGGCAGCCATCACCCCAGGCCTAGACACTGACCAACTTATGAAGAGAAGAGCGCCAGCTCCTGGGTGCCCTGGAGACTCTGGGAGAACAGCTTCTCTGCAACAGAACTGCCAGAGGGGTGAGGATGTGGGGAAGAATAGAAATGCTGCCCCATGCCTTGGGAAAAGGCCTGTGGGATATGAGAAATGTGGCCCAAGGAGATGGGAGGACCTCTGGGCACCAGGATCATGTAGGCCCCCAGCTCCTGCCTTAGTCACTATGGGCTAGCAGTATAGCTCCCGACCTTGGGCAAAGCATCTAACCCCCGTTATCTCCTCTGTGATATGGGGGAGCAGCAGTACCCACCTCTTGGGGTGGATGTGAGTATAGTACTCAATGTAATCATGAAGAAGCACCTTGCAGGGTCCTGGCATGGGGTACAGTCTCAGCACACAGATACATGCTGTACCCTCATCGGCACTGCATCCCTGTGGGTACTGGGATGCCCCTGGAAGCATGCCCCATGGCTCAGAGCTCCTAGCAGTTCCTAGGGAGCTGCTTTCACAGGCCTCTCCAGCCTGAGTGATTCTGGAGTCTCTCGTGACCCAGTCGCTCATGTGGGGCCCTTGTTTTGTGTCCTGAGTCACAGTCATTGCTCACATACTGGGACCCTGATGCTACTGCTTGCAGAGCTAACCTACCTGGAGGCTTTCCATCTGTGCAGGACTCAGTGAGGCCCTGAATCCCTTGGGCAAGTCATTTACCCTCTCTGTGCCTATTTCTCAGTCTCTTCATCTAAATATGGAAATGACCATATTTACTATGTCTACAGCACGCACACTCTAAAACCTTTATTCAACTTTAGTGAACTACAATCTGCATACAACAAACTCATTTTATTTCTTCACATTTTTTTCAACTTATTTTTCGGCTCAGCTTTATTGAGATAGAAGTGACAAAATTGTAAGAAAACTGAAAGTGCATGTCGTGGTAATTGGATATCTGTATACACTGTGAAGGGATTCTCCTCACCTAGTTCATTATCATGCCACCTCACATATTTATGTGTGTGTGTGTGCACACGTGTGTGCATGTGTGTGTGTGTGTGTGTGTGTGTGTGTGTGTCTGAGAGAGAGAGAGAGAACATTAAATTCTGCTCTTTTAGCAAATTTCAATTACACACTTCAGGGTAATCTACAATAATCACTATGTTTTACATACGATCTTCAGAACTTATTCATCTTATAGCTAAAAGTTTGTACCTTTTTATCAACCTCTTCCCATTTCCCTTACCCCCCAGCCCCTGAAAACTATTTTTATACTCCTTGCTTTGATGACTTGGACTTTTTTTTTCTAAGATTCCGCAGATAAGTAATATCATGCACTACTTCTCTTTCTCTGCCTTATTTCATTTAACATAATGCCCTGAAGATGCTTCCATGCTGTTTTGGACAGTAGGATTTCCTTCTTTCTCAAGACGGAATAAAATTCCATTGTATATCTATACCGCACCTTCTTTATCCAGTCATCTGTCGATGGACATTTAGGTTGTTTCTATATTATGGTCATTGTCAATAAGACTACAACAAACACGGGAGTATAGACATCTCTTTGACTGACTGTTTTCATTTCCTTTGGATATACACCCAGAAGTGGAATTGCTAGATCATAGGGTAGTTCTATTTTTAATTTTTTTGAGGAAACTCCCAACTGTTTTCCAAAGCAGTTGCACCAGTTTGCACTCCCACCAACAGTGCACAAAAGTTCTTTTCTCCTCAAATTCTCCAATGCTTTTTATTTATTGTCTTCATGATGACAGCCATTCCAAAAGGTATAAGGTGGGGCGCCTGGGTGGCTCAGCCGTTAAGCATCTGCCTTTGGCTCCGCACATGGTCCCAGCTTCCTGGGATCGAGCCCCCTATCAGGCTCCCTGCTGAGCAGGGAGCCTGCTTCTCCCTCTCCACCTCCCCCGGCTTGTGTTCTCTCTCTCACTGTGTCTCTGTCATAAATAAATAAAATCTTAAAAAAAAAAAAGGTATAAGGTGATACTGCATCTTGGTTTTGATTTGCACTTCCTTGTTGATTGATAAAAGCAATCTGCAGATTAAATCCAATCCTTATTAAAATCTCAATGGTATTTTGCACAGAAATAGGAAAAAAATTCCTAAAATTTGTATGGAATCATGAAAAGACTCTAAGCAGCAAAGCAATTTTGAGAAAGAAGAGCAAAGCTGGAGACATTAGGTCTTCCAGCTTTCAAACTATATCACACAGCTATAACAGTCAAAACAGTATGGTATGGGCATAAAAACAGACACGTGCATCCAAGGGACAGAACTGGGAGTCCAGAAATAAACCCACACATAAATGATTAATTATTTATGACATGGGAGGAAAGAGAATAGCATTATCTTCAATAAATGGTGCTGGGAAAACTGGACAGCCACATGCAAAAGAATGAAACAGAACCCCTATATTACATCAGGCACAAAAATCAATTCAAACAGATTAAAGAATCAAATGTCAGATCTGAAACTGTAAAACCCCCAGAAAACAAACACAGGGAGAATGGTCCTTGATGGCAGCTTCGAAAAAGAGTTTTTGGATTTGACACACAAAGCAAAAGCAATAAAAGCAAAGAAACAAAACAGAAATAAAAAAAGGAAAAAACAAAAAAAAAAAACAAAAACAAAGCACCAAGTGGGACTCTATCAAACTAAAATTCTGCACAGCAAAGCAAACTATCAACAGAAAGGCAATCTATAGAGTGCAAGAACATATCTGCAAGTCATTTATCGGATAAGGGATTAATATCCAAGATGTTCTCCTCTATTTTCTTCTAAGAGTTTTGTAATTTTAGCTATCACATTTAGGTCTCTGAGTCATTTTGAATTAATTTTTGTGTATAATGTGAGGAAAAGATCCAACTTCAATCCTTGTGTGTGGATATCCAGTGGTCCCAACACCAATTGCATCTATTTTTAAGGGTACAATTCGGTGAGTTTAACAAATGCATACACCTATGTCTCATTCCATCATCTCCGAAATTTTCCTATGTCCATTTGCCATTCATTCTCCCAGCTCAAGCCTGTGCTATCACAGATCTAGTGATTTTGGTTTCTGTAGATTAGATTTGCCTTTTCTAGAATTTCATATAAATGGCATAACACAAAATGGACTCTTGTGTCTGGCATCTGCCATTATAGTTTTATCATTTAATTCTCCTGTATTAGGGTTCTCCAAGAGAAACAGACCAATAGGGTGTGTGTGTGTGTGTGTGTGTGTGTGTGTGTGTGTGTGTGTATGTGTGTACACAGAGAGAGAGATTTTAAGGAATTGGCTCAAATGAATGTGGAGGCTGACAAGACCAAAATCTTAAAGGTGGGGTAGCAGCCTATACCAGAGACCCAGGAAAGAGTTGATATCGCAGCTCAAGTCCCAAGGCAGTCTGCTGGCAGTCTTCCCTCCTCACTGGGGGAGGTCAATCTTTGTCTCTTAAGGCCTTCAACTGATTAGATGAAGCCCACCCACATTATGGAAAGTAATCTGCTTTATTCAAAGTCTACTGATTCAAATGTTAATTTCATCTAAAAAATATCTTCACAGCAACATCTAGACTGGTATTGAACCAAATATCAGTACCACAGTCTAGCCAAATTAACACATAAAGTTAACCACCTGCCTTCCCACAACTCCATGAGGTGTACATTATCATCCCTATTTTGTAGATGAGAAAACTGAGGCTCAGAGACTTATGTGATGGATCCTCTGATCATAAGAGACAGAAATGAGACTCAAGTTAGTGCTGTTTCTCCATCCTTATGGTCCCCTTGTCCCCGTTCTGACCTATTAATGGAGTGAAAAGGATTTGTGATGTCTATGACTATGTTTTGTCAAACCTGAAGACCTTTCTCCTGGGGTTTACATTACTAGGGCTGATCCTTTTGTGCCCCCATTCTCCTGTCATGGAGCATGACGCAGGGTAGGAGGGTTACACCACCCAGCATTCACCCCCACTGGCACCCTAATCTGGCCTTCTTGTTTTCGTGCCCAACTAGCTTCTTTCTTCCTCTGGCCACAGACCTGTCTTTCGGCATGCTTCTCACAGCGCTGGCCCCCATCTTCTGGGCTACAGCTCTCCAGGTGCAAAGAGAAGCAGAGGCTCTCCCTCCCTTCATGAGTGACCTGCACGCCTCCCCAGACTCTCATGTGCTGTCTCTCTTTATTTCCTTCCCAGCGGGAGCATCTTGTCCCCTAATCCCTCCCAGCCTCCTACTTGGCTGCCATACCACTGTCCTTTTTATAATTCTGGCAGAAAACAAAATCTCTAGGTTGTTATTTCTTCAAGCTCAGAGACCTGGGAAGGAACAGTGAAACAAGTTTCTCAATTATATATCTATATATTTTTTTTAATTTTTAGATCAAGCCTGAAAAAGAAGCATCAGGAAAGTTGCAACGACTTCCAGAAGCAAGTGAAAATTGTTAAGTCCTCTAGGAGACTCTATGAGTGACCAAAGGAAACAGATCCCCATTTGGAAAACAAAAACACATGGCAAGATCTGCCCTCAGATCCTCTGATCTGACCTCTCTGCCTTAGTTCAGATACCAGACTATTCTGAATTTCAATTTTATGTAATCTGGACAAGTGTAAAGCCTTACCCCTTCATCCAAAAAGTCAACTGTCCAAGCTTAGAAAAGAGTGGTGTGTCTTAGCCTAGGTTCCCCCTATAGAGCCCAAGACAAAAGCAAGTACAGGAGGTTTGCTTGGGAATGGTCCCAGGAATGCTAAAAAACAGGATCAGGAGAGTGAAATGAATGAATGATTGGGTGGGAAATCCAGCATAAGGGTGTGTCATGAAATTGACTCTCCAAGGGGCCTTTATGAAATACATCTTAGAATTGTCCAGGGAAGCATTATCCATCAGCCCCCAACCTTCATTGTTCCAGGTAGACCCAGAGACATGAACCCCCATGCTTGGGTGTTCTGCCTTCATGCAGAAGTCCCCCCTAGACATCTTCAAAAGGAGTGACAGAGACATCTCAGGATAGGAAGTGACAGGCACGTGCCAGGATTTGAGGGCAGTGCTGTCTGATTACACCTGCACAAAGCTGCTCACAGCCAGTGTGGGACTGGTCACTGCAGCAGTGACTGGAGTAAGAAATGAGGTCAAGAGGACTCTAAAGTCATGTGTAGAAGGTAATCAATACAGGGCAGGGGTTGGAAGGAGGATATATCTTAGCAGGGGAACACCAGTGAAAAAATCTCCTAGCCTCATAACTGTGTTCTCAAAATGAGCCCACAGTGACATGCATTTGTCAACCACGCCAGTGCAAGCTCAGGACATCCCACAGAATCAGCAAGGGGATGGCTGTCCCCAACATGGTCACACCAACCTTGAAATCATGTGTTCAGTTTGGAATGCAGGATTCTGGGTGGGATCCAGACAATACAGAGGGTGTTCAAACACATCAACTGACCCACAATAAGAGAGAGTTGAGGGAGCCAAGAGAAGGGAAGACAAATCTGTAGAAAGATTTGAAAGGGACTTCTAAGTCAACATTTACAGAACTGATCCTATCTCCCACCCAATGCTGAAATGTGACTTCCTCCTTCTGTGCGGCCCCTTCTCCATGCTCACACTGGCCCCAAACCCTACCTACTTGTCCAACACAAAAACCTGAGCATAGACTTGATTCCCCACGTATTTGCCAGAAATATTTGGCAAACAGCACTAATGGCCACTGCAACTATCCATCCCCAGCTCAGTGGACCAAGATGGGACAGCAAGGTGGGAATTATTGCTTCTGCCCTGTACATGCCTGGAAATTGGGGTGATCACTGAGTCCATGCAGACTGCTGGTGGCTGAACTCTCATAGCATCCCTGAGCTTGATCTGCTTTTCTAAACCTCCTGGGTCCTCTGAAGGGCCAGGCTGCTGCAGTTTGGAGCAAAGGGCAATGGAGGTCTCTGACAGGGGTCGGGAGTTGGTGAAGCCCTCATTCTCCAGACTTCAGCCCCAGGGAGGTTGTACGTGAACCTTCCAGGCATCCTTGTATTGAGACCCACCATATACCAGAAATTAATATTTGCTTTTACCTAATGAATGCTTTGCCACCTACCCACAGTCCAGTGACTGAGGGAAAGTCTCACTGGAAACTAAATCTGAAGTGTTATGCCCTTTGTGAGCATAAGAGCACCTTGGAGGAGGGGGAGGGAGGAGTGGGGAGCTTAGTTTTCAGGCTTCTTGGAAGGTTTCCCCTGTGGGCTCCAGCCTTGTCTTACAGGAAGTTTGAAGTGGTTGCAGGAGCTTCAGACTCGTGGTTACAGGGTCAATTCAGCCCTCAAGGCAACACCATTTGATGTTCAAAGTCTGGGACTGTTCAATCTGGGTCAGTCATACAGCCATGACTGAGCTGCCCTAACATCGCCCCGAGGGTCTCTTACTATGCCTGTCGTTCCCCATTAGCAAGTCAATCATTCCTTTGGGACAAGGCCCTTGGTTTCAGGGCAGAGGGCTGGTAACAGAGAGGAGTAGGCTGGGACCTACAATGGTTCCCAGAAGTCCTTGACACTCTAGGTAGAATTAGCTTACCATAAAAGCTTCTGGCCACCCTGGGGGTCGGGAGCCAGATCTAGAGGGCTCCTCATAGAGACCAAGGCTGAGTCTCTGTAGGCTCTATCTTGTTCTCTCGTCTTCTGCTTCTCCCCTTCATTGCTGACTCTACCTGAACCCTCTCCCAACATTTTTGCTGGTTCTCCTGACTTTACTCCATGCATATCTGGTTAACTCCAGCCGCAGGGAGAAACACTCTTCGTTCATTCATTCATTCATTCATTCAATAATTTATTCAAATTTATTTAAAATTTATCAAGCAGTTACTGAGTGCTGACTGGATATCTGTCACCATGCCGGGCTCTGAGCCTCATCATAACTGCGAGCAGAGCAGAAAATATTTCTACCCTCAGAGACCTCTCAGTTTCATAAAAGGGAAAGACCTTAAGATCACAACTATAACAACCTAATTTAAAAAAAAACAATAAAAACACTGAACATTGGAACAGACACTTCACCAAAGAAGATATATGGATGGCATGCAGGCAAATGAAAAGATGCTCCACATCACCAATCATTAGGGAAATATAAATTAAAACCACAGCAAGATACCGCTACAGACCTATTTGAATGGCTCCTACTAAAAAGATTGCCCATCCTGAGCATCAGCGAGGAAGTGGCGAGACCAGAATTCTCTTATGCCATTGACAGGAGTGTGAAATGGTACATCCACTTCAACACGCAGTTTGGCAATTTCTTCAAAAGTTTAAATATACACCCACTGCATGATCCATCCATTCCACACCTAGGTACTTACTCCAGAGAAATAAAAACATGCGCCCATACAAAGACTGGTGCATAAATCCTAATTCCAGCTTTACTTAGGATAACTCAAACCTGGAAATAACCCAGGTGTCCATCAACAGATGAATGAATATACAATTTGCTGATCGTGCAGACAGGGAAACACTATTCTGCAATAAGAAGGTGCCACGGACACACACAACAGTGTGGGTGAATCTCGACATCAAGTTGAACGTAAGAAGCCAGACAAAAAAGCATATCTACTATCAGTTAGTCCAGTAATTCTAGAAAATTCAAGCCAGAAAGCAGATCTATTGCTGGCCAGATCGGGGAGAGGGTTGGGGTGGGGGTAGGAAATACAGGGACTCACGGGGTAACCGTTTAGGGGAGACAGGTGTGCTCATTCTCTTAATTGCAGTGATGGTTGGATGAGTGAAAAATTTACATCAAAAGTTATCAAATTTTACACTTTAAACACGCACAGGCCAATAAAGCTTTTTAAAAACTTGCAACTGTGCCACGAAACATTTAATTGCAGGTGAGATAAAGAGCTGCGAGTGAGGCATACAGGACATGCTGAGAACGTACAGCAGGAGTTGACTTAGTCTGAGGGTTGAAAGCCACTTGGTGGAAGGTGAAGTTCAAGTTGGGATGGGAAACAGGGAAAGGAATGGCATGGTGGGGTGAGGGGAGGACTTGGGGTGTGGGGGGAAGGAGGGGAGGGGGCAGGGGGAGAAGTACAATCCTGGCCGAGGAAGCCAAGTATGTCAGGGACCTGTGGGGGAGGGGTAGAAGGGGCAACGGGACAGCACAGCAAGGGGAGTTGGAGAAGCCGGAGGACAGCGCTGTTCTCAGGGCACCAAGCCTCTGTTTGATCCCATCCTGGTATCCAGTTGTCCCAGGCAACAGAAGCTTCCCACAGAGATCCCTACCTTTTTCACCACTCTGACTGGGTCCCCACTGTTTTCTCAGGGGTTTCCCCATTCCAGCCTGGGAAGCAAGGTCTATGCAAACTCCACACCGTGTCCTGAATCTCCCCCAGGACTGTGTGGGTCTCCAAGGCACAGCTTCCCTGTTCTGACTACAGTGTTGGGACAAGTTGGCCTGTCCACTCCTTCGGTGTTCAGAGTAGCACGCCACTCTTCCTTCTGGAGCCTGGGTTCAAATCCTAGCTCAGTCACTCATCAAGTATGCCACCTCCCTGGGCCTCTCAGTTTCCCCATCTGTAAAATGGAGATGACATTAACAGTAATAGGGGTTCTCTGGATAATTATGAGGAGTAAATGAGCTAACATTTACAAAGCACTTAGGAGAGTGCCTTATGTCTTATTACACCCCATAAGGCCAAGAAGGGCTCTGAGGAGGGTGG
This sequence comes from Enhydra lutris kenyoni, assembly GCF_002288905.1. NCBI lineage: Eukaryota > Metazoa > Chordata > Mammalia > Carnivora > Mustelidae > Enhydra > Enhydra lutris. The sequence continues at coordinate 18,031,236 of NW_019154106.1, read as the reverse complement.
TGATGTGTCAGGGAGGAGGGGATGGGTCAGGCACCAGCGGGGACAGCTCACCCAGCCTCTTAGGGCTTGAGGGTAGGTGTGTCCCTTCCAACTCAGGCATCCCTGGATATTCTGGTTCTGTGACTTCAGGCAATTTTGGCCTCAAAAGCCTTCAGGATTCCCCCTAAGTGGCTGTGAGTACCTCATTGTGATTCTCTGGCTGCAACAAGATTCTCAATTCCCCAGAACCTCCCAGCCCTCTTGTCACGTGCATGGGCCCCTTTGCTCGGAGATGCTGGGACCACAGAACCATAGATTTTCTCTCTGTCTCACTTTGTTTTCTCCTCTGTTCTTCTCTGTCTCAAAAGACAAGGAACAAAATGCCTCTGTTCAGGTAGCTTTTCTGTCCAAGGCGACACAGGTTACCTTCCAATCCTCTGTTCGTGGAAGCCTGGCCATCTTTCCACCTGGGGAGCTCACAATGGTGTAACGTGTCCTCCCTCTGACCCTCAACGTCCTTGTGCAGCTGGCAGAGCTCTGCTTCTGCTACAGATGAGGAAACTGAGGCTCAGAGAGCTAGAGGGGCTTGTGCTAGGTCACAGTAGCTGGCATAAAGACTCTCCGTCAACTCTGTGACACATCCCAGACGTGCAGGTCTTATAACTTACAAAGACCCTTCACATGCCATCTTACAAGAAACCTTGCGAAAACCCTTGCAGGGTAAAATAGAGCAGCTGTTATTATTCCCCAGGACAGGCGGGACAACCAAGGCTTGAGGATGAGACATATTTCCCATGGTGCACAGCTAGTGGCTTCAGTTAAATTTGCCAAGGATTTATCAAGCACCTCTGATGCGTCAGCCCCTTTCCTAGGTCTTGCAGAACAAAAGAGAACCAGACAAGGCTCCCTCCCCTTGAGAAGCTAATTTGGGGACAGTGTGGTAGGTGTCATGAGGGTGGGTGTTCAGAGGACTCTAGGGCAGCACATTGAAGAGGGGCTTCTGGGAAAGCTTCCTGAAAGAGGTGTCATCTGAGCTGAATCTTGAAGAATGAGAAGGACTTGGCGTCAGTGTAAGTAGGAAGACCATTTGGACGTTGGGAACTAGAAGAGAAGCCTGAGTTGAACATCGGGCACGGGTCCCAATTGTATGGGTGCCCAGGTAGTTCTTGTAGAAGAGACATTTGGAGCCCAGTCTCCTGACTCTGCTATTGCCCTAGTCCACTGCAGCAGGCTGGAGAAGGACCTTCTAGTGCACATGCATGTGTATGTGTGGAGTGTGTGTGTGTGTATGTGCTTTGTATGTGTGTGGTACATGCTATGTGTATATGTATAGTGTGTTGTGTACGTGGTTTGTGTGTGGTATATGTGGCATGTCAGTGGGAGTGTGTGTCTGTATATGTGATGTGAGTGGTGTGCAGTGTGGTTTGTGTAGTGGTGTGTGCATGTGTGTGTGATATATCTGTGTGTGGTGTGTGTGTGTGTGTGTGGTGTATGTGATGTGTTTGTGTGCTATATGTGTGTCTGGGTGGTGTGTGTGGTATGTGGTTTACATGTGTGTGTGGTATATGTGATGTGTGTGTGGTGTGTGAGTGTGGTGTGTGTGTTTGGTTTGTGCACACACGTATGTGCAGACTGTGTTTTTTTAATTTATTATTCCTTTTTTAAATTTAAAGATTTACTTATTTATTTTTAGAGAGAGAAAGACCATGAGCAGGGGGAGGTGCAGAGGGAGAGAGAGCAGGAGAGAAGCAAACTCCCCGCTGAGTGTGGAGCCTGATGCAGGACTCAATCTCAGGACCCTGAAATCATGACCTGAGCTGAAATCAAGAGTCGGATGCTTAATCAACTGAGCCACCCAGGGGCAGCACCCCCCAACCATTGCTATTTTTAGCTATTTGACCTTGGGGACATCACAAAATGGCCGCCTGCCTCAGTCTTCCTATCTGTGAGCTGGGATAATGATAGCACCTATTTCGAGGCGCTGCTATACAGATTCTTGGAGGCAGTATGTGAAGGCTCCTGCTAGCAGTGCTTGACAGCTAGTGAGCACTCAGTACACAGTAACGGTCATTACTTATTAACGTCAACAGCTAGAACTGCCCAAACCCATTCCTCAAAGGATTTCTGAGAACATGAGCTGGGAAAGAATCACAAGGTCACTGGGCACAGGGTGTCATCCATCATAGCTGCTTTGCAGTGAAATCAAGGGTGAGGTATGACCTCAGACTGGAGCATGACCTCAGGAGGCAGGGGGCACAGAGAGCAAAGTCTTGGAGGGAGAAAAGTACTTTCAGGACTTATTCAGGAATCAGCAGGTCTAGAGGTCTCTATTTAGGAGAAGGGCTACAATATGAAAGGGACAGAGTTACTCCATTTGACTCTTGCTCCAGAAGCCAGATAAGAGCAAAACAGACTCATGGAGAGAAGTTTTAGCCTTTGGCAGAACAATGGAATGGGTGGCCTTACAGATAGTGAGCTCCCCGTCCCTTGTGCTTTCTGTTTCGGGGGGTTTCTTGCAGAAGTTGGAGGACCGTCCATCCTGCTATGCCTGGCTGGGGTCATCTCTGATGACCAATGAGACCAGTGGCCAATGAGCCACTGAGCTACCTGGTGTGGTAGAACCAGAAATGCACAAGATGGGGAAACGGGGAGAAGCTAAAAACTGAGTACTAGAATATCAGGTTAGAGGCAGGCACAGAACAGCCTGCCTGCAGTTGGCCATTACGATTCATCCTTTTGGATTACAGATTGTCCATTATAGAAATGTAAAGAATGACAGTTAGTCCTATCAGTCATTTTCACTTGAGTATAAAGCAGACACACCCATCATTTTCTCCATGCCGCTGACTGATGATAGAAGAAGACAGAAGATACCAAATAAAAAGTGAGGAGGACATGGAGAGTAAAGTGGGCAGGGCTCTCAGGCAAACTTTGTTCATCTCCATTTTGCCGAGGTATAGCCCTGACAGCAACCCGAGAGGAAAAACAAATAAATACTCAGTTACAAAATTTGGCCATCACGTATTCATTTCAGCAACCAGCTACGGAGTACCAACTACGTCCTGTGCTGTGTGCAGGTCACTGGGGACTCTAGATCAATCGGACAGAGCTCCAGCCCTCTCAGGCCTCCAGACAGACACCGAAGTCACAGACATAAGCTGGCATGACTGATGCCATGCTAGGGAGACATGCTCAAGCAGTGGAGGATCTTTCCCATCCGTAGCCCCCCAGGCCTGTCTCTCTCAGAGCTGCCTCTGCAGGCCAGCTTGTACGCTGCCTTCCTTCCTTCCTCTGCTCCCTCTCCAGGGCCAGGAAGACGGATGATGACTGGCACACGAGGGTCCATCTGGGGCTTGGGGCGGGTGGATAATTAGACTCTGAGAGAAACCATCTGCTTCAGGCCCCTGAGGGTCCTGGGCAGGTCAAGGCAGCACAGCTGCTCCCGACCCAACCGTGCTGGCTGTTCTCACAGTGGAGTCCCTACGTGTAAAGCGTTTAAACATCCCCTGGCCATGAGAAGGCCTTCTCCCCAGGAGCAGGACCTGAGGTGAGGGGCTGGGAACTTGGCCAGGTCTCTACTTTCATGCCTGTGTGCTTTCTTGGAGCCCCAGGGCAGAGCTGGAGGGCCAGGGGCAGGCGGGTGGGGAGGGGTAGGCACAGTTTCCCCAGGGCGATCACTCAACCTCAGAGATGAGGGAGACACAGGCCAGCATGGCATCTCCAGTAGGGCTGAGGCCCAGGGAAAGGGAGAGAGCGGGCCAAGGCCTTGCAGTGAGACACCATCTTCAAAGGTCGTCTCATCCCTTGCTGGAGACAGGACAGGGGTATGAAGCGGAGGGGAGGGTCAAAGAGAAAAGCCAAGGTCTCCACTCCTAAGGAAATCCTACCCGGCCACACAAAGAACTTGACCCACAGGAGCACATCTTATCTTGGCAACCTCTGAGGTTGGTATTAGGATCTCCAGGGTACAGACGAGGATACTAGGACACAGAGAGGTTAAGTAACTTGCCCAAGGCCACACAGCTATCCAGTAGAACAAGGATTTGCCTTCAAGTCCATCACTGAATTCACAGCCTTCTTACCCATACAAGAAGCAAAACGGAGTTGAGCAGTGGTAGTAAGCACATGAGTGCTGGGTTGGGCTCCTGTCTGGCTCGAAACCCAGCTCTATCATGTAAGGGGTTGGGTGAACTTGGGCAGATCGTCTTCATGACACTCACTTATGCCCCTCATTAAAATGGGGATAGTAGCACTCACTTCATGGTATTCTGAAGATGAAATGAGTTGAAATGGGTAAAGGACTAGACAATGTGAGCTGCTGTTATTACTAGTCTGCTCTCAACACAATAGCCAGGGGAATCCTTTGAAAACACTAAGCCTGAGCTCCTCACTCCACTGTTAAAACAATCCAATGGCCTCCCCTTCACTCAGAAGGTTCAACTTCAAAGGTTCAAGTCCTAACCACAGGCTCTGACTGGCCTCTGTCACCTCCCCCTATTCCAGCCACTTCTGACATGCAGTCTCCCACTTCAGGGCCTTTGCACTTGTTCTCTCCTTTGCCTGAAATACTCTGCCCCCAGATATTAGCATGGCTCTTCCTTCAAGCACCTGTTCCAATGTCATCTTCTCTGTGAGGTTCGCCCTGACATTCTTCAAAATTGTCACCACCACCCACTTCCTTGCTTAATTTTCTCTGTAGTAGTCATTGCTGGCAGACACTCTGAGAAGTAGTTAGTTTATTTACCTAGTTATTATTACTACTATGTCACCTTTCTTCCCACACTGGAAAATAGCTCTTAAAGGCAGGGATGTTTATCCCACTCTCTGCTGGAACATTGGCTGGCACCAAACAGGACTCCAGGAACCATGCGTTGAATACGTGAATGAATGAATGAACAGACAAATGAAGGAATGACTACCTCTGTCTGCCTCCACACTTGAGAGTCAAGGAGTCAAACACCAAGGAGACCAAGTCCCAAAGAATAAAGGCAGGCTTGGATGGGAGCAGGGCCAGGAGGTCAGGGCAAGCCGAAGATGGGTAGAGAGAGGTAGAGTGACACACCCCACAGCTCTTACCCCACAGCCTGAACACCACACTCAAGATCCAGCAAATGGTGGATACCCGAGAAACCCTTGTTGGAAGAATGGCAAGTAAGACAGTGGGGTGGGGGCATTGACCTAACACACACCAGGCACTAGAAAAAAATCAACCAAGATATTCATTCACGCATGCATTCATTCATTTGCTCATTCACGGATGAGCCATTGAACACAGCCCCGTGCCAGGCACTGTCCTAGGTCTCCAGGAACTTATACTCTGGGGGGGGGGGGCGCAGGGCAGGGAGGCGTGTAGTTCATGATCCCTGCACTCTTGGACATCACAATCTTGTGAGCAAGAAAGACATTAACTGGTTCTGTGTGTTACACATCAGCCCCATAACCCATTTCTCAGGTGAGGAAACTGAGGCCCGGAGTAGTTTAGTGTCTTGGCCACTAGGTGGCAGAGCCAGGTCTAGAACCAGCTGAGTTTGCCTGGTTTCAAACTCACTTCCTCCTCCCAAAGGAGTGCTCAGAGGAGGGTGTAGCCCTCAGGACAGGGACAGCAGGAAGGCAAGGAGGAATGGGCCAAGCAAACGTCCAGAGTTGGAGCCCAGGGAATCTGTTCCAGGGCCAGGGAAAAAGTCATTGGAAGGTGGAAAGAAGAAGAAGGAGGAGGAAGAGGAGGAAGAAAGAGGAAAGAAGAAGAAAGAGACATCCCAGAGTCAAACGAAATCCATAGCCAAGCCTGCAAGCTGGTGGCCTTTTCTCCTTCGGGCACTTGGGAGCCCGTGAAGGTTTGTGAGCACAGGGGCTCTTAAAGTCAGCTAGTGCGGTGAAAGCACCAAGCAGAACCCCTGGCAAGAAGGAGGCCTGGCCAGAGGCTATCCCCATGGCCTAGGAAGCAGGTATCAGACCATCAAAGAGGGAGGGTGGACAGGACACAGATGCCAGGGAAGCCTGGACAGACGAAGTCTAGATATTTAGTGTCCTTAAGACAGTGCCCCAGATGAAAACCAGAAATCACATGCTGTTTTGCCCTAATCGTTGAAACCTTCCAGTTTCTGGAAGACAGCTCTAGAGAAAGACAAAATGCAGAACTAACACTTATGAAGCACCTTGAAGCCAAGGACTCCGCTGGGCTCTACCAGTGCCTCCCGCCACCATCCTGTGCCAAGGGTGATTTTTTTGGACAACTTTATGGAGGACAATTCCACATATCATAAGATCTGCCCACTTCAAGTTTACAATGCAACATTTTCAGCACCCTAAAAAGATCCCTCGGACCATTTATGATAATCCCTGCCCTCCCTCCTACCTGCCCCAGACAACGGCTAACCTACTTTCTGCCTCCCTAGATTTGCTTTTTCTAGATGTTCTGTATAAATCAAATGATACACTATGTGGTATCTTGTTTCTGGCATCTTTCACACAGACTCTGGCTTCCTCCATGTACTGATATATAGCCATAGTGTGTTTCTTATTTAAGACTAAATAGTATTCCCATTGCATGTATAGACCACATTTGGTTTATCCATTCACCAGTTGAAAACCCAGTTCCTGGGTTCAGTTTGGGGATGTTACAAATCATGAGTAATGTTGCTAGGGACATTCATGTGTAAGTCCTTGCATGACATAGGTTTTCATTCCTCTTGGATAGAGATGTAGGAGTGGAATTGCTGGAATTGTTTGGAGAGTTAAACTTTTTAAGAAAAGTGCACAAAGTATTCATTTTGGCGGGGTGGGGGGGTTGTCTGCCTCTCTGTTGTGATACCAGCCCTTGTGGTTCTCACTACAATTGCCAGACTCGCCTCAGCAACCACCACCAGGAAACTCTGAAAACAAGGTTTATTACTCACCAGTCCTGGAGGGGATACAGCATTCCCCGGGACCACAAGGCAAAGTCCCAGGGAGAGGCAGAATGCAAGGGTGCAGCTCCGACCTTTATTGGGGGTGAGGGTTAGGTGCCTAGGGCTTTGTGGGTTCACTCTTTATTGGTAAATCTCAAACTGAAGAGCAGAAATTAAAGCGTGGGAAGGGAAACACAAGTCCCTCCTGTGGTCAGCCCTCGTGGTCACCCGGGGCTTTCCAGAAGGGGGGACTTCATGGGTGGGGCGGCTGGGCTCTTTATTTAGTGGTGTTTATTCTACAAGGATGTCTCTGAAATGATTGCCTCTGTAATCAAAAGTTCAATGTCAGACACTTACATTACAATCAGGAAAACCCCATAGCCAGGCGCTGGCGTGTACTGCTAATCATCACTTTTCATTCGGAGGCACTGGAGTTCAGATGGGTCAAGTGAATTGCCCTGTGACACTGGGTCATAGCCGAGTGAGGGACGTAGATTGACTGGGACACAAATCAGGGGCTGCACGTGTCACTTGGTAGACCTTGCTTTCAAAAAGGCTCTTTCCCACAGGTCTATCTATGGTCATGCGCCAGCAATTATACCACGAGACTGTCTTTCTGTCGCATTAGGAATTGCTTTTCTTCTCATTTGCAAGGTGAAGTCTCTGGCCTTGGTGATGTGCTCATTCCCCACCCCTTCCTATAAACGATCTCTAGCCTGAGGACCAGGAGGGGTCTGCAAAAGGAAGAGGAAAGGGAGACAAGAAAGGGATAACGAGGGTGTGGAGAAGAAGCCAGGATGGCCGTGGTGTTGCTGGGTTTGCCCAGGCTGGTCGTGCCCTGGAATGGGCTCCATCCACATTCACTACCCTGGCCCAGGCCCCACGCTAGGCACTGAGAGGGAAATCAGGCTTGACTCTGCCCTGCAGAAACTCACAGCCCACTGGGCAAGTGCATTTACCATCACACACCAGGTGCTATCTAGGGGCAGACACAGAGAGCTCCAAAAGCCTGCTAGGGAGACAGGAAATTCTTCCGGGAGGAGGTAGCATTGGGCAGAAGCCTTGAATGGTGTTTGGGAATCCAGGTAGGGAAAGGCTTTCCAAGCAGAGGGCTCAGTGGGAGAAAAGGTATGTTGAGAGGGTTGGGGGACTTATAGTTGACCTTCAGATATCTCCCCCTAGAGATAAGAGGTAGGTCAGAGCTTGCACACTCCAATGCCCCAGGGGCCGAATGGTCACACCGATGGGTGAGTCAGGCCACAGTGGAGATGTCCTGAGCGGGGTCACAAACATCCGGTCCACATGGGGCCTGCATATCAGCTTGAGCCAATGGTCGCTGTGTGAGAACACAACCCCAGTATGGCCAGATCTTTGATGTTTCAAGCGAAACCAGAAAACCTAAATATTTATGTGAAATACCCAGATTTGGCAGGGTCAGAAATGCATTTCAAATCCTTGAAGCTCACGTGTAGGCCAGACAATGTCCGAGGAACTCCACTTTGCGACACCTGGCCAATTTGCGGGGGTCCAGATAAGCCCTGCCCTCTCTTGGCCTTTGAAGAAGGACCCCCAGAAGGCGGCCCCTCCTTCCTGAGCCCCTCTCCAGTGAGCCTTCCTCCTGCTCAAAAGGGATTGGCTGGCTACAAGAACCAATCAAAACACAGAAGCTCCGAGCGGGGCGGGAGCTTCTGACAAGAAAGTGGGTGAGCGGTCGTCAGACTCCGTCCGCAGCAAGTGGATGGCATTGACGGATTTTAATTACATCTCATTCTAATCCTTAACATTTATCTAAAAAGTGACTGGGGCGGGCATGAGGGCGGGTCGTGAGCGTGCTCAGCCCCAGGATTGCCGTGTGTCTAATTAGAAGTTTTCTCCCTCTTGATCACCTAAAGTCAAATTCATTTACTCTGCTCGAATTGAGGGTTTAATTGGATTCTTGTTTTTCCTCCCCCTGTCTTCTCCCCTCCCCCCATCTCCTTTGCCTTCCGAAGAGCCTCTCCCTGTGCAGGAAGCAGGCCACAGCATCTCATTAAGACAGAGAACATCCCTTTAAGAATTCACGTTCATGACGGTTCCTGTCAGCCCGAGGCAGCAGCAGCATGTCTCAGAATCACAACTGTTAATGAGGTTGTCGTGATTTAGGGCCTTGTGATGATGTCTAATGGGAACCCGGGAAGGCCCTCGATAAAAGTGGGCTTCAACTAAGGGCGGGCCCCACCCTCTGCCCCGCCCCGCTAGGCCAAGTGGCTTCCCTGTCCCTTCAATCCCTGTGCGGCTGTGAATGGGTTTAACATTCCGATTCTGGAAGAAAAGTGGGGAGAACAACAATTAGAGGCCGAGTCGGCTACATCTGAAGACAGGTGTAGGCAGTCAAATCGCTCATTCTTTTGCCAGGTAATGAGGGGTTCCGCCCCCTCCCCCATCTTGTTGGCTCTCCCTCTCCTTGTCAATTAACGCCAAGTGTGGCAGCCTGTCTCCCACGTCTCTCCGGTGGGTAATCGGAAGTTGGAGAAGGCAGGAGGCAGCTACTCCCGCATGGGAAAGGTTCTCTCTTCCCTGTTAGACATTCCACGAAGGCTGGAAAGGGGAAGAAGAGGAGGCACAGACACCGGTACAAAAATCGAGGCTCCAGTCCCGGTTTGAGACAGCCGCTCACAGAGAAATGGACTGAAATACAGCTCAGTCACATACAGAAGTAGGACCCCGCCACTCGGAGCCTCTATTTCCTTATCATCACATAGCATGACATAAGGCTGCTGTGACAAGTCAATGCACCCGAAGTGTGGCAAGAACTCCCCACACAGGGGACGGCAGAATGCTGTCTTATATTGTAACAGCACTTGGCAAGGCACCTGGCACAGAGTAAACGCTTGATAAACAGTAACCACTGTTGCTATCCTTTAACCTCCAGCCAGTTCCCGAGCTTCTCTGGGCCTCAGATTGCCCCATCTGTAAAATGGGGACAGTCTCTGTCCCTTCCTATCTCTTAGAGTTGGGGAAAGCCAAGGCAGAGACGTACATGGAGAGAACAGCCTTGGACACAGAGTTTGAGTTCCCTGTATGTTGGTGACAATTTTTCTACTTGCTCTCTGAGCTGGAGCAAGTCTCTGAAGTACTCTGGACCTCAGTTCTCTCCTTGGCAAAAGAATAGATAAGAGATTAAAAAATAACACCATCTGTCCCATCTACTTCCAAGAGTTGGGTGTGATCATTAAATGAGATAGTGTTAATAAAAACATCGGGTGATCTGTTAGTGCTCCGCAAGTGTTAACTGTTAGCACCACTCCATTAAAAGGTAATTAGTTGGTAAATAAAAGGAAAGAATCGAGCATTTATCTCATCCTTCCCCTACAAACTGTGCCACTGGGTAGCCAAATTGTAGATGAGGGACATTCCCCTTTTTGGAAGTATTTCAGCGAATAAATGAGGAAGGGATGATGGGATTAGAATCTCACCATTTTGCAACCCCCTGTGGATTAGTGGATCTGGATCTCAAACATCGCCAGCTGCTAACATCCCCAAACTGGAGACAGTGGGCACTGCATGCCTTCTGAAGGAAACGCCATGAGTTTGTCTTGCCAGGTACAGAGTAAGTGCTCAGTAAAATTTTGTTGGATGAATGAACAAATAAGCCAGTGCCTTATTCAGTGTCGGCGGACCTGACAAGCCCCCCAGGGAGTAAGCTTGGTGGTTCTTCTTGCTGGCAGGGTAGCCTGGCACAGAGCAGATGCCTGGGGTCTGGGGTCCCAGTCCTCAGTCTGGAAAACATTTCTCATAATGGCTAAGATTTCAGAGGCCCCCGGAAGGGCTGTGGATACCACTTGGCCTCCATCTGCTGCCTAAGTCACTCCCTGTCTCCCTGGCAGGTGGCCCGCCAGGCTCTCCTAGCCCTGCAGGGCCAGACCCCTCCCTGCTGAGTTGCTCCTTCCTTGTCCTACAGAGAGAGCATTAACGGTAGAATGTGAGGGGGAGCTGATTACAAGAGCCATGATTGTTCTTAGAAAACTGGGGAAATGTAAGAAAGCATAATGAAGTCAAAATAAGCTATAACTTTATATGCATATTACTTTTGCTTTGTTTTATTTTACACAATTGAGATCAGATGATAGTTCCTATGTTGCAACCTATTTTATTATTAACTTTATACTGGAAAAGTATTCCCATGCCATTAGAGATTTTTTTTTCTCTAATACCATTTTAAACAGTTCTCATGGTCTTGTATTCCAGAATCAAACAAAACCATGGTAATATATTTAACTGTTGGGCTTTTCCCTCCCTGATACCTACAAAACACATGGGGCCTTGTCCAACACCACTTCTCCAACTTGATTGAATTCAGTTCTGACTCGGTCTATGTGCAGTTAGCCTCAGATCCCATACGTTGAAGGGCTCGGTTCCATAAGACTGACTCCACTGCAGACACTGCCTGGTTCCTGGGCCACCCATGCTTCTGACCAGCTAACTATAGATCAGGAGATCCTAGGACCCTCTCCTCAAGTTTTGTGATTTGTTAGAATGGCTCACAGTCCTCAGGAAAACACATTTACTGGTTTGTCCTAAAGGGTACAACTCAGGAATGGCCAAATGGAAGAGATGCACAGGGCAAGTTATTGGGGGGGAGGGCAGGAGAGGAGGGGTGGGGGCCGAGCTTCCTTGCCCCCTTTAAGAGGGCCATCCTCCCAAAACCAACCAGGAAGCTCCCCAGAATCCATCCTTTAGAGGTCTTTATGGAGGTTTCATTACACAGGCACGATTGATTAAATCACTGGCCATTGGTGATTGACTCCATCTCCAACATGTCTCCCCTCCCCGGAGGTTGTGGCTGAAAGTTCCAGGCTTCTAATCAAGGCTTGGTCTTTCCAATGACCAGCCCACACCTGAAGCTGCCTAGGGACCCGCCAAGAGTTGCCTCATTAGAACAAAAGACGCTCCTCTCACCTTATCACTCAGGAAATGACAAGGGACTTCAGAGCTGTGTCAGAAAGCAGGATCAAAGACCAAATATCTTTTCATGATACCCCATTAACCAGTCCTCTTTTGTTGGACATTTAGGTGGCTTCAGATATTTCCTTCTTGGATCCCGTGCTACAGTACGCATACTTAGTCCTAAACCCTGGCACCCCTCTGATGGTTCCCTCTCTAGTCAAGCCCAGGCAGGTGAAGGAGATGGTGTCCCCACTTTGTTCCTTTAACTCCAGGGAGCTCTGGGGGTTCTTCACAGGCCCTAGAATGTTTCCCTCTCCTCACCACAGGCCTTCCCCAGGACCTGGGCTATTCAGTCAGGATATCCCATTTTGAGAAGTTTGAACATCCTCAGAAAGCCCTTTTTGTAGATTCAAATACGTTTGTCCAAAAACTACATGTAGTGTTTGTCATTTTACACAAATCAATGTGGTGTTTCAGATGACATAAAATCTGAGGCAGTCCTTTCCTCTCTCTGAGCGCCAATCTCCTTTTGTCTACAATGCGTGGACAAGATGATCTCAGAGACCCTTTGCGCCCCCACCCGGGGTGCAAGTCCCCCCACATTATGAAGAGTGTGAGGAGCTTGTGCTTTGAAATCTGACCGCCAATACTGGAATCCCGACTTGGCCAAATACTGGGTGACCTTCAGCTGCTTCCTTGAGCTCTCTGGCCTCAGGTTCCTTATCTATAGGGTGGAGATAACATGCTGATGTGAGAGGAATAAATGCGATAATCCAGGCCAGCAGTTAATTACAGTGCCTGGCTCTTAGCACACGAGTTGCTCAGTAATTTCTTTGTTTTACTGTGATCATCAGCCTTCGTCTTCCAGCCTTTACTTCCTGCAACTAGACTGCCCACATTCCATCTTTCCAATGGAGAAACAGGTGGAGGAGAGAACTTGATGCCTGCAGGGCACACGGCCACCTCAGGGGTGTGGCCAGGCTTATCCCCGCCTCCCTCTCCCACTCCAGCTCTCTCTGCCTTCACAAGGCAGGCCCCCACCCAGTGGATGGCCCCGGGAGCCGTGGCTCCAGGGACAGGGTTGATCCTGTGGCTGAGACTCAAGCCAGTCGCTCCTCTGCCTCGTTCCCACAAGGACCTTCAGGCCCCACAAAGAGATGCCTCTTCCAGAGGGTGAGCGTGGGTAGGTCAGGCGGTCAGAAACAATACTGGGTCCTGCCTAGCTCAAGGAACCAGGGCAACAAATATGCTTGTGTCAAAAAAAAAAAAAAAAAAAAGTGAAACTCAGAGGAACATTTTCCCCCCCAAAATAAAAGAAGCACAACTCATCTAGAAGAGCAGGCATGAGCCCAACAGTGGGAGGAATGGGAGGGTTGGTTACCTCTGCCCCCAGGGTGAGCTTCCACTAGGCAGTGGGAGAGCTGGCCCTGCCCCAGGAGACTCAAGGCTGCCTTAAGAATTCTGTGCTTTGAATCACCATACACTCTGGGCCACATGGCTCAGGAAATGGCCTGGGGTCTTTCCTCCACCCCAAGCCTTACGTTGGAGATGGTGACTTAGATCCTCTCTGTTCCTAGGTCCTCCAAACCTCTTTGGGTGGGGAGCAAGGAGCCCACCCAGCATGGCTCCTCCAGACACTCTCCATTCCAAAACATCTAGCCCGGGGACTTGGAACACTCTGCACCTTCCAAATCTTGGGTTCTTTCCATCCTCCCACACCCCTTCCTCACCCTCACCCCTGACATACAGACCCAAGCTTCAGTTTCTGACGCTGAAAAGGCAAGAACTGACTTCCAACTTCCACTGGGTCATCCCTCCCCCGTGGCAGTGAATGCTCTGAGTCCAACTGTCCCATAAAGGAAGAAGAAATGCCACAGAAGGAAGCAAGATTAATATTTCAGATAGAAAACCATCTGGCCATATAATTTTACATTTATCCTTGCGATCAATTAATCTGTCTTCCTTAGACCATAAATTCCATGAGGGCAGGACCCACGTCTGATTTGGCTCTCTGTCCTAACGCCAGTGACTGCGATGGGGCCTGACACATAGGAGAGGGCAAAGATCAGATGAATGAATAATGGTCCTTCACCTTCCTGGGAGTCCAGAAGGGGGACCAGAAGGAGTCCAGAAGGAGCTCAGAAAGGACTCCTAGATTCATAGAGGGAACCAGATTTGTGGTTGCCAAGCAGGGATATCTGAAGGCAGTTGTGTATATCCTGTTTTCAAGATTTTAAAAAGTCTAATAAAGTCAGTCGCCCTCTCCCCACCTACGGATGGCTTGTATATTCATGCCAAAATGGCAGCCCCTTAGATTTTGCCTGAAGTCATAACAACTGTCCAAGGATCTTTGTTTGGCTATTGATGGCATCACAGATCCCCAACCACAATTCCAGATTACGTGTCCAATACTTCCAGTCTCTACCTTACACTTAACAGGCATGTGAAGGTCATTTGCTGTCCTGCAACTGTGGGTTATAGCAGAGAAAATATTGCACAGTGCATGATGCATAGGGTTGCCTGCTGATCTATGTGAGTTTTGATGGGGAGAAAGTTTAGGATCCCAGCTTAACAGGTGTTTGAAGTGTCTCCCAGGACCAACCACTAGATGAGCACACAGCCAGACCACTTTCTTCCCCATCCAGAAGTGCCCAATCCCTGGAGGGAGGAGAGAGGGAAGTGGGGAGGAGCAAATGCATCCCTTAGGGTCCTGGGAAGGAGCTCAGGACCAGCTCTGGAGGGGAACAAAGCCTAAATCTATATCCAGAGCTGCAAAGGGTCCCCTTTTCCCTCCTGCCAGAGAATTAAGGCATTACTTTGGGTTGTGCCCTCCCACCCTGACACAGGGCTTGCATGTGTGACTTGCTTTGGCCAATGAGACAGAGGCAAACAGAATGCAGAGCCCTGAAGAGGGCTTACAGATTGGAGCTTGCTCTCTTGCTGCTTTTCAAGCATTTTAACCATCCTGGAACATGCCCAGGTTGGCCTGCTGAGGCTGAAACCTCATGGAGAAAGGCCCTGTCATTCCGGTCATCCCAGCTGAGACCAAAGTAACTAGCCGGTTCCAGAGGATCCACCAACTGACAGCAGACACGTGAGAGGACCCAGCCAAGATCAGCTGAGCCCGTCTTGACCAGAAGGACATCTCAGCCAATCCCTAGGGAAGCTGCTGACCCACTTAACCATGAGCTAAATAAATGGTTGTTGCACTGAACTACTGAGCTGTGAGGTGTTTGTTACATAGCAAAAGCACCTGACACAGAGGCGAAGAAGTCATTTGGCCGAGGTCAAACTATAGGGCTGGGATTCAAATTCAACTAGATTCGAATTCAAATTCAAATTCTCTGGCTCTCTAGAGCAGAGAGTCTTAACCACTAAAGCTTTAGTGTTCACAAAGCCCATTTAGTTTTATTGCAGGCCCTTACTGAGCCTGTGAACCAGTCAGAACAGAAACTCAGAGATGTCAAGGAACCTACCCAAAGTCACACAGCTAGTCAGAGCTGGAGGAGGGCATCCAGTCCAGTTCTGATTCCATATTCATGCTGTTCCCATCACTCCATGAAGGCTGGACAACAGCCAGAGCCTGCAGCACTGGTTTATGAAATAGCCTCTCCATCAATGCCTCTGAGGTCCCCCGCAGCCTCCTTGTGCTTCATGAAAGGTCTGATCTCCCTCCTGCCATGAGATCCTCAGACAGAACAGGTGGCTCCTCAGCCAGGAAGCCGTGACTGCTGACTTGACCCTTCCTGCCCCCCCATTCTCCCCTCACTGCCCACTAGGAGCTGTCGGTTGTCTTGGATACGGCAGGTGATGGGAAAGGATGGCAGGTGAGGTCACAGCGGGAACCAGGCGAGGCTGTGGACAGGGAGAAATGGCTTCCCAGACACACTGTGTCCTTTCACTCTGCCTAGAGTAAGAGAAAAGGGCATGGTCCCACCGGCTAAGGAGACCTCTGGTCACTGTAGGATCCCCAAGAGGCAAAAAGAAGGGCTTGGAGTATGGGGGAAGCAAGTCAGCCACCCACACCCTCCAGGTCTAACAATAAGGCAGTGGGGAGGGAACATCATGCATCCACATGGAGTGCCAGGGTGTGGAAGGAGCCACTGGAGGACCCAACTGGGGCCTTCCCTCACTGAGCACCACAGAATGAGGATGGAGAGATGAGGTCTGCTTCTCAGAGGTGGGCTTGATGAGTCCCCATCCTGTCTTCCTTGGATCTGAAAATCACATTTGCCCTAATCTCTCCTTGCATCTCTGACCCTGACTTTGTCACATCCTGCCATGCCAATGTCTACTAGGTTGGTTTTTGTATTGAGATTTGATTTATTCTTTTAAACAGGAAACACGTATACTTGATACAAAATTCAAAAGGCATGAAAGGTAAATACAGGGAAAAGTAAGTCCCTCCCTTTCCTGTCTCCCAGTCACCTGGTTCCCCTTTCCAAAGGGCAGCCACTGCTCCCAGACTCAAGTGATTTAGTGATCCAGGGATAGTCTACACCTTTACAAGTGAAAATGCTCTTGTAGGATGCATTCTTTTCTACTTTTACATCAATGGCAGCATCCTATACACATCATTCTGGATCTTGCTTTGTTTTCACCCAACAACGATCTTCCCTCATTAAGCCATGGAGAGCCACCTCTTTCTTTTTTGTGGCTGCATAGTATTCCACTACCTGGCTATACCTTCATTATTTCCCAGCTCTCCCACTATTTCCCATTAAGCTATAATAAGTGCCACAATAAATCCTTATATTATCTATAGGACAAATTCTGGGAAGCTGAATCTCTACGTCAAACACTATGTATATTTATAATTTTGATCCATAATGTCAAACTGCCCTTCATGGAATAGTCAGTGTGGCTTGAGGGCACCTATTTCTCCACACCAATTTCCACTCAGTATATGATATTTTTGAAACTTGCCCAATCTGATAGATAAAAAGAATATCTCTGCAATTTTCTCATTCTGGGGGAGAATGAGCAACTTTGCACATGCAGCCATTTTAAGTTCTTTTCCTAATAACTGTCCATACCTGGCCTTACCCAAATGGTCTTATGTTTTTCTTTTCATTATTGATTTATAGGAACTCTTTAGATATTAAAGATTTAGCCTCTGTCTGTGATAGGAGCATCAGCATTTTCCATTTTTTTTTTCATTTGTTTTTTGACTCTGTTTACAGTGTTTATTTCCATGTAGATTTTAAAAATTACATTTAAATATCATTTACTGATCTGGAGTTTCTGGGGTTTGTGTCATATTTTAGAAACCCTCTGGATTTCAAACTTTGACCCATGCTAACTCCTCATGTTGGTGTCTGGCCTGACCTGGTATTGTTCCTGGGTTGACCCACTGCCAGTCCTGGCACCTGTTACCTGTATCCAGCCTCTGCTGGACAGCTCCACATGGCTTGGTCCTCCCCTCCTCCCCGCCCTATATCCCTGTGGTTTGGCCTTTGGTTTCTGCGGCCTGCAGCTTCCGTGTCTGTCCGGCTTCTTCCTAGCCTGCTCCAAGCTGTGTGTCTGGGCCCCCCACCCCCCAGCACCCTGTCCCTTCCAGATGAAGCAATGCCTTATTCACACCTTCCTCATTTCCTGCCTCTCCATTTTGGACCACACTAGTCCAACCACTCCAGCCTCCTTGCTCCTTCTAGAACACAAACACACATAGGACCCTGACTCTGAAGCTCTCACTCCTCGGCCCAAGCTGGAATGGTAGAAGTCCAGAGACAATATAGTGGGTAACTGGGGAGAGCAGTAGGCAGAGCAGGGGGCAGGAAGCAGTTTCCCCAAACTTCTGCTAGCAAATCCCAATATGACTTTCTCCTTCACAGCAACTTAGCTGAATTTCTATCTTTATTAATCAAATAACAAATATAATTAATTACCTTAAATTGCTCTAATTGAATGTAGAATGAGAGCATGGACAAAATCCTGGAAAGTAATGAACCCAGACCTTTCCAGCATCTGGAGTTGAAATGGTCTTTAATTTCAATTTGGGAGCAAAAATAATGTGACAACAGTTGCACCCTCTCCTCCCAGCCTGCTCCTTGACAGCTGACAGGGCCTCAGCATCATGTTCTCCCTTCTGAGCAATGATGTTATTTCTGCCTCAACTTGCCCCAACCAAGAAATGGGTGCAAACCCCACCTACAAGTGTTCTCCAAGTACTGGAGTCCACCAGTGCTTGGAGTGTGTAGAGTAACAGACCCAGAAGAGGCACAAATAATGAGACAGTAGCCAAGAAAGACCTCAGAAGCTAGTTCCATCCATGTCTCTGTGCCTTTACTGCTGCTGTGCCCTCTGCCAGCAATACCTTTTCCCTACCATTTTCCAAATGTTGCATCCCTACCTTCAAGACCAGTTCAAGGGTCCCCTTCAAAGGAAAGCTACCCCATCCTCTACAGAAAGGGGCTGGTGGGACTGAGATGCTCTACCTGAAGTTGCCTCCCAAGTAGTAGCCTTGGGCCACAGAGAGGAGCCATGGAACAGAACTTTTTTTTGGGGGGGTGGGGTAGGGTGGGGTGGGAGGGAATATATTCTCTGGATATTAAAGATGAGGAAACAGGGGCTCAGAGACATAAAGTGCATTTCCCGTGATCACACAGCAGGGTAGTAGCCAAGCCACACCTAACCCAGTGCTGACATGGCTGCCCTTCTGGCCCTGCCAGGGTGTCCATAGAAAAAGCCATCCCCAAGTTCCCCTTAAAGCTCATCTTCCCGTCTTCTCTCTCTCCGGATCCACCAGAGCTCATCAGTCCCCTCTCTCCTCGCTCCCCCAACATCCTCTCCCTTCCCTCACTTGACCCAACCTTGCTTCCCAGCCTTTCTCTATCGCAGATATGCCTTTGTTTCAGCCTGACCTCCAGGTGCCCTCTGACTAAGAAACAAAGATGCTTAGACAGCCAAGATTCTCCTGAGTCTTCCATTCTTACTCTTATGGTTATTCTTTTGTACTGTTATTTTATTATTAGTCTTCTACTTAGCTGTCACGTCTCTGTCAGCTTCGTCAGCATCACTTTCATTGTGCCATGCTCCTGCACGAACATCTACAATGACTCCCTATGACCTGTGGCCTCAAGTCCAAACATCTCTTTCCGGCTCTCCAGATCCTCCAAAACGTGCCTCCATATGGGTCAGGCAGTTCCCACACCATGCTCTGTGGGAAATTTACTCAACTTTTTTGAGCCTCCATTTTTTTTTTTCTGTAAAATGGGTATCGCAGTCCCTATCCTGCAAGTCTATGACAAGGATACAATGAGAAGAAACACATGAAGGCTGGCATCATAGCAACCCACAGGAAACATGAGTATCCACAGCCCCTATCCCTCCAACTTTGCCTCCCACTGGGCTACACACACATTCCCAATTCTACACAGGATGAAGGCACTTCATTCTCTAGAAATTTTTTTTTTAACTCTTACCTCCGTACCTTTGTTCACACTGTTCTCTCTGCCTGCATATCCTTCAAGGCCAGCTCAAGCTTGCTCCCCCACCACCCCTTCATCATTAATATGGGGCTCGAACACAACACACAAAGCCCTTTGCCATCTGTAAGTAGGGTTTGGCATAAAACTCTCCTGGATGTGGAGCCCAATTCCACTCTCCAGGGGTAAGTATAAGGAATCCCCCACCAGCCAGATGTCTGTGCATCAGGCTTGGGTTTAGAGTCTCCCATCCATCCAACACTGGATGACACCCATGTCCCTCCCACCACCGTTCTCCCCATGTCCATGAGTAACCCTCTCCTTTCCATCCTCTGTGAGAGAAACAACATGCTCTTTAGTAAAATCAACCCAAGATGTGTCTCTTTAGGCATGAATTACACCACACTCTTCCTTTCTTCTAGATAAAAGTTGTGTCTTCCTGGGGCACCTGGGTGGCTCAGTGGGTTAAAGCCTCTGCCTTCGGCTCAGGTCATGATCCCAGGGTCCTAGGATCGAGCCCTGCATCAGGCTCTCTGCTTGGCAGGAGCCTGCTTCCCTTCCTCTCTCTCTGCCTGCCTCTCTGCCTACTTGTGATCTCTGTCTGTCAAATAAATAAATAAACTCTTAAAAAAAAAAAGTTGTGTCTTCCTGAAACCTCTGGGACTAAGTCCTCCTGCCAAGAACATTTCAGCTTAGTCTGATCCCAACATCCACAGATGCTCTGAGGGACCACCTCCCTCCCCTCGCTCTCCTTTCTACTCCAGTACCTGTGCAAGGGAGCTGAGCCTTCTACCTATTGATGGGGAAACTGGGTCCCTGATGGAACACCCCTGGTCCCAGAAAGAGTTGGTACACGGGGAAATAAAACAGAGGGTATTGCTACTTCCCCTTTCCCCTGGGAGCCCTGAGCATCAAGGCTGTCTGGGGCTGTAGGGAAGACCAGCACAACGCACCATGCACTGGCAGTCATGTTTCACAGGTGCCCGGCCAGGCGTCAGCAGCCTTCCTCTCTTCCCCCAGCCCAGGCCTGGCCCCACAACCCAGCATCTTAGGGCAGGAAGCTTGGCATGGTCACCGTGACCCAGCCCCCTTCCCACCCCTCCTTCCAGCCCAGAGACCACCAGCTTTGGGACACCCCAGACCTCAGGCCAGCCACCACCTTCCAGTGCTTTAGTACTTTCCCAGGCCAGCAGGAACAAATCCCCACCAAGTGGCTCACAACCCCAGAGGTGTGCTCCCTCACAGCCCTAGAGGCCAGCGGCCCTAAATCCACGTGTCAAAAGGGCCATGCTCCCTCTGAAGGATCTAAGGGAGAATGTTCTCCCTGCCTCTTCCAGCTTCCAGGAGCTCCTGGCTTTCCTTGGCTCTTGACGGCTAACTCCAGCCTTTGCCTCAGCCTTCACCTGGCCTTCCCTTGGGGTCTGTGTATCTCCAAATTTCTTTCTCCTTGATCTTATTAAGCACCAGTAATTGGATTTAAGGCCCACCCTAAATCCAGGATGATCTCCTCTGGAGCTCCTGAACTTAATTACATCTGCAAAGACTCTACTTCAAATAAAATCACATTCACGGTACCAGGAGCTAGAATTTGGACAGATCTTTTGGGGGGTGTAGTTTAACTCCTCGTACCCCTCCCTGTCCCTGCCAACCACACCCCCCAGCCAAACTGCCGCTGGAACAGACTTTTAGGTTTTGTCTGAAAGGACTTCAGCAGCCTGAGCCTGAGGCACTGCCCACTCATCCCAGCCCCCTGACCCTCTAGAAAACGTCCCAGCTACCCTCAATGCCACCACGATGAACATAGAGGGGCCTGGAAGTTTTCTGTGGGCAAAGCATGATGTAACCGCAGAAGACAAGGCCTAGTGCTGGGGACATGGGGTTCAGTTCCTGGCGCTGCCATTTGCCAAACCTGTGACATTAGATGACGCTTCGTGCCCCAGTTTCCCCATCTGTAAAATGAAGACGATAATGTCCTCATGGTTGGATTATTGTATTAGAAACTATCTAGTAACAGCCTCGGCAGGGCCAGCAGTGGGTACTTCACAACCAGTGACTGTGACCGTACCCTCCCATCGCGCTCTTACACCCAGGGGAGCATCTCTCCCCTTCCCCCAGGATACCCCAGCTTTCCCCTTTGTCTCCAGACAGTCAGGAAACTTGCTTTCCTCATAGCGTCTCATGAACAATATACTGTTATTCCAGTGTTACAGAGAAGAAGACACACTCACGACAGGTAACCCAATTTGCCCCCCCCCCAAAAAAAACAACTGGAAGTGAGGGGACTGAATGAAGATTCCCCATGCCCAGGCCTGTTCATTTTTTGAAGTCTGTCTATCCGGACTGTCTCCACCCTCTCACCCTTTACGCAGGCATGTCGCATCCCCGGCTCACACCCCAACATGGCCGCCATTGGCACAAACTCTACAAGCGCTTTACAGTTTGGTTCTCCCCCATCTCGGCCCCACAACAAGGCCTGAGAAAGAGGATAGATGTCACTGTCATTAGGATACCCATCGTGCCCACGTTAAAAATGGGGCTTCCAAAGGAGCGGTTTATTTATTTTTTAAGATTTTTTTTTTTAAAGATTTTATTTATTTATTTGACAGACAGAGATCACAAGGAGGCAGAGAGGCAGGCGGAGAGAGAGGGGGAAGCAGGCTCTCCACTGAGCAGAGAGCCCGATGTGGGGCTCGATCCCAGGACCCTGAGATCATGACCCGAGCCGAAGGCAGAGGCTTAACCCACTGAGCCACCCAGGCGCCCCTATTTTTTAAGATTTTTATTTACTTATTTATTTGACAGAAAGAGACAGCGAGAGAGGGAACACAAGCAGGGAGAGTGGGAGAGGGAGAAACAGGCCTCCCACTGAGCAGGGAGCCCGATAAGGGGCTCGATCCTAGGACCCCAGGATCATGACCTGAAGTGAAGGCAGACACTTAACGACTGAGCCACCCAGGTGCCCCTAAAGGAGGGGTTTAGTGTCCAACATCACACTATTTGGTGCCGGGAGCGGCGGAACTCAGGTCTCCTGACTCGTAATTTAGGGCTCTATCCATTTTGCTACACAGTCCAGAACTCAGCCATTCATTAAATAGTGAAAAATGTAATGATAGATAATATTTAAGATCATCACAACGGTGAAAGGGAGGTAATTTTCATCCTTCTCTGACAAATGAGAAAATGGAGGTACAGGGTCAGGATTTGATCCCACATCTCTGGGCCTGCTCCAAACTGCCCCAAAGCCAGCTCCATCCCCCACCTTGTGCTACACTTCCCGCTGTGAGAAACTGCTCCTGCAGGGCCATACTTCAGAGCTGGCATAAAAGAACCATCCATGGTCCCTGCCCTTAAGAAGCTTCCAGTCTCAGAGGGGGAAGTAAGCCCAGGTAGCCAGAGGCTAGCTCTGTAAGACAAAGAGATACCACACATGCTCAGAAGGGATGGCACAGCCTCGCCCCTCCAAGAGGAGCTGTCCTCTCCTCTCCAAAAGCTGAATTTGGAAGACAGCAGGACAAGGGAGCTGCCATTCTGGATAGAGCACCATCCCCCACCCCCAACCCATCCCTGAGATGGTCCTTTCAAGGACATGGCAGGCAGGGAGGTGGTGCTGGTGGGGCTCACTGGAGGCTGGTGGGCTGAGATCTTGGGGGGTCCTCCGATCAGGATGACAAGGCTGGGAAATGCACGGTGAGTGCTGGCCACCCGGGCAGGGGGAGCAGGTGTCTCAGCCTCTCCCTGTTCCCTGGTGGGGCTCATCTTTTATAAATAGTTGTACTTGCAGGGAACCAGAGTGAGTTGAGGCTTCGGCATCTCTGAGCGACAGGCTGGCAGAGCCGGGCCCATCTGCCTGGGGCCATGCATGCTCACATAACAGCCCCTCCCCACCAGCAGCCCACCCGCCAAGAGAATGTCACAGCACCCAGGACACTCAGCATTCTGGCATGTGCTATCTCTACATAGCTGATGGCATGTGGGTTGTGTGGGCTTTTGGGCAAAGTCGCCAAAGAATCAGAAGGACTTTGGAACAGACTGCTTCTGGAGGTAGTGGCTTCCTCATCCCTGGAGGGGGTCCAAAGGGAGCTAAATGACCATGTGACAAACAGGCAACAGCCAAGTGCTGCACTCTGAAGCATAGTGGGGACAGAGAGAGAAGGTTCGGTTGGGTGATCCCAAAGTTCTTTGGGTCCCAGTGTACATCTGGACTGACACAGACTGGAAGCTCTTGGGACCGTGGTGGCTTAACAAGACCATGACCTCTGTCCCTAGCTCACAATGGCGAAGAAGCTCGTCTGCGTGGGCTCCAGGAACTCTACTGCTTAGCCCTCAGCCCAACTTCTCTGGATGCAGGCAACAGCCAGGAAAGGCTCTGCCCACAGCGTGGAATGCATTACTCAGTAACTGTTTGCTCCTCTAAGATGCATCACTGAGGTTTTCCAAGAAGCCCAGGTGCTGGAACCCTGCCCTCCAGCTCCTCTGATCCCTGGGGAAACTCTGTTAGAGTAGAGACCCTGAGGTCCTCCTCCTCCTTGGAAACTCCCCATTTTCTAAGGCTGAGAATTTACAGAATTCTTGACTTTGGGATCAGAAGTGGGAGTTTCAAATCATAAGCTCCATGATAGCAGGGATGCCATCTGTGTTGTTCACTGCTCTTCTTGCCCATGGTGGCACGTAAATAATTATGGATCAAGTGAGTAAGTGACTAAGTGAACAAATGATACAAAGGTCACCTCAGCCACCTTTCTAGCAAGAAGCCAGATTCACCTATGGAATATCTCATCTGTCCTCTCTATCATGAGCTAGAGGAAGAACATGACATTCTGGAAAGCATATCACCTCTGGGGTCAGACTCCCTGGGTCCTAGTGCTGGTTCTGCCTCTTATCAGATGTGTGACTTTAGGTAGTTTCCTCAACCAGCTTTGCTTCAAAACAGTGATAATCACCCCTACTTTAGAAAGATGCCAGGAAAACACCCCGAGGAATTCTTAAATTGCTTGGTATATAGTAGGTGCTCAATAAATGATGGCAATGGTAGTTATCAGAAGTTATTCATTCCTCAAAGGTCTGTAGTTCTCTTTCCAAGCACATGGTAGGACCCTGCTTCTCCCCTCCTTGAAATTGGGTATGTATATAATTTGCTTTGGCTGATGAAATGAGACCAGAAGCAGGGTGTCACCCTTGAGGGAGACTTTAAAAACACACATGCACTTCACCAGGCTTTCTTTTTCCAGCCTCAATAGTCATGGCAGCAGTAAGATAGAGCCATGCAGCCTGGGTCCTGGAATGAGGACGACATGGGCAGATTCCTCCAGCTGACCTATGATGGAGCAGCATTTGGCAGATTGTAAAGATGGCAGCAATAGTCCTCCCATCCTTGTACATACTCCCCTTCCAACATGACTTTGCTACTACCTGCCCCCCACCCAGAGATGGAGTCCATTTCTACACTCCTTGAACCTGCTCAGCTGTGTGATTTGCTTTGGCCAATGGAATACAAGAAGATGTGATGGAGAGATTTGTGAAATGCGTGCATGTCTAGCCCTCTTTTGTTTCTTGGAACTCAGCTGCTGTGTGAATGAGACAGAGAAGGGCCTCCGCTGTCCCAAATGAAGCTCCAAATATGTGAGTGGTATACACCCAGCCCCCATCTAAACTGCCACATTCCATAAGAATCATCCAGCCAACCCCGAGAATTAGGGAAAATATAAAATGTGTCTTTTTTGAGCCACTAACTTTTGGAGTAGTTTGCCACTCAGCAAAAGCTAACTGATACCATGTAGCATGGGTGAGAAATAAAGCTAGGAGTATTCAACCACTGATCTCTGGGGATGTTCATTACAACAGCATAACTTAACCCATTCTGACTGATATATTTCCTTCCCCTTTCCCTCTAGGAAAGGAAGAACTTGCCAATTAAATTGCAAGAGGGTTTGCCCTTCATAGTTGCCCTCCTGTTCAACCATTTCCTTCCACTAAGCCCACTGTACGCTTCTTCTGCCATTGTCCATGCCCTTAGGATAGGTTAGTCACTGGGCTCGTCGTGGAGCCTTCTCCTCACCTCCACGTTTGGACCAAACTCTCCATGGCCTTAGTGACAATGTGTGCAAAGTGGCCATGTTGTAATATCCATCTGCATGATGGACTCTCGAGGTGAGGCAGTCTAGCCCCAGGCTGCACTCAGCATTCACCTACTGTCTTCATCTAGATTACAGGCTGCGAAGTATGCTGGGAAATGCACTGCTTTTCTCAGCATCAGGCATACCTGGGTTCAAATCCTGACTTTCCCATTTACCTTTCTAAATCTGGCTGTGTCATCTCTTAGCTGTATGATCTTTGGAAATTTCTTTATCTTCACTGAGTCTCAGTTTCCTTCTCTGTGCATTGAAAGGAAAAATCCCCTGGTCACATGGCTGTAAGAATTATAAATATATTGTCTAGCATAGCACCTGACACATAGTAGACATGGAATAAACAGTAACTGGTCATTATCACTTAGAGCTAGAGGACCAGTTCTCAAATCCAACTCTGTTATTATCTGGCAGTGTGACCTTGGAAAAGTGACTTGGCTTTCTGAGCCTTGGTTTCCTTCTCTGTAAAATGGGAGTAAAAATGATTGTTTTGACAGGGCCAACACAAGGATTAAAAAAAGAAATATATAATAAACTGCATGGCATATAGTCAGTTCTGGAGCACACAGTTCTTTCTCCTCCTCTAATTATCAAATTCCTTTGAGGGCAGGGCTTGTGTTTTATCTCTGTACCCCTCCCCTTATTCTCTCTCTCTTTCTTTCTCTCTCTCTCTCTCATACACACACTCACATACACACACATCAGGGAATAGATCCCCAGACCCCTTCAGTCCAGAGATGGCTCTGTGCCCACTCACTTCTAAGGGAGAGTTCTCGGTCCACATAGCCTGGTTCCATCATGCATCAACTAAACCAAAAGTTGTAACAGAGGTGAGGTGGTACAAAGACCCCTTTGTGCATCTCACTTCAGTACCATCCTCATCCTCCCCTCACTTCCCTTCTCTTGCCTCACCGTCTCCCACAGCATGCTCCATGAGTGCTCAAGAGCAGTTTCCATGGTGATAGCATTTTAAAGTTTTCTAGGAGCAGAACAAGAATAATTTTCCACCCTCTCCTCCTCCTCCATGGCAATCTGGGAAAAGGGAGCTTATTACGGATAAAGGGTGGGGTGAGGGCAAGGAGGGAAGAAGCAGGTCTTTCTTTCATCACCTGATTGGATGAGAAATTTCTCACTCCCAGCTCCCCTCCCTCCCCCACCATCATCCCCTGGGGTTCTAGATCGCTTGGTCCTCACCCACTTCTGCTTGGTTGAAAGTATGGGATGGGTGAGGGTAAAAGAAGAAAGAGATAAAAGAGAGAAAGGGTGGACTGATATATTCCTAATCCCTTGCATACACATACTCACAAACACAGTGGCTATGGTCACTAACCCCTCCTTGGGAAGTGATACTCATTAATAGGGAAGAACAGAGTATAGGAAGTGGAGACCTGGTTGGGACTCATAATTGAAATTATGTGTAACCTGGTTGGGACCCATAATTGAAATTGAATCTATATATTAAAACCACCTTGCCAATATCTTCACAATCTACCAGCCCAAAAGAGGTCTGCATACACTGTGAAAGTGTTGCGGTCACGGTGCCCTGTGATGACAGTGAACACCAGGCTGAATGAAGTGTGGGTGGGTACTCATCTTTCATTCTGACTCCTATTTGCCTCCACAGTCTTCTTTCTCTCAGCCTCCAGGAAGGTTCCTTCATGCTCATTCTCCAGTCTTTGAAAGGTTTTTTAGTCCAGATTGTGGGCTCTCCTACAGTTTGCATATGAATTCCTGGCCAAGTCCCTGAGGCTGACACAGCCTGGGGTGAAGTGGAAGGTGGGAATGGGCTGTGAATGGTCTACCTCTTTTTCCCTCATGGCATGGCTGTAAAGAAGGCATCTACCAAGGCCAGATGAGCTAGACCCCCCCAACAGGTGCTAAGAAGCCTGCTGAGGCATAGAGTAGGGGCACAGGCTCAGATGGAGATATGTCCAGTTCCCAAGAGGTCTGAAACCAGCAAAATTTCTTCCCCATTTTGTTCCCTGGTGCAGGAGACATCAAGATTAGAAGGGAAAAGAAAAGAACCGTATTCAAGATTCTACCACTCGCTAGCTGGGTGAACTTAAGAAGGTCACTTAACCTTTCTGAATCTCTTGTATTTTATCTCTATTTTCCATCAAATTCAAGATGAAGACATCTTGCAAATTAGCAAATAACACAAACTTGTGAGATATTTCTATCTTCTACTTTGGCAGAGTTAATGACCAGTACAAGCTTCAAGTCCAGTCTCAAACAGCATTTTGGGAAACCCAGGAGATAAGAAAAGTTCAAATGTCAATCTAGAAATGCAAAGTCCCCAAGTGACCGTGTGAGTGAAAAGGTAACTCCAGTTGCACAGGGACCTGCTATGTGACATTGGACAAGTCCCTTGTCCTGTCAGGGCTTTGTCTTCCTGAACCAAAATAAGATTTTAAGGGCCCGTTAGTGTAGGAATCCAAGCCAGTGTGGATCTTGGGTCAGCACCAGGGACAGCTCCCTGGAGCCTAGGAAACCAGCAGAACCCAGAGTTACCAGAGACCTGGGTTCAAGTTCTGACTCTGGTCCAAACACAATGTTATCTTGAACTGGTATACAGGCCTCTCTGAGCCTTGGTGTCACCATCTGTACATTTAGCTTCGTGGTCTTGCTGAGATGAGTGTCATGCCCATACCACAAGTTGGGCCTGAAATCCAAAGCACCAGGTAAAAGATGGCTAATTCTCTAAGGTCCTTGTGTCCCTTCTCCTCTAAGTCTCAGGCTTTGGGGTATATCGTCCAAGTTCTTGCCCACCAGGGGGAATTCTCCCATATTGCTTGTTCCCCTAAAAGAATAATTTGAAGTGATGAAAGTATTCAGAGTTGAACAGATTTGATTGTGAATCCTGACTCTAATGCCTACAAGCTGTGTGTCTTAGAGCAAAAAAATTCTTCTCTTTGAGCCTCAGTTGTCACCTCTGCAATATGGAAATTGAAAAATACCTGCCTCACACAACTCATATGAGATTTAAATGAGAATTTAAATAAGGTTTATATATAGGCTTCAGTACATGCCTGTCCCATAGTAAGTGCCCAGTTAAAGCCACTTCCTCAGCAAGCCTCCCTTTCTGAACTGTGGTCTCTCTTATTTCAGGAAACCTCCAATTGGGACATTTCTGGCTGGGTCACTTGTCACAAGAAAGGCAAGGGCAAGGAGCCAGGTGCCATATAATGACATTTAGTATACCATTTTTAAAGGGAAATGGCTCATATCCCCATAAATTTGAGTCCTGATTAAGGCCCTTTGACAGGGTCTTAAGTTGACCTCCCAAACCTGGAGCCCTGACTGGTCAAGCAGTGCAATGCTAAATAGTAGAGGCACTGGGAGGGCAGCTAGAACTCAGAGAAGAAGATGACCCTCCTTCTTCCACTCCAGGCCTCTATCCTACTTGCCTTTAGTTGTTCACTGGCTCAAGAGTGCAAACATGCATCCTACAAGGTCTGCCAAGATCTAGTTTAGTCCCACTTGGCAAACAATTTGCTGTGTGACTTTGGCTGACTCCTTTCCCATCTCTGGTCTACAGTTCCCATCTCTCAAACCTGAGGGGCTTGGAGCTGGTGCTCTCTAGGGCTGCTAGAAGGCCACATGCTTCCCCCTTAGGCCTGTGTTGTGGCTGCCATGGGGACTCAAGATGCCATCATCTCCTCTGTGCCCAGGCCAGCCTACAGTCTGCTGGGCCCTCGCTTAGACTCATCCTGACTCCTGTCTGGGCTGTCACCCACAGACACACAGGCTGTTCCCCAAAGCCCACTTACAGGGCATCGGGAAGATGATCCAGAGCTTCTAGGGATTTGTGGCCCAGAGACCAAAGTCTTGGAGACTTCCCTGGAGAAGGGATATGTCATTTTATCATGGGCTTCATGGGAATTGTGGGAGAGCCACCATTTTGATTTTCAGCCTGATTCGCCCAGGGCTCAGGAGAGCAAAGCTGTTTCACAGGCAGTTAGATAAAAAGGTCAATAACGAAAGAGGGAGAAATACACCAGCCTAGAGCCCAGAGGGGAACTCCTATACCCAGACTGTCCCCAGGAGTTCTACATCCTCACTCCCTAGGTAGAACTGTGGAGGAAGGACCCCATGCTGTCGGCGGATCACGGGCCCCAGCACCTCCTTTGTGAGTAGAATGTCCTCATAGAACTTAGTCGTTAAGAAAACACTTGTTGTTCAGAAGGCCTTTAGGTTATTATTATTATATTATTATTTTATTATTGTATTATACTACTATTTTATTTTTATATTATTTTCTATACTGTTGTTGTTGTTATAGAAGTTCATGGTCCTTCTAGAGGGACAATGTGGTACAATAATCAAGAGCACAGAGATTGGAACCAGGCTTCCTGCACTGCCCATCCCAGACAAGCCACTCGACCTTTTTGTGCCTCTGTTTCCTCATCTATAAAATGGACAGACTATGGTTTGCTTCCTAAGGAGCATTCTGAAAACCCCAGTTCTTATTGTTACTCCTGCCTGGTGAGGTATAGTATTATATTTACTGTTCAGAAAGGAGGCTCCTTATAATGCCCTGTGAGGATGGCCTGGAAGGCGCTATTACCCTCATTATGTAAATGAGGACACTGAGGCCCAGAGAACACAAGTGACTGGCCAGGGGGCAGAGCTAGACCCAAAACCCAGGTCTCCTGAATCCAAGTTCTCTGCCTTTTCATAGAATACTCTCAGGAATGTATGTCCCTATCATCACTGAGCCAGGCACCTTTCCATATACCATCTCATCTAATCCCCATTACAAACCCCTAGCTTAGGCATTGTTACCCCTACTTTTCAAAATGAAAAACGGAGTCTAAGAGGGGAGCACCATGGAACATGCTGCCTTTTCCATCCTCCAGTTCTCAGTCATGAATAAGATGGCTCCAGCTCTGCTGCCTGCGAGGGCAGCAAGACCTTAAACAAGTCTGTATTCCCCTCTAGGTTGGACCAGAGTTCCAAGCATCTCTATTCCATACCCTTCTGTGGAACCTTGACCTTGGAGTGCCAGACTTGGAGCCAGAAACCCTTCAGAGTTCAGGCCCACTCTGGCCCCCAGTCTCTCAGGGCCAGCAGACAGATCTCCCTGCTCAGAGCTCGTTCTGAGCCAGTTTTTCTCATAGAGACCTGGACAGTATGGCTCTGCTGCTTTGGCAAGAATTTTTCCTTTTTTAATGAAGAAATTATTTTGACAAAGAATTCTTACAAGTCATGGTTGTCATGCAGACTCTGTAGAAAAGTGTCAGCGTGGAATCAATGTAGACTTGTTGTTTTTAGAGCAACATCCCCTAGCTCTGTCACCTGGGCCAGTCCCACCCACACGGCCCTCTCTGTAAGTTTGGGAGTGGCCTGTGTGACCTGGAACTGTCCCCCAGGCCAGCCTTTCTTCATCAGGATGAGTTGGGTCCCAACTGGCCCCAAATAGAATTTCTGGCCAAGGTCCCACAGCCCCATAGATTATAATATTCCTGAAAGTCAGAGATGGGAAGAAACTCAGATACCACCAGACCCAACGCTTTTATGGGTTGGAAAACCAAGGAATTGTCAATTATACTGCATATATCAGGCCTTTTTGTCTTATAATATGACTAACCTTGTGGAGAAGTGGCAAGAAGAGATGAGACAGTCACCTTGCCTGGGAAAGGTGAGTGTGGGAAGACCCAAAAACACAGACTGGGAGAAGAGAGAACAGGGGAAAAAGGAACTGTCATATACTAAGTACTATTATGTGCCAGCCACTGGGCAGCTTATCACTTCTATAGATGATGTCATTTGTTCATCCCCATCTTACAGATGTGAAAACTGAGGATCCAGAGAGAGTAAGTCACTTACCTGGGTTACACAACCAGGATGTGGATGCAGGTCTTCTAGACCCCAAATCTTGGGCTCTTCCCATTGAAGGGGGCTATAGTAGGCTCCCTCTTAAGCAGCGAAGGCCAGTAGTCAAATCTACTTTGTTCCCTACTCCTCTTGACTTATTCCCCAGAATCAGGTACTCAGTTGCCCTATATTTTGCCCTGTATTAAATAAAAGAAGCCTCCTGGGTGTAACCTGCTCTCTGTTGGCTTAGAGGTCTCACCTTTCCTATAGGTGACAGGTACACTTTTTGCCATTTTGCGTATCTTATGATCTACAGGTATAAAATGACCCAATCAATAGCCTTACTTTCACGGTGTTAAGTCAATCCCAGATACACCCAGAAATGTTTCAGGATACATGGGCCAGTCACCAGAGGGAGGTAAGAGTATTAGGTGAGACACAAAAGGCGAACCTCTTCAAGTTGGGGTTGCCGGGGGCACTGGAGGGCTTACTCATCCTGTTCCTGCTTATAAAGCACTTGTCACTTGTCCTGGCCATTGTGGTGACCTGGGTTGAGAAACATGGCAGTGGAAAGGGATTTTTGACTGGCAGTGACCTAAATCGAAACTTGAGATTCTTGCAAAATCTCTCTGCACTAGGTGTGGAACACGCCAGCCTGCTCCCAAGATGGCGGCAGCATCTTAGTGTCAATGAAATGTCTATAGATGCCATGAACTGAACCAGTCTCTATATATAGTCTATATAGCTATAGCTCATTGCTCTGTGGTCCCAAATAACCCCTTACAAAAGGCAGGGGAACAGCAGGTGGTTCCATTGTGGTTGATGCTGTGTGAGGACAACCTCATACCTAGCTAAGACATCCTGCATCGGGTCACACAGGGTGCTTGAAATTTCACATAGTCAAGTTGCCATCATTATAGGCTGAATTGCCCACCCCTTCCCCAAATTCATGTGTCAAAGTTCTAACCTCCAGTACCTCAGAAGGCAACTGTATTTAGAGATAAGGTCTCTAAAGAGGTAATTAAGTTAGAATGAAGGGATTAGGGTCAGCCCTAGCCCAGGATGACTGGTGTTCTTGTAAGAAGAGGACACATGGACATAGACACACATGGAGGAAAGGCCACACATAAGAGGACACAGCAAAAAGGCCACCACCTGCATGCCAAGGGTGGGGGGTGGTGCTCAGTAGGAACCAACCCTCGTCACACCTTGGTCTTGGACTTCTAGCTTCTGGAACATAAATTTCTGTTGTTTAAGCCCCCCAGTCTGTGGTATTTGTTAAGGCAGTCCCAGCAGACTGATAGAGCCACCTCTTGCTTTCTACTCTACAACATCCCTGGCTGTCTCCTCCCTCCTTCCCCACCCCTGCCCCCTGCATTATGGATGGGTGTGGAAAAGTGCTTTATGGGAGGAAGAGGTTGGGATGGGCATTTTGATGCTTTTAGGGCTAGGGTAGGGAAGACTGAGGGAGAAAGGCCTTTCTTCTCCCCCAAGCACCTCACCTCTCTGCTGCCAGAGGCATTCTGAGATTGTAAGAAGTTCAATGGATAAGTCACGTCCACCCCTGCCAGGGTTCTGGGACCCGGCAAGCTCATTCCACAGAAACATATTTGTAAAGGTAGACTGGTTCCTAGGCTAGCCCTCAAAAGCCCGTTTGGGCAACCCTGGAGCTCTGATACTTGTTCTCTTTTTCTGTCCTGGAGAATATAAGAGGCACCCTCCTTCCAACATAACTTTTTTAAACCCTACAGAAAGTGATGTCCACCAAGAAGTCAGTGGTGGGTATTTTGCCATGGGTTGGCAGGGCCTGGAGGAAAGCAGACGGGGTAGGGGAGGCCCAGGAGGTACATGGAGCCTGTGGTGGCGATTCTGAAGGGGGCTTCTGGGATCTCTCAAGGGCTTTTGAGGCTGAGCACTCTTGTTCTTCATTATGTCAATTTCACATCAGAACACAGGATCTCCTTTGTATCCTCACAACGGAGCTGATCAGCCAGCCATGATTAGGGCCATTTGTGGGGGAAAAGCAGGCATGAGAGAGGAACAGAACTGTGATTATGCAGGAACTAGCAGTGGGAAGAGGAAGACTCCAGGGGGCTAATCACTGGGAGAGAGGCACTGGCCAAGGGGTCGGAACTGGGTATGCGAGCTCTGTCTTTCCTCTACCTTCAAGCCAGGCACCAGGGCACAGGGAAGGGCTCTGAAGTCAAGTGTTCTGGTCCGAATTCCGAGGCCACCACATGCTAGCTGTGTGATTTTGAGCGAGTGGCATAACCTCTCTGTGCTCCTGTCCCTGCTCCGGTAAAATGGAATTAAAATAGCACCCAACTCACTGGGCAGTTGTGAAGGCTCTATATTCACACAGAGCACTTGGAAAATGCCTGGTACTCAAGTACTTGATGAGAATTCGTGACAATGGCAGTTGAAGTACCCATGTCCCAACTTCACTACCGGTCTTACTCTGAAGAACAGAAGAAGTTGACAATAGGCTGGGCCAGAAGAGATGCCTCTGCCTCCGAGGGGAAGGACCACCAGGTGCCTGTGGCATGGATCGGGCCAAGTGTGCTGCCCTCTCCCCATGACCCTCCCCACCCCCCAATCACCAATGGCATTCTCTCCTGAAACTGACCTACCTGTGGCCACTCAGTAAGAAGCCCTCAGTGCCACGTCCTGCCCCACAGGGGGACATGGCCAGGGACACCCCTCTGCAGCTGAGATGCTGAAGTAGTCCACAGGGAGCCTGCGGGGTGGGGGCGGGAAGGGTGACAGGCAGGAAGACAAGCATTGTGAATTCCCTGAGAGGACCTGCTCCAAGGAGCCAGAGCTGGCATATTCATTCCAATTAATTATCCTTTTAGAGCAGTTCAGGCTGCTGGAAAGCAATGAGGAGAAATCCATTTATATTAAAATCAGCCCCAGCCCTTCTCACTCAGCAAGCTTCTAGCCTACATGTGGATACAACGCCCCTGGCATGGGGAAGAAGGGATGGGGTGATCCCACTGCCCACACTCCCCAAAGAGCCAAACCCCCTGCAACTGCAAAGAGGCACATAGACTTCTCTCTGAGCAGGTTCCTCTCCTGTAGATCAGCACCCAGCTGACAGAGACCTGGGCACCAGCTCTGAAAAATGTGCTTCGAAAAACTGGTTTCTTCGTGGAGAAGCTACTTGGAGAGACAAGTGGCTTGTCTCCATTCACTGCTTCATAGAGCCCTGGTCCATCCAACCTGAGCCTGACTGCCCCCCACCACCCAAATCCCACCCCCACCCCTCCCCTGCAAAGGCATGCTTCAGTTCACATGCATTGTCTGAGTATGGCCTCAGACCAGTCCAGCCTCTGGTGGTCAGGGAGGACTTCCAGGAGGAAGCCACAAGATTTCCTGATGGATTCGGACATGTAGTATGGAAGAAAGAGCAGAGTCAAGGAGAGCATAAAGGTTTGGGACCTGAGCCCCTAGAAAGGTGGACTCGTCTTCAACTGGGATGGGGCCAACTATGGGAGGAAGAGGTTTGGGGTGGTGGACGTGTCAGGTTTGAGATGCCTGTTCGAGCTCCCTGGAATCGTTCCCTCTGAGCTCAGGAGACAGGCCAGTCCCTTCTGTCTCGGCTCATTTCCCCCCACCTGTTGGCATCAAAAGAGCCAGGGATCATAGAACAGAGTCAGTCTCTAACTCCTAGTCTAGTGCTCTCGCTTCTTCTCCACCTGGCTTCTCCAAAAGGCCAGGCACGAGGTGGAGGTTGATGGTTTGTGCGCCCTTTCCTTCCGGACACCATGCCCTCGTTCTGTCTCCCAATCACCCCTCCTCAAGCCAGCACTCATGACTAATCTAATGGAAAATGTTCTATCACATAATTCATATTCATGTGAAAATGACCAGTGAGAAGGGAGAGAGCCTGGGAGGCCACTGAGTAACAGGAAATAAGCGATAATGATGAGAATATGACTAATAAATACTAATGCTAATAATAATATAGTAGTTAATGCTTATATATCGCTCACTATGTACCAGGCACTGTAATGAGCACTTTATGTGTATGTTTTATTTTTTAATCATACCCATAACTCCTTGAGAAAAGTCTATTTTATATATATATATATATACATATATATATATATATATATATATGTATATATATATATATATATGTTTGTTTTTTTTTTTTAACAGAAGAGGACACTGAAGCACAAGCCCAAAGTTCCACAGCTAGGACACAGCCAACTCAGGATCTGAACTCCAACAGCCTGGCTTGAGAGCTCAGCGTCTGAACAACGGCCATCTGTTGCCTGTATACACCATCTCGTTAATCCCGACAACAACCATGTGAGGGTAACAGTTTATCCCCACTGTGCCGCAGGGAACACAGATCTAAAAGGGGAGACGAGCTGCCCGAGGTCACACAGCTGGTGCCAGTGGGGCCTCGACAGGGCTGCCAGATAAAGTACAGGATGGCCAGCTACATTTTAATCCCAGATAAATGGTATTTTTTAGCATAAGTATGTCTCACTCAATATTTGGGATATACTTACACTGAAAAAGTATTTCTCTTCATCTCAAAGTCAAATTAGACTGGGTATTTCATAGTTTTATTTGCTGAATCTGGCAATTCGAAACCCAGGGGAGGATCTGCCCCAGACAGGGCCCAGCTTCTCCCATCTCCTGGGATGTGTCCATCTCCCCAAACCCAGAAGAATGAAGAAGGTGAAGTGTCCATTGGCTTTTCTCAGCCCTGACATCCCACCTCCCAACAGGCACTGGGGCCTCCCGATGCTGCAGCCATCACTGGGAAATCCCTGAGCTGCCTCCCCAGTCCTCTTGCCCACAGCCCTTGGGTAAGGCACTGGGCCCTTGGAGCCAGCAGCCATGCATCTGTCCCTAAGCACTGGGCTTAGGTGCTTCCAGCGCACAGCCCCGAGCGAGCGTGCCCATACATCACAGGCAGGGGGAGATCGAAACTCGTTTCTGAAGCCGATGCGCTGGTGGGATCAGTCACCTGATTTGGGCAAAGCTGCAGTGCACGGGGCATTTGTCAGCCCTGCACCCATGCTCAGATGTGCCCCACACATGCACTAGAACAGAACCGTCCCCAGAGTCCTACCCCGGGGTAAAAAGCAGGCAGCTATAATTCCCAGGTCCTTGGGCAATAACCAGTTGTTTTGGGGAGCCTCTACAAGCTGCGGGCCACCCAGACAAATCGAATAATTGCTGTTCTCACCAAAAGCATAACTACTACCATCTTCTGAGTGGACACTTACTACCTCCCTGACGAAGTGAAGAACTTTCTGTGCATTTGTTCATTGAATCTCCAGACCAGGCCTTGAGGGAAAGATCGTCATCCCAATTCTACTGTTGAGAAAACTGAGGCACAGAAAGGTGAAACGATGTGCTTGAGGTCACACGGCTAGGCGTTGCTGCTCAGCAACTGAAACCAAGGCCCCCAACTCCAGATTCAAGATCCGCCCCCATTCCTCCCTTAGCCTGTGGAATAAAAATGTTGGTGTGAGGTTTAGGCTCAGCCTCCCCAGCAGGGCTGTCCCATGGAACATTGGGAGACCATGAGGCCCAGTCCCCTGCATTGGCATGAAATGCTACAGCTTGAAGCCTTGGCATTCATGGGTGACCCCTGTGCTACTGTCGCCAACCTGTCAGCAGCCCATCCTGACCTCAGGGATTCCCTGTCCCAGGTTTCTCCAGGCCAGATGGGGACCCGGGTGTGGTTAAAGGGACAGGAGCAAGGATTCATCAGCCAAAAGCAAGCTCTCTCCTTTGGGGCCACTTTTAAGACTCAGCCACATCTCAGCCCTCATCCTGCCCCAGGATGCAGCCCACATCAACCACCCCCATCTTTAATGGATGTGCTGGGCCGTGTATGTCATAGACTCCTAAGAGGAGCTCCTAGGCTGCAGACTCTCAGGGAGGGGTCTCTAAGTAGCCCCTCTCCTCAACTCTGAAGAGGAGTCAGAGATGTCTGCAGGCCTTGTCAGAGCCTGTGGTGTACACGTGCACGACTGGCCGTATGAACACCTGTGGGGGTATTCCATGTGCCCACGGGCACGTGCGTCTGTGTGCACAGGTACGTGTGTCCAGTGCACACCCACTCACAGATGAGTCCAGTTGACCCTTGAACAACATGGGTTTGAACTGCAGGCTCCCTTTCCAGTCAATAGTAGCTATTAGTGGCTCAGTTTTTGAGGAATCAGGAGTCATACGTGAATTTTCCATGTCCCTACCCCACTGTTGTTCAAAGGTCAACTGTATGCGCCATGAGTGACTTTTTTAAAACAGCCTGTCCATGTCATCACTGCCCCCGAGCCTCCCCTCCAGTCATTCAGCACCCTGGACACAGCCGGGAATCCAGCGGCGGTGCGGAAATCGAGCGGTGCATTCTGATGGCTCCAGGGTTCCTTGCACTTGTGCACACACTCATCCAAACACAGCCGAACACACACGCAGCAGCCTTCGCTGCCTCTTACGATCTGCTCGAATACATGCCTGTCCCCATCATGGGTGATGAGCGTCCTGAGGACAGAGCCCTGCCCAGCCCTTCCACACTCTCTCCACCCCGAGCCCACCCAGCACTCTGCGCCAGAATCAGCAGGAGGGACCTGGTCAATGGCATTCAATGTTCTTAAATGTTACAAATGTGTCTGTCCACACACACACGTAGGCACCAGCAGTGTGGCTATGCACCCTGAATTCACGGGTTCAAATGCACACACACACATAGATGGGCACGCCAGCCCGAGTGACCGAACACACCTGTGTGCCCGTCTCCTTGCGCACATTTGCGTGGCGGGATCCAAGGGTAGGAGTCTGAGTCTACCACGGGCTTGGAAATGGACGCTGCTTCATCCCCACACACTTGCCCCCGTTCATACAAGTAAATCCATTCATTTAATCATCTACTTAGTGATCCCTGGAGGGATGTTTAGCTGGCACCTTCTGTGCACCAGGCACTGTTCTAGCCCCGGGAACACAGCAGCGAACGAAATGATTTGCAAGGTGCAACGCAGGTCTGGCAGGTGCCTCTCGCCCTGGGCGGGCACGGACACGCAGCCCAGGCGCTAACATGCGTCTCACCCAGAGGGAGCCGGTGTCCTCCCCTGAACTTGTCAGGAAGAAAGAGAACTCTGGATCCTCACCCCACTCCATGCCAGGCCCAGCTCACCTGCACAGGGACGGGACACTACGTACCAGGTGACCTCATCGTCCCCGCCCTGGCCTGGACCTTGTCCCATCTGTGAGCACCACCCGTGGGTCAGCCAAGGTGACTCCTCCAGGCCAAGGGACACAGAGGACTTTCAAGGGCTGAGGGGCAGGCCTGAGAGACAGGAAGGCCTCGTGGCATTCTCCGGGTCTCTCAAAGCAAATGGAAGCCAAAGCAGAGCCATCAACCTCTTGTGTGGATTCGCAGACCACCGTGACGCCCAAATGACATCAGGAGGGACTGTTGGCCAAGATGCCACTCCTCCAGCTTGACCACGTAGGGAAGGGAAAATGAGGGACAGGGGATGGGACAGAGCACCCCCAGTCCAACGGACCTCACCTGTCTCCAGCCCCTGCTGCTCAGGCCAGACCTGGGTGGCCACAAAAAGAGAACACGGGAGATCAGAGGTTTGACTTCTAACCCTGGCCATGGCTGTGCCTGGTCATGCTATGCAGCCTCAGTAGAGCCTCTGCCCCCTCTGAGCTACGTGAGGCAGGAGGACTGGGTGACTTTGAAGGTGCCCTTCAGGATGTCCCCCAGATGACTCAGGCCACCCCAGAGTTTGGGTCACGGGGGCGGGGGAGGCCGGAGTCCAGGCTCTGATGACGCAAACACTCAGGAGGACAAGGACTAGGTCAGAGGGTTCCCGTAGGGGAATCAGGCCTTTGTCCTGGGGTCTGGCCCAAAGCTGTGAGGCTGCTCAGGCCAGTCCCTCTGCCTGGTATACGCTCTGCGCATAGCTGAATTTTTAAATCGCCCGGTTGAAAACACTGTCTCTTAATAGTGGAAAATGCAGAATACAAAATCTTCCCATCATTCAGGTCCTGATTTTGTGTGTCCCCACCCAGCCCCAGACGCACCTCCAGACCCTGTCCCTCTCCTCTCGGCACCGCCCCCATAAGGGCTGCCACAAGTCAGTTTTGCGGCAAAGTGTCACATGCGAGAGGCCAGGGACCATGTTCTTCTTGTTCTCACACTGTTCCCAGAGCCCAGAACAAGCGTCTGGCTGATGGGAGGCAAACGATAAACATTTGTTGAGCAAATAAATTAAATGCACTGAACTAGGAGCTGTGGATATTCAGGGTAGTGAAATTTCAGACCTTTTTAATTTTTTTTCTGTATAGTTTTAAGTCAGTTCTATGTTTTCTAGAATGAGCATGTGTTGGTTTCATAACCAGAAGCTGCCCACCCCGCCCTCCCAAAAAAGTTTCCAAAAACAGAACAAAGAGGAACTTCTTCTCTTGACTCATGGCCCTGCTCCCCAGACCCCCTTGCTGAGAGCCGGTCCTCCCCTGGGGTCCCTCCACACCTGGCTCCATGAGAAGCTCAGGTCACCCAGCAAGTGACGGACCCAGCACCAGTGGCCCCGCCCCAAGCCGGAGCGTCTTTCACTCCTCTGGAATCTCATCTCTGTTCTCTGCTGCCTGTTTTGTTTTGTTTTGTTTTTTGTTTTGTTCTTTTAAAGATTTTATTTACTTATTTGACAGAGAGAGATCACAAGTAGGCAGAGAGGCAGGCAGAGAGAGAGGAGGAAGCAGGCTCCCCGCCGAGCAGAGAGCCCGATGTGGGGCTCGATCCCAGGACCCTGGGATCATGACCTGAACTGAAGGCAGAGGCTTTAACCCACTGAGCCACCCAGGCACCCCTGTTTTGTTTTAATATCTAAGCTCCAGCTCTGCCATTCATTACCTCTGGGCTTTTGGGTGAATAATTCAACACCTCAGTGCCTCAATTTTCCCCTCTTTAAAAATGGGAATAATGCTAGTACCTGCCCCAGAAGGTGGGTGATAGAATGAAGTGTCCACGAAGCACTTAGCAGCACATGCAGTCCAGGGTGAGGATCTGTAAAGTGTTTGTTATTTTTTATAGCAAGTCCTCCTCACGAGGCAGGCTGAGTCTGCTGCACGAATGGCGTGCCCAACAGCACTAGCGGGTCAGACTGGAGATGGTACCCAAGTCCCAAATGAGATGCTGGACGCTCAGGAGCGAGGTCCCTTTACCCAAAGTCACTTGGCGAGGAAGCCACAGAGGCGGGATTTGACCACTGGGTCTCACTGGCTCCTGACCCAGTGCTCCTGAAGTGTAAGAACTGGGTAGACTATTTATGAGAAAAGGTATGAGCAAATTCAGCCTCCAGAATGAGCCCCAATGCCTAGGAAGGGCGGGAGACTAGTAAGAGAGAAGGTCGAGTCAGAGCTCCTTCCAGATCCAGGCCAGCCCACCGACCTGCCAGGCACAGCAGCCGCAGGATGGGGAGGGCTCCCTGGGCTGGGTCTCCTCCTTCCCTCAGCAAGACCAGAGTCCAAATCCCAGAAGGAGTCCTTCTGTCCTCCTCTTTAGCCAATAACTCGTTCATTCATTCACTCATTTATCCAACGTTATTTATTGAATATTACTGTGCGCCGGATAATAATCAGACAGCAGAGGCCAAAACAGGTAAAAAGCCCACCTCTCCTGGAATGCACACAGCAATCAGGGAAGACAGACAATAACCACATTGATGAGTCAGTATTTTTTTTCTTTATGGAGGACGTAAGAGGGAGAGACTGGGTGGGGAATTCCATCTCCTACGGATGTTCGGGAAAATCCTGCCGAGGGCAGCATCTGAGCAGGGAAAATGGGGAGTCCATGTGCCTATCAGGCGAGGAGGATTCCAGGCAGAGGGGCAGCACACCCTGTCCCCTCCCTGCTCCCGCCACCATCTGTCTGTCCCTCGCTCTTCTTCCACCTTCCCATTTTCTCCAGAAGATGCCCTGGAGCCCCAGGACCTAGATCCTGGGATAAGACAGCCCGGACTTCACCAGCTGCAGGGCCCCGGGCTTAAGCCTCTGCACCCACATTCTCTGTTCTGTAAAGTGAGGGGTTTGGAAAGCGAAGGATAGAAAGTCAGTGTGGGCTGAAAGGGAATGAGGCAAAGAAGTTTCTGATGTGAGCCTGTACTTCTGAGCCTGTGCAGAGCCTCCAGCCCAAGGTTTTCTTGTTCTCACACAGTGCTGGGAGGTGTGGGGAGCAGAAATAATTACTCCATAAGGCAGAGAAGGAAGCTGAGGTCCGGCCCACCTGTATACTCACGTGAAGGTAGAAACTTCCTGCCAGAGCAAGAGGAGGACCCATGAGTTCAGATTCCAGCTTTCCAGAGGGAGGTCCGGGCGAAGCTTAAGACCCAACCCAGATTTGGGGCTGCGGGGACCAGAGAGGCTTGGGGTCTTCCTTGGCCTGGCCATCGTGGGAAGGTCCGTGGTGCTGGGGCAGAGAGGTGGGGGTACAGACCCTGCTGGGAACCTGCGGGAAGCTGGGGTCGGCCCCATGCCAACAGCGCCCCAGTTGGCTGGAACACAGCGCTCGGCCCCCAGGGACAAGAGGGGGTCCCGGATCCAACCTACATCCCCGTTCTCATCACAGCAGGAATGGTGTCTCGGCCCAAGTTTCACCTCCTCAGGGAGGCCTGCACCGATCTTCTGACCTGAACTGCATCCCCCAGCTTGTTGCATGTCTTCCTAGTGTGTAAAACATATTCATCTGTGCAGGGGTGGGGTCAGCCCTGTCTCTCCCACGACGCTGCCGGCTGCAAGACCCCGCGCTCGCTCTATAGAACCTCCATCACCAGGCGCTGCAACGGCTTAATACGTGTTCATTGAACGCATTGTGGACGGACGCCTGGACACATGACAGGAGCCGGCATCTACTGGGAGCCTCAGCAAGCACCTGCAGGGAGCAGCATGGAAAGAGATAGACAAGCAGCTCCCTGCCTTGAGCGAGAGTGACCCTGAAGGGGCCCAAGCAGAAAAGAGGTGACTGGTGGACAAGCAATCTTTACAACACTGCACGCTGGTGAAGCACTTTACAAAGCGCCTTCACTGCTCTCAACTCATTTAATCCTCAACACAGCCCTGTAAAGGCAACATTATTACCTCTGATGTACAGATGAAGACACTAAAGGATCAGAGAGGTAAAGTGACTTGTCCAAGGTCACACAGCTTATAATTCCTGGAGCTGGAATTCAAGCTCAGTTCTATCTGGCTTCACAGAATGACAGTTATTATTTTAATATTTTATTTGTCAGAGAGAGAGTGTGCACACACATGTGCACACACATAGGGGGAGGGGCAGAGGGAGAAGCAGGCTTCCCGCTGAGCAAGGAACCTGATATGGGACTTGATCCCAGTGTGCTAGGATCTTGACCTGAGCGGAAGGCAGACACTTAACCAACGGAGCTACCCAGGCATCCCTGATAGCTGCAATTTACTGAGCGTCTAGCTGGATATCCACTACACACAAGTATAAATACTATCTCTGATTCTCTCAACATCTCCTTAATAGAGGTTATCTAGGATTTCCCTTTCAAACCTGAGAAACGGAGGCACAGAGGGAGGTCACATGACTTTCCCAAGGCCACGGGAAGATAAGCAGCCCAGACCCACCCACCCACCCCACCCTGCCCCACCGAGGCCCCAGCCCACCCAGAAAAGTCTGGAATCTGGGGACCTGCACTGAGAGGACAGAGCCAGGACTAGGAGGCCATAGGGCTGCCGTTAGGAGGGAAGATACTGCTTTGGTCCATATCCCAGCTCCACCAAGTTCAAGCTGCATGGTCCCTCTGTCTCCATTCCCTGCTCTGATAAATGAGTGTGATCCTATACTACTCTTCCAGTTGCTGTAAGGCATGAGTAACCTGGGTAAAGGTTAGGATAGAGCGTGACAAATGTGATAAAGCCTCAGCAGGAGCGCGCTCTGGGATGGGTGGGGACCAGAACAGCTCTGAGTTCAGCAGCCCAGGGATCTGGGGGCTGGATGGTGACAAGCTCCTGAGTCAGCGTGGGACTCTAGCCCACACTGGGTCCTCTGTCTCAGGAGAACTCTGATCCTTGCCTGTCCTCGGCTGACCAGAGGGGAGGCGCCCGGGTGCGATGCCAGGACCAGGTTCCCGATGGCTGGCGCCCAGTGTGGGAAGGGGAGGGACAGGGAGAGCAGGCAGGGCTGCACAGGGAGCTTCCCGGATGTTGTTGTTCAGAGGCCAGGAAAGCCGGAGCCCCTCCTAGCCCCTGGGAGTGATTCACATTTGGTCTAAGCTGGTCCCAGTGACCCCAGTGACTGCACTTTGCTGGGGGAACAGAGGGCACGTGGCACAGCTCTGGCTAGCAAAGCAAGAGAGGAACGTGGCAGGGACTTCTGGGAAAGGTTTCCTTGCTCTTAAGAAGGAATGAGCAACAGGAAGCGGGTCATTTTGCTGCCTCTGGTCCCATCACGTGAGGCTGTGACGCCTGGAGCAGACACAGCCCCCTCATGACTGTGAGGGAATGGCCCACTTTGCAGACGGCAGCATGAGAAAAGGGAAAGAATCATGGCCTGGGGGAGATTGCTGAGTCACAGAAGTAAGCAACTGGGCTCTGAACATCTCAGCTCCCTCTGAACATTTCAGCTCCAAACGTATCTTTACCATTCATGTTCACACTCGTAGTACTTGGTTCTTCCGCTATTTGTTAATGAAAGCATCCTGGCTGACTCAGCATCTCTGCCTGACCCGCTCGCCCTGCTTTGGGAGGACGTGGGTCGGGGATGGGGGGTTGTGGTGGGGAGGAGGACGTGGGTCAAGGATGGGGGGACGTGGTCAGGGATGGGGGTTCCTCCACATCCAAGGGGCTCCAACCAGGTGGGAAGCCACCACCCCTCCAAGAGCTTGGATCCCCAGAATGAGTGCCGGAGTGGCATGGAGTCTCCGAAAATCACTCCCCTGAGCCAGGGAGGGGTTCTAGATCCCTCTTTTGTCCTGTGGCCTAGAAGGTTCTGATTCTTACCCTTGAATCCTTGGGAACTGGATGTTCAGAAACCAACCCACTCCAACTTCGAGGTCATGCTGGGCTCGAAGTGACCATGCCCCAGGGCATGGGGACCAGACAGGCCAGGAAGGGGGTGGGGATGGGCAAGCTGGGCTCACCATCCTTGGTGGCTAGGGGGCAGGAGACACAACCGAGGACTGGCCTCGTCAGA
Source organism: Enhydra lutris kenyoni (assembly GCF_002288905.1). Classification (NCBI taxonomy): domain Eukaryota; kingdom Metazoa; phylum Chordata; class Mammalia; order Carnivora; family Mustelidae; genus Enhydra; species Enhydra lutris. Next base: position 17,986,886 of record NW_019154106.1, on the reverse strand, counting down.
GGGTTTGCCTGAGGGGCCTCAGGAGCCCCTGCTGCTGAAGTGAGAGAATAAATGGCACCCAAAGGGCTCTCTGTAAAATGCTGGCCCCCGTCTAGCGCTCACAGTAACATGACCCCAGTACTCCAATCACCCCATCCGGGGCTTAATGGATAGCTGCTGGTTCTGTGGATGTACACATGAATGAATGAGTGGATGCACGAATGGATGTAAGGACGAGGTCATGAACGAATGAATGAATGAATGAATGAATGAGTCCTGTCGTTATTCCTATTATGGATGTGCTCATAATTACCCCAAAACTCAGCAGGTTAAAGCAGCACATATTGACTATCTCACAGTTTGGATGGTGTGGGAATCCAGGCACAGCTTAAGTGGGTCCTCTAGCTCAGGTGTCTCCTCGGCGACAGGCAAGGTACGTCAGCTGGGAGGAAGTCTCCCTAAGGCTCCACTGGACCAGGGGCCCGGGGTATCTGAGATCTGGCTCTGCTCAGCTCAGAGGCAGGCCTGGGGCAAAAGGGTGCAGTCTTTCCAGGGAATTGTGGGGACTCAGGTCTTGTGCTCACCCCTGCGCTGTCCCCTCCTTCCTCAGCCCTTCTAAGCCCTGCACCAGCCCCCACCTCCCACCAACTACCCATAGTTCCCAGCATCTACCTGCCCCGACCTGGACTCCACTGCCAAAGGCCTCGGGGACCTGGCCCCGAGCATAGGCGTTAGGTGGGTGCAGGGGTGTCATATCCCTCCACACGTCTTCCAGACAGAGCCAGCTTTATGGGCATGTGACTGTACAGTCACCGGGGAACCATGCTTGGTTTGATGCTCTGCTGTTGCGGTCTTAAGAGGCTTTAATAATTCTTTACCAAGGATCTTGAATTTTCATGTTGCCCTGGGCCCTGCAAATTACGTACCTGGTCTTGCTTCTAGCCATCACTTCCCAGGGTCTTCACAGCCATTGCTTGAGGCCAAGAGAGCAGACACTATAAGCCCACTTTGCAGATGAGAAAACTGAGGCCCCAGATTTGAAAGCCAAAGAGAGCATCCTCCCCCAGACTCTCCTTCAATCCTTGATCACGTTGTGGGGTACCAACCTCAGACCCAAAAACTGGGAGGAAGTGGTTCTCAGGGGTCCCTCCAATGTTTCCAAAAGGGTGAAAGAGGAACATCCTGGTTGCTCTGACCCTCAGCTTATTCCCCTCAGGGCCTCCTCCTTCATCTCTTCAATTTTGTTCTAGGAATTAACCAGAGGCCAATGAGATGAGAACCCCAACTCAAAGCGACCCCAGTGGATGGCCCTTGGGGGAATAATGACTCGGGGGCCTATCCCTATTTACCGCCCCCCACACACCCTCACACGGCTCCCCCGTTCCCCACCCCGCATTGTGTCTCTGCTCTGGTGCCTTTACCTAGCAGGATGAAGTCTCAAACCTGTTCCCTTCTAACCTCTGGGTCTAGAGACAGCAGAGAATCTGGAGGCAGAGAGCAAGGGCTGGTAAGAGCCCCCAGGTGTTGCCATCTTTGGGGGAACTGAGATTAAGAAAGAGAAGTCAGAATCGAGAGTCAGGCAACATTGGGCAGAGTTGAATTTAGGCTCCGCCACTCATCCATTGTGTGACTTTGAGCATGTTTTGTAATCCCTCAGGCCTCAATGTCCATGTCTATAAAATGGGAGCAATAAGAACCTAGCTCTGGGGCAGCCGGGACAAACACTGGGGATACGGCAGACACAAGTGCTTTGCGAGCTGCCTTGTAAGCTGGAGGGATGAGTCAAAACCTCTTCTGGGGGCGCCCGGGTGGCTCAGTCGGTTAAGCATCTGACTCTTGATTCCTACCCAGGTCATGATCTCAGGGTTGTGAGATTGAACTCCGCCTCAGGCTCTGCCCTGAGAATGGAGTCTGCCTAAGATTCTCTCTCTACAACCCCCCCCTCCGCCCCCTAAAAAACACAAAACGCACACCAAAAAACAAAAAATAAAACCTCTTCCACCACACTAGCTCTGCTGGGCCTCGTCCCTGTGCCCAGGGAACCCAGGGCATGGCTCTAGCCTGTCTCTAGCAGGGTGCCTGGTTCTGAGTCTGCCTCCCCACATCCGTCTGAGAATGTCCAAAGGGCAGGGAGGATGGCCCTTCCCCTGGAGCACCAGAGCTGGGTTCTGAGCTGGCAGCTTGGCGCACAATGAGGAGGTTGCCTTTGAAGCAGATGACGCAGGTGAGTGTCCCAGCTGGGCTCCTTGTCATCCATGGGGTGATCATCACAGGGGGCTTAACCTCTCTGAGCCTCAGTTTCCCTGCCATATCAGGGTGGGCCCATCACTTGTTCCATAGAGAACAGAGAAGATGAAATGAGGTAGACGAGCCATGCAAAATGCTAAGCACAGCTTCAGGCTCTGGTACACAGTAGGTGCTCAGCAAGGTGCCAAAGTGAGTCAGCTAGAAAATCCACAAGGGTAAGAAGGCCTGTGCCGATCGCCTGTTATCAGGTCTGTCAGTACCCATGCACACACCCACACCGCTCCTCCAGGACACACCACCCCCACCCCAGCCTAAAGCCCAACTTGCAACAACAGCTGCTTCCCCATCCCAAAGCCTCTGCTCTCCCCGCCTAGAACATCTGGAACATTCTGCCAAAACTGCCGCTGGGGGACTCAGCAGCCTCCCTCCCCCACTTCCTGGCTGTGGGAAAGAGTATGCAGAATTCCCTGATGTTCCCGAAATCTCCTTCAGAAGACCCTTGCCCTCGAGGCCAGCGGTCCAGCTGCAGCAGCTCCCCATCACCCCAGACCAACCCCCCTTTCCGTGGCCCCTTACTTCTACCCTCTGCCCACACCTCCCTTTCCTCCGTTCTTTTGTTCACTCTCTCACCTCATCTGCCCGCCCCCCAGAATCCACACCCACCCACCTCTCACTTCGCATGTGGGGAAACTGAAGCTGTTTCAAAAAACGGATGTGCAGGTCAGCGAGACAATGCACACAAGCAGCCCGGTCTGGCGCCTGATGGGTTCAGCATCTGCCCCTCGCCTTCCCCTCGCCTTCCGCTTTTCCTTTTTCCTCCTCTGCTCTCCAGCTCCACAGCTCAAGCCTGGGACGGGGCAGCCGGCGGGGGCAGCAGGCTGGGAGCTGTGGGCCTGGGGTGGGCGGGGGGCCACGGGCAGCGGGGAGCCGGCAGCCAGTCCCTCCTGTCCTCCAACCTCTGCTCCTGGCCCAGGATGTTGTCAGCCACCAGCCTGTCACTCGGCCACGGTGCCTCCCATATGAATAACAGCCCTTTAATTAGTATATTATAGGAAGACGGGCCCGTGACAGTGTCTTGCTAGAAATGCCAGCAGCAATTCAGCAGCAGCGAGGAGATGGACGGATCCTGTATTACACGGAGCTCCGCAGCCTCCCTGCCACGAAGCGCGCCTCCAAATGAGATTTCTTTCTCCCTGAAGAAAACAATTTGGTCTCACTCTCTTCTCTTTCTCCGGTTTTTTTTTTTTTTTTTTTAACCCTCCTCTGATTATCAGGATTGGAAACACTTACAGAGGCTGGTTCATTGTTTTCAGATTCAATTGGGTCCAGGGAGTTGGGAAGGGAGCCTCCCGCACCCAGCTGGGCTGCCCTAGCTGTGGGTGGGGGGGGGATGGGGGGGGCAAGGCTCTGCTCTGGGGCCCTTTTGGTCATGACAATGACGTTGGCGGGACTGGTGTTTCTCGAACACTCACATATGCTCACTCAACTTGATCCTCACACAACCCTACAGGGATATTGGTATCCTCATTATAAAAATAGGGAAACTGAGGTCAGGGAGGTTGGGAGCATTCCGTAAGCCACTGGTGGCTGGGGGCAGCCAGGATGGAGACCAGGGAGTCTGGGATTACTCACCTATTACTCAGCACTGTCTGGGTTCCCAGACGAGGTCAGAGCATTCTGAGGAATTGACCTCTGTTTTCTCATCTTCGAAATGGGAATACTAATGTCTCTCCTGCCTGTGGCACTGGTCACTGTGAGCATTCCCAGCAGAGAATGAGAAAGCAGAGGCTCTCTAACACCCCGGGGCCGGGGCGGGGGGTCCCGTGGAGGAAGGGTTGACTGTAGGAGCCTCCCTGTGCTGTGCTTTTTGCCCGAGCCCTGTGGATGCAGTTAGGACAAAGGAACATGAACTTCTTTTCAAATGTGGCTGAATTCCTAGAAGCTTTAGTCACAGGGTATTTTCTCAATCGATGGATTTTCAATTATGACCACTGTCGCCAGGGGGAAGGCCTGGTAGGAAAGTGAGTTCCACAAAGGGGTCCGCTGCTAGCCTTCTGGACAGGGTTTTCTGGCCCGAGCTGATGTGTCCAGCACCAGCGCGGAGACGGCGGGCCTGCTCCCCAGGCTGCTGTCAATTAACCTAAGGGAGAAACGGGCCTAAAGGCCAAACCCACACAGAACAGCCAAGTAGGGGCAGCAGAGAGCCTGGGAGGATCCCCCACCCCACGCCTTTGCTCATTGTCCCTCCATCTAGAATGCTCCTTATCACTCGCCACTCACCCTTCAAGACCTACAGCAGGGAGCTGAGGTGCCCCAGGTCACCTCCCCCGGACCTCCTTATTTCGCCGTAACTGTGGGACACACTCCATGCTGGGGGCCAGGGTCCTGTCTCAAGGTTCCATGGCCCCACCTCCCTGTGTCCCCGCCTCAGTGCCCTCGCTCCAAGGCCACTCAGTCCAGGCCCAGATGCAGCAGGAAGCATGTCCTTGGCACAGCCTTCAAGCAAAGGGCGACAGCAGTCACTAGATAAGCGTCCAGCCACCTACCCTCTGGAGGGAACCTCTACAGTGTGTTCTACACTGGTCTTCCAAGGGCCTCAGCGGGACCGAGTCCCAGTTGCCCAAGGCAGGACCAACCAGTTCCATCACTCCCTGAAATTGGATGTCCCTCCTCCCCTACCCCATGCCCACTTTCCCACCTCTTGCTTCCTGGGATCGCCTCCCCAAAAAAGCAAGCTCACTCAAGTCCTTGCCCGAGGCTAGGACAGGACACGACTGGATGTTCCCTGCTCTGAGCAGCTTTCTCAGCCACTCCTCACCTTCCGGCTCTGGCCAGGTGACTGAAGCAGGTGTGCGACAGCTCTCTGCCTGTTTCCTCATCTGGATCAACCATGCTAATTATGCTCCAAGCGCTTAGTGCGTGTTCAGTAAACGGTGGCAGTCACTAACGCTACTCACACTTGCATTGCCACTCTCTTCTCTATAACCCCACAGTGCTTTGTGTAGTCAAGTCAGGAAGGAGGAAGAGGGTCTGGGCAAGAATATTAAAAGTCAGATTTCAGAGTGCTCCGGGCAGACAGAGCAACACATGCAAAGGCCCTGAGGCAGGATAAGCTGGAGGGTTTGAGGAACTCAGAAGAGGCCAACACAGCTGGAGGGCAGTGAGCAGGGGGAGGCACAAGCCAGCTCAGGCAGGGCCTCTCTGAAGAGCAGACTTTATTCTAAATGTGAAAAAGAACCATCACGGGTGTTAAGCAGAGAAGTGCAATGGCCGGATTGGTTTTTAAAAGATAACTCCGACTGAGTGTGGGAACTACATCAGGGGGAGAGAAAGAGGGAATGCACAGGTGCCATGGATGGAAATTCAAAGAACCCAACAAATTCTAGACGAAAACGGAGGGGAATTACTTGATAATAAACTAAACCTGGGGGTTGAGAGATGAAGGAGCCCCCCTGACCCTGAGTGCCTCGGGGAGGAGCTAGAAACCCTGGCCTCTGAGTGCTGACCTGCCAGAAGGCCTGGGTCCAACGATGCCCCTGGACGGGCCTGGATCCTCATCTGAAAACTGGAGTCTGAGGCGCTCACCGTATCTAAGCCCCTCCTCGGGTTCAGTTTCTCTCAGACCCTTGCAGGACCAGAAGTAGAGATCTTGCTCCCCCCTGGGGAGCAAGGTGAGCCCAGAGTCCCTCAAGGAGGCAAACCAGTGGTCATGTGGGGGGAGCCTGTGGAGTCATGTGGGGGTTCCAGTCATGGCTCTGCCTCTGACGTGCTATATGACCTCAGACAAATCTCTCACCTTCTCTGGGTCTCAGAGTTCTAGCTGTAACACAAGGGATCTCTATGGTCCCTTCGTGCCCTAAAATCTTGAGATCCTGGGCTTCGGGTTCCAAGTCCTGCGTAGCTGGAGAGAGGGGTGGCATGCTGGGAGGAAACCTGGAAAGAGGAGGGGCCCAGAATCTCCTCCCCCAACCCCCCGAGACCTGGACCCACCTCACCCCAAGGGCAACATGGGCCAGTCCCCAACCAGGGGTGCTGGGTTTGGGGAGAAGCAGCCCCATCACAGACCTCAATGCAGTCAGTAGCTGATCCCCAGCAGCCAGAGAGTGAACAGACTCATTGCAGTTGTGGCAGTGAATTCAACAACTGGGACGTGGGCTTTGAAATCCAAATGAAAGACACACAACAGAGACCCCGCCCCCACGCCGCCCCTGGGCACCAGGATTCATCGCTTTCATTTTAATAGGCTAATTACTTAGACAGGTAGGTGTCCAAAAGCCATCCTTCTCAGCACAGGGCAATCGCGGGGTGGCCAGGCTTTTCCAAGCAGCCTCGCGGTAAGCACAGGGGGAGGTGGGGCCAGGCTGGCTTTCATTACCTGAGCTGTGCATGAAAGCCCGAAGATGCTCCCTTCAGAGGACAGGGCTCTGTCAGGACTGAAAATTCAGATGGTTGCTGGGAGCCAGACTGGACTGTTAGCAGACAAGCAGCTCTCCCCCTCTCTTGCCCCATTAGCATTTTCCTCCTTGTTGTGTATGGATGGGGCATATCTCCTCCGACCCACAGGGAGCTCCTGGAGGGAGAGGCTTGTGCTGAGTCTGGGGCCACTCCCATTCTTTCATTCGACCAATATTTACTGAGCACCTGCTATGTGGCAGGCACTGGGCGAGGCGTTGAGGATAGGGTAGCAAACCAAACAGATCAAAATCCCTTTCCTGGTGTTCTTACAGGGAGAGACGTATGATAAAAGAAATACGTGGCTTGTTGTAGTCGTATTCTATCGCTGTGGCTTCAAACAACCACACTAATCATCTCACAGTTTCCGTGGATGGGGAATCCAGGCACAAGGGACCTGAGTCCTTCAAGGTGGTGGCCGGGCTATGTTCCCCTCTGGGGTTCAGGGTCCCCTTTCAAGTTCACGTGGATGCTGGAGGAACTGAGTCCCTCCCTGGCTTCTGGTGGGCGGGGGGAGGTACTCTTTGCTCATAGAGGTGACTCCCAGATCATGGCCATGTGGCCCCCTCCCTCTTCAAAGCTGGCAACTTCTCACACAAAGAACCACCCCCCCAACCCACGCTCCGCTGGGAATCCCCCTCACCAGGGGAAGCCCAGTCCCTTTGAAGGACTCATCTGATCAGGTTAGACCCCTGGAGGATAATCTCCCTTTTAATAAAGGCGACTAATGATTTGGGACCTTAATTCCATCTACAAAATCCCTTCGCAGCAGCAACTAGATTCATGTTTGATTGAAGAACCGGGAGAAGGCGAGCGTTGACCAGGGCGCTGGAGTCTGAGGGTGTTTTCGGCTCTGCCCACCACAGTAAGTTGTAAGTTGCCGGGTTGACACGAAGAAACCGAGCAGTGTAGAGGGACCCAGAGTGATGGCGGGCAGGGGTGGGGGGCGGTGTTCATCTTCAGTCCGTTGTCAGGGAAAGCAGCACCGAGAAGCACATCTGAGGAGAGACCCCAAAGATGAGGGAGTTGGCCCTAGGGCTCTCTGGGAGTGGGCACACCAGGCTGAGGAACCAGCGAGAAGACATAGGGGATGAGGTCAGATGGCATTGGGCCTTATGCGCCACGGTGAGGACACGGGCTCTCTGCTCAGTGACATGGCCCTGGGGTCGTCACAGGATTTTAAGCAGTAGAGTGACATGATTTAACTTAATTTCTAGAAAATGTCTGGGGCTGAGGGGTTGAGATCAGATTGCGCAGGGCAAGGGCAGAGCAGGGGACTAATTAGGAAGCCCTCACAGTAACCCAGGGGAAGAGCTGTGGGGCCTCTGCCCTGGGCGTGCTCTGAAGGCAGAGCCGACAAGATCTCCAGACAGATCAGGATAGGCTGTGGGAGGAAAGCATGGTCCTGCCCCCAGGCTCCCTGCACATTGTCGGCCCCAGACACCCTCAAGAGGCATCCCTGGACAGCTGTACTAAAGCAAGAGGTACCTTCTAGATTGTCTTTTCACATTAGAAGACAGGAGACCTCCCCGGGGGGGGGGAATTGATCCAACCTTTCAACAATACCCCAGTGTCCTAATTAAATTCTCCTATTCACAGGCACCAAAGTGAGCACCTCACTCAGCAAGACCTGTCAGTGGGAGTCCTGGTAGGAGTGGGAGGTCCAGATTTCAAGCTTCTAACTAACCCCTGCTCGGCACCCGCCAATCCACCCACACCGCTGCGGGAATGGCCGCCCCAAAATGCAAGTTACAATATGTCCCTCTCTTCTTCACAAATGGCTTCCAGAGATATCACTTCTGCAATATATGCCATAGGGCCTCAATTTTAAGACACTGTCAATTGTGAGAAGCCCTATTAATTAAAACAAACAAACAGCTTTCAGGGACTTTAAAGAAACCCTATATATACATGTTATATTATCGATTGTAAGACATTCCTGATCTCTAAGTATGGAAACGTTCATCCTACAATTGTAACTATTTTAGTGGGGAAGAGTTTTATGGTCAACACTTGGTTAACCTGAGATTCTGTCACTGCAGGACTTGTCAGAGACTTAGAATAATCACGTGTACTATGCTTCTCCCAGAGGTTCTTAGAAAATCTATCTATTTTCCACCCATCCATTAGAATAAAATAGAATCTATTTTTTAAACCTTGATCCACTTGGTCTTTTCTTTTGGCAGAGCATTTATGAGGGTTGGTGTTTCCCCCGAAAACATTTTGGAGACTGAATATCAAATGTCTCAGCTAGACACTCCAGATCCTTGAGGTCTGGCCCTGGGCCACCTCTCCTAATCCAGCCTGTGTTCTTGGAGTTCTTATACTTCCTTCATGACACTCAGGTCCGGAACTTCTGCCCCTGTTATAATTTCAGGCAGCACAGCCCAACCTGACCTAATCCTTCCTTATTCTTTACTCCATTAGCCAAATAATAATTATCAAGCCTCTAGAATATACCAGGAACTCTTCCAGCATAAGCGAGAACATGCTGAACAAGACAGGCATGGCTCCCAGCCTCACGGAGTGTACAAACATTCACATACACACACTCACGCTCACGTACCTAACTGCAAATTGGCTTAGGCGCTATGAAGAATGAAAGCAGGGCACTATGGAAGAACATAATGGGATCTCATTGTACTGAGAGCAGTCCTCTTTGAGCGGAGATACGGAGGATGACTAGGAACCCATCAGGTGGAGAACTAGGATAGAGAGAGTTGCAGGCAGAGGTTATGGTGTATGGCAAGGCTCTGTACTGGAAAAGACCTAGCATATTTGAAAAACTGAGTAGAATTCAGCATGACTGGGTTATAGTGAATAAGACCGGAAAAGGCTGGGTCCAGATCATGCTGGGCCTCGTGGACCATGTTAAGGTTTTGACAATTTATCCTTAGAGCAGTGGGCAGTCACTAAAGGGTTTTATAATCTATGGCAAGAAAAACATTGGGGGGATGCAGGAGAAGAGGTGGGGAGATTCTAAGAAGCTACATCATTCTTTTGATTGCAAATGTCAGAAAACCCAACCCCAAGTGGCTCAAGTAAAAACAGAATTTGTTACCAAGTATAGTTGAAAGCCTAGGGATAGGGAAGGGATTCAAGCAAGGCTTGGTCAAGGTTCAAACAATGCTGCCATGACCTGGTTTCTTTCTTTACATCTCTTGCCCCTCCTTCCTCTTGCTGGCTCTGTTTTCCCTAGGATCACATGGCATGGGGGCAAGATGGCAGGCCTAGCCCCAGTCCCCCATTTACCCTTGTCCAGGCATAGCCAGCAAAGAGTAGACTCTATCTCCCTCACAGTCAAGTCCTGGAATCAAGTCTCATGGGCCCTTATTGGTCTGACCTCAGTCTTGTGCCCAACCCTGATCCGATCCACACCACAGCCAGAGGAGTGGAAAGAGCAGTTGGCCTGACCTGGGCCAACTGTACCCATGGAGCTAGAGATGGAGCCAGCTTCCCTGGAACTATGTGCCTTGGAGGGGAAGAAGTCCATCTCCCAGATGAAAACCAGTGTCTTCTATGGAAAACACAGTGAGAGCAAGCCAGGTGGCCCTATATGACCAGTATCTACTAGAGGAAACACTGCGGTATTCAGACAAGTGTGGAAGGTGCTGTGGGCCAGTGCAGCAGCAGTAGAAGGGGGAGAAGGGGGCAGATTTGACATATTTTGATGGTAGGATCAACAGGACTTGGTGACAGGTGGCATGCTGGTGATGAGTCCCTCTCGGGTTTCTGGCTTGAATACCCCAGAGGGCAGAGCCACTGAGTTACGATGAGAAAGATGGAAGGTGAAACACTGCAGAGGGGAGATCCTTTGACACCTCTCTGTCCTTCATGTCTGTGCTCAGATGTCACATCCTCTGTGATATCGTCCCAGATGCTCCCTCATCAGAATTCCCTTCTCTTTCCTCTACCCTGCCACACCAGGGACCTTCTTTGCCTTCTGCTGCTGTCCAACATCCTCACTCATTGTTTCCCAGCTTATCCCCGCTCCAGACTGTGAGCTATGAGCTGTGCGGGAACAGGAACGGGGCCCTATCCATCACAACCCTTCCTGCATGCTTGGCACAAGGTAGATGCTCAGTAAACAGCTGTTGAACTAGATCAAAATAAATCCTCAAGGGGAAGGGGAGCCCCTCCTCGATGTCCCCTTGAGGTCCCAAATCTGGAGAAACTTTTGAGAAACACAATCCTAATTACCTGTGTGGCCCAGCTGGTGAACCAGGCATCTGGTTTTTCCTCAGAGGAAAGGCCACGCCTTCCTGGAGCCCCATGTTGATATATAGAGGTGTATCTGCTTCTCTCCAGTACTACTTTACTAGCTTCTGCTTTCTCGGGTCGTGCAGTAGCTTAAAAGGAGATGCAATAAAATCTGTATTGTATTTCCAAACTATAAAACAGTGATAGAATTTGTCGGGCCTCCTAATGTCTCCAGGAGTGGAAATCATTCTAACCTTCCAATAAAATGCCAGTGCCCTAATTAAAGTCTCTAAGGCCGCAGTCTCTGGGCCCAGCTCCCCCTCCTCAGAGCAGCCTCTTTCTTTGCTTGGGACTGAGAGGCGTGAGAAGCTGCCATGTTAAGCTCCAGACCCTGAGGACCCCAGAGAAGAGAAAATTCCAGAGGACCCACCCAGCCTGGATCTAGGCCCATTACCACACAGAGCTTGCCGATCACTCCAGGGCCCCTTTCCACCTCCTCATCTCCTGACCCCACTCTTCCAGGTGGGTCTACTCTAAGGCTAATTCCGGGTTTTTGTTTTTTGTTTTTCCATAACTTCTCCTCTTCTAGAGATTAGAAAGAAGAAGCTGGTATGGGGTAAAATGGGAATTTACCTAAAATTCCTTTTATAAGGAATCCAGCCTAGGGTAGAAGTCACCCCGGCCATTCCCCTTCAAAAGATGCCAAACGTCAGAATGAGCTTCAAGTGAGATTTTTCAGGAACAGAAAATGTCAGAGTGAAAATAGCAGTGTTTCCAGCCTCACCTCCCTGCCTCTGCTCTGTGGAGCTTGTGCTCAGGCCCAGATGGAGGATGGTGGGAAGAGGAGGAGGCTGGGTCCTCTCTTGCAGGTGGCCCACTGAGGAAGAATAGATAGGGTTGGGCTGGGCTGGGCAGGAGGAAGAGAGATGTGCTGGCAAGAGCTTCTAGCAGGATACTATCAGCTGGGCTCAAGAGAAGACCCAGGAGGTAAGCTACAGGGCTATGTCTTCCATAGAAGATTTGAATAGCCCAAAAGACAAATGCAACAGTGTATGATTGAGGGAAGGGGAGCTGGAGTGGGCAGAAAATATGGCTCAGGAACAAGGAACATAAAACACCCTAGGGTTTTTATCCAACATTAAGTATAAATTGAGTCAACAAGATCAACAACAGCTATTAAAAGGCCAAGGTGTTCTTAGGTTGCATTAACAGAAGTATGAGTTTTGAAAGAGGGGAGGGGATTATCTCCTCCTGCTCCCATTGGAATAAACCTGGCAGTGTGTCCAGGTCTGATCCCTGCCATCTCCTCTATCACAAAAGGAAGACTGGTCTGTCCATAACCTCTCAATCACACACAGGTGCATGAAGATGTGCACACACACTGGTACAGATCCTGAGGACTGTTCAAATTGTCTGTTCTCCAACTTAACCCCTATCTAGCACCCCACTTCTCACCTCTCCACCTCTTTTTGGAGACTCTCTTGCAGTTTGTCACTCAAAAGCAGCTGGCTCCGCTGTTGGCTGGGGTTTGGAGGTTGAAACTCTCAAAGTCCAGGAGGGCGGTGGGGAGGAGGGATGGGAGGTTTCCTCCATGTGGACTAGCTTCCGCCTCCTGTTAGTCTTTCCTGATTGTCATCCCCTGAAGGAGCATTTACCTCCTTCTACCTTGAGCTGGGTTATTCTAGCTTCAGGATGTACCCGCTCAGGAAGGGGAAGGAGGTCAAAAAGACTCCTTGAGCCCCAGCCTGAAAGCTCTTCAGGTGAGCACGAAAGGGGGGCCAGGGGTGCAGTTGGGACCCTCTAATTGTATGGACTTGGGAGACAACAACAACTCAGAGGCCGGAGGAACCAAAGGATGATTCCAAGTCCACAGAAGGAAAAGATGTTCAAAAGAGCCCAAGCTAGTCCAAGAAAGGGCTAGAAATCATCCTCTTCGTGGGAGGTATTCCAGGAGCAGGATGGATGACCTTGATGAGGTCAAAAGAGGGGAACAAGGGCGAGGCTTGATTTTGACTCATTCCAAACAGATTCTAGGACCTGTTCATTAAGCCATTAGCTCGTAGTTTCCCAAGCAGCACAATGAAGAGGTCACATTGACCTTGGAGAGTGTGTGCCATCCTGCCCTGAGTTTGTCCAAGAGCCTCTCTGGAGGATCCTGCAGGCACATGCTCAGCCCCGAACACAGTGTGCAAGCCGGTGGTGTGTGCACGCATGGAGCCTGAGCATGCGCTCTCAGGGATGAGAGCACGTGCCTCGGCTTTGTGACCCCAGGCAGGTCACTTCGCCTCTCTGTGCTCCAGCCTTCACTACCTGCCAAACAGAGCTACGGGTGACGGCCGTCTCAGTGAGGCATCCGAAGGCTAGAGGAAGAGATGCACGGTAAGTGCTGGGGACCGTGCCCAGCGCTCAGTCTGTGACGCATAAACAGGAGCTACAGTTATAATTATATGAGCATCCAATCTGCCCTCCTCATAGCTATAAATCTGTACCCGATGCTCTGGGGGCCCGAGAGCACCCTGGGATGCAGGCTGGGGGTCCTGTTTCACAAGAAGGGACCTGAGGCTCGGGGAGATAGAGTATCTTAGCTGCCAGAAAGCCCACTCAGATAGTCACCCTACTATTTCCAGGGCCACCAACCACCACAGGGAGCCCCCAGGGACCTGAAGCAAACTAGGTTCCCTCCACCCTGAGCTGGGCATCTCAGGGGAGTGAGCCACCTCCAGGGAGTCTGCCAGGGTCTATGGAATTAGTGAGAGGAGGAGCAGCCCACAGAACGGTGGGGGTGGAGCATGGGCACTGCCCTCCATAAGCCTGGGACCCCGCTCCCACCCCACCTGGTGGCCAAGACCTTGGGGACTGCATCTGTCTCAGTGTGCCACTCCCCCCTCAACCTCTAGTCACCAGGAACTGCCTGGTGCCTTTCCCATATGCACTGGTTTCCTTCCCTCAGGACTTTGCAGAAGCTGTTCTATCACCGGGAATGCCTTTCCCAGTCCCTGATTTTCCAAATCTTGTACACCCTGGTTATCACAGTCACACTGAGCTACATGTTCCCTCTGGGTCTCTATCTCCTCTATCTCCTGTAACAAGAGAGAGCAGGACTTGCAGATCTCAAAGTGTTTTCCCCAAGGTTCTGATTTAAATGCCACCTCCTCCAGGAAGCCACTCAGATGAAGGGGTCGCCTGTCCTCTGAAACCGCACAGCATGCTGTGCAAACCTCCTTATGGCACAGATCACTTACTACCCTAGCTCATGGCCACGTGGGTTCACATCTGATCTCCCCTTCCAGATGCTGTTTCTTGAGGGTAGGTGGGCTTCATGTCACATTCATGTCTATTTCCCTTCATTGGGCGGTGGATAGACAGGTAGATGGACTGATGGACAGGCAGAATTGGACAGCTTCCCAGGGCCATTTGTGTCTCCCTGGAACCCAGAGGAAGACTCTTTTGCTCCCCAAGGAATGAAGTGCTGATGGCAGGACTGCAGCATCGCCAAGCAGGGGGTAAAATTTCATGGCAGAGGAGAAAGCATTTCCAAAATCAAACCTCTTGGATATAGATCTCCTCAGCCTCTGCCCTTCTCCTCCTCCTACCCCCCCCACCCCAGCTCAGTACCATCTTGGGTCCCACTGCCACTTCACCTGCCAGCAAGGCTGCTCTTCTCTACATCATTAGTGAGACTCCCCCCTCCCACAGTAGATGATGAAGTAGAGTGACCTGTCCAAGGTCACACAGCTCAACCCTGCCCACAAGAGGACCAGAACCCTGGACTTCTGGTGCCTATCTTGGCTCCCCCACTGTCCATCACTGTCCCTCTGGGTCCCCTAGGCCATTCCAACAATTGGTTGATTCAGAGGTGAGGGTGTCTGAGGCAGATGTGGTGAGCTAAACTCTCCCCCTAGATCTCACCAAAGTGCCCCCCAGCACCCCCCTCCCACCCCAGCTGGCGCTAGGATTTCAGTCTGGAGCCCCAGAGGGAGAGGTTTGCTGTGACTTTGCTGTTTCTGCTCTCCCCTGTCCTGTGTCCGCAGCAGGCCTTTCCCCAGCAAAGCCACTAAATCACTTTTACAGGATTCGAGGTTCTTTCTACTCGGTGAGTTTCCTGCCAATACAAAATGTCTTCCAGGATCTGGGGAAGACAGGTTGGCTTGAACGGCTGTTCATTAGAGGAAGATTAATGGGGCCACTGATCCCATTAATGTGTTATTGACCCTTCCCTTACTATAATCGGCCAAACAGCTCAACCTCTGGCTCAAGGCAGAGTTTACTCAGAGCTCAGGTCCCATTTGTGGGGAAAGCAAGCTCCATTGGCTTGGCCCCATCCACACTGCCTGAGGGGTAACAGATGAGCCCTCCTCCCATCTGTGAGAGTGAAAACCCTCACTTCTGGTCCCACAAGCCAACCATATGACGGCTAACACTGACCGAGTGCTTCCTATGTGCCAGGAGCTCTGCTAAACCCTTTACAGGCATGATTTCATTTAAACCCCTTAGTCCCATTTTACGGAGAGGAAAACTGAGGTCTGGAGAAGTTAAAGAACCTTGCAGGAAGTTGCAAATCCAGTATTCAGACCCAACAGCTAATACTATAAATATCAGACACTGCCATCTTGCCTACTAAGGGTCTAGCATCGTTCTAGATCAACACTGACCAACAGAAATACAGCGCAAGCTGTGTACGTCAGGTTTAGTTCCCCAGCAGTCACATCAAGACAGTAAAAAGAAAGGGGTGAAATTATTCTGTTATTTATTTTAAAGAGAGAGAGAGGGAGAGCGAACGGGGGGAGGGACAGAGGGAGAGACAGAATTTGGAGCAGACACCCGGCTAAGGGTTCACTCCCATGACCCATGAGATCATGACCTGAGTCAAAATCACGAGTCGGACACTTAACTGACTGAGCCACCCGGGTGCCCCTGAAATTATTTTTAATATATTTAGCAAAGCCCACTATAGCCACAATATTAGCATTTCAACATGTAATCAATATAAAAATTGTTAGATACTTCCCTATTTTTCTGGTCCTGCGCCTTCTGAATCTAGTGGTTATTTTCCTCTTACAGCACTTCCCGGTTTGGGTCAACCACATTTCAGGAGTTCAAAAACCACCTGTACCAAGTGCTTGCCCTGTTTGCTCAGGGCTCGATGCTTTATGTACATTCTGTCATTTCATCTTTGTTAATATCATGAGGTGGCTGCCTTATTATCATCAGCCCATTTCAAACATGAAACAGCCAGAGAGGGGAGGTGACTGGCCTGAGGTCACACAGCAGGTAGATGGCAGGACTGAGAAGCCAGCTTGGCTGCAGAGCCTCTGCTTTTACCGGCGATGCTGCATGACTACCTCCTACCAGGCTGGCGGGACAGCTCTCCCCACACTGGAGCCTATGGGGCTTCAGGACAGTCTCTAGCTCCCAAGGCAACTCCCTGCTCTAGGATGCCAGGCCCGAGGGGCCTTTAAGACACAGGGGCTATAGCCGCTATGTCTGCAGAGCCCAGAAACAGCCCCCACGATAAGGTTGTACCTCCCTGAGAATTACAAGGATGACGACTTAATGGGGGCTCACAATGGTTGGGGCCAGTACCAAGCATTTCACAATGATATCTCGTGGCAACCCTGGGAGAGGGGTTGGTTATCGCCATTAGACGCCAAGGACACTGAGGCTCAGAGAGGCTAAGTATCTTATCCAAAGTCACACAGCAGTCAGTGGCAGAGCTGGGAACAGTGAGACTCTAAATCCCGGGCTCTGACCCTTTAATAGCAAAGCAGCCCCCAAGACTGATCTGAGAGCACCCCTTCCAGCCAACCCCCCTCTCCTGGGCTACAATTCCAGTTTTTTGCCTAGACAGTGGTGCTTTGTGCACCTTCCAGCACCTTCTGCAGGGACCATGCTCATCTCCATCACTTTCTGTCACTGTCCTTGTTCCCCACCCATGGCTGTCGCAGATCCAGCCTGCATGGCCTCACTTCCCCTCCCTCCACGTCCCTCTTTTTCCTTCTGCCTAAAATTCTTCACTTTGCCCACCACATAGTCTCACTATTAACCCTTAGGTTAAGAATTCCCCATTCTTCAATAAAACAGAACAGATGTCCCTGAAAGCTGCTTTCAGTCCAGCGTTCCTTGTGAGCCTTCCTTCATTCAATCTGTCCCTCCCAGAGGCCCACTTGCAGGAAATGGAAGTTTAATATGGACAGAAATAAAGAATTAACTTCAATCAGAGTTGGTTGGTCCCATGGTGATCATCTGGTCCAGGCCCTTCATTTCACATATGGGGAACCAGAGCCACAGAGCTGTGGGTGACCCAAGACTGGGCAATGGGGCGGAGGATTCGCACTCGGGTCCATGGCTCCGACAGCAGCACTCCCCATCACGTGCCATGTTTCTTCTTCAGACTCGCCAAGTGGCTCAATTGGGAAGAGAGATCCATTTGCTCTGCCCTCAGACCCTCCCTCTAGGTAGAGGCACCAGAGCTCCAAGGTCTGGGCAAAGAATATGCTCTTGAGCTTGAAGGATTCCAAGGTGAGTAGATAAAACCCAGGAAGGCAGCTGACCCTGCCCACCTTCCCCTCCAGGTCTGCAGGGCTCGCCCTCCCACCCTGCCCCAGCCAGCTGCGTCCCCTCCCCAACATTGTAGCATAGGATGCAGGCATGGGGCCCAGAGACTGGCAACAGTCTTGGCCTTCCAACAGCCGCAGGAGGTAGGGATGGGGACCATTCCCATTTTAGGGATGAGGCAACTAAAGCTCAGAAAGATGAAGGGCCACACAGTGGGGCTGTTCCTAACCCAAAACCTGGGTTCCCACCACTGCTCCAGATTAAGGACTAAGGACTCCCAGTGCAGTGCTCCCTCTACAACCCCATGCTGCCTCCATGAGGCTGCCCTCTCCCTACCCCAACGTGAGCCCTTTACTGATGACAGCTGCCGCCGGGGGCTCCACTGAACCAAGCCACCAGCACAGCCAGCCTGCTCCACGGAATTCCCTGCCAATTAGGAATGAGTGGGAACCATCCCTGTATTCAATTCTTAGCCTGGAAACAGGCTCTGGGAAGCCAAGCTTCAAGTAACTGAGTTGCTTTCCCCAAAGCTATCCGAGGGACCCCTCCTTTTTTTTTTAAATCACTGAACCTCCCACCACTGAGAGGAGCCATCCATTCATACTTCCAGAACTTTTCTAGGGATCCAGTGGGTCCAGGTGGGAATTAGATTTGGCCCGTGCTCTCAGGGGGCTGCCAGAAGAGACCCAGAAACAGATCACTGAGGTAGACGCCAAAGCCCTAGTTGCCAAAGACTCAGTTTCCTCATCTTTAAAATGGGGACAAGAATGGTCAACCACCCATAGGGTTGTTGTTAACGGGTCATTGCTTCATTTATTCCACAAACCCTTTTCTTTTTTTAATATTTATTTGACAGAGAGAGAGATCACAAGTAGGCAGAGAGGCAGGCAGAGAAGCAGGCAGAGAGAGAGGGGGAAGCGGGCTTCTTGATGAGCAGAGAGCCCGATGTGGG
This sequence comes from Enhydra lutris kenyoni, assembly GCF_002288905.1. Classification (NCBI taxonomy): domain Eukaryota; kingdom Metazoa; phylum Chordata; class Mammalia; order Carnivora; family Mustelidae; genus Enhydra; species Enhydra lutris. The sequence continues at coordinate 17,968,501 of NW_019154106.1, read as the reverse complement.
GCTCGATCCCAGGACCCTGAGATCATAACCCTGGCCGAAGGCAGAGGCTTAACCTACTGAGCCACCCAGGTGCCCCTCCACAAACCCTTTTGATTTCCTACTCAGTGCCAGCCAGGACCCTGGATACTAAGGACACAGGAAAAATCAAGCCCTGCCCTTGTCGAGCTCTCACTCTGATAGAAGGAATGGACAACAGACAGTAAAACCATATATAAAAAACACTATTGCAGAGACCACAAAAATAAAGCATGTAATGAGATAGAGAGAGACCAGAGGGCATGGTCACTAAATTATAATCCTTATTATTTTCATTAATATTATTATTTGTTCTTCTGAGTCTCAAAAGCCAAGTGGGAGTCGTTAGGCAGATAAGCACAAGGGAAGAGGATTTCAGGTGGAGGACACGGCATGCACAAAGACAGGAAGGAACTGAGGAGTCCCTGCAGCTGGTGGTTCAGAGAGGCTGCAGAGGGTATAAGATACACAGGGCCCCCCAGCAAGGCTGGAGAGGTGGGCATTCTGGCCTCAAAGGGCTTTGGATGCAGGGCTCAGGATCTAGAACTTATACCCCAAGCATCGTCAGGGAGCCATCAAAGGGGCCTCAAAAAGGAAGCCCAATGTCAAGGCTAATGTGTTCAAAAAGGTCTATTTTGGCTGCAGCGTGGCAGGCTAGGGGTGAGAGGGAGCCTTATCCGCAGAGGCCATCAACACTCAGAGGCTGTGGCACAATCACACAGAGATGCTGAGGCCTGGGAATGGGGGTGGCTGGGGGCAGGGAGAAAGAGGGGCCGCGAGGAGAGGTGTTTGGAAGGCAGACGAGAAGGAAGTTTGGTGACTGATGGGATGTGGGAGGTGAGCAATGGCTTGAGGACTATGAATAACAGCATCTTCTTGAAGACTGTGTGGGGTACAGCCCACTGTGCCAGCCACCCGGGCCCCTGACGGAAAGTGGCTTTAGAAGTTGAGGGAAGACCCCAGCTGTCCTGCAGGACACAGCATCTCCCACATCTCCAACAAGCATGCCTTTGTAGACTCCAGGCTTTGTGTGCACTCCCTCTGCCCGGAGTGCTCCTTTGGACTGGCCTCAGTTCAATACCGACTTCTCTGGGAAGCCTTCCTTGACTACCCCACAGAATTAGTCACTCCCTTCTGTGGGTTTCATCAGTATCCAATTCACAGATGTATTATTCCTTCCCCCTTGGGGTGGAGATGGGGGCAGAGACCTTGTCCCTTTCTTGCTTTGTCTCCCCAAATAATCTACAAATTGCCCAAGAACGAGTCGTCTCCCTTGTTATCCTAGTGACCCGTACAGTGCCTGGCACTCAGAGGGCACTTCCCACACATTCACTGAATGAATGAGTGAAGGAGGGTGGGGCCACCTGCCGAGATCCAGGGAGAGAAACTCATGAGTCAATCTGGGCTCTGCTGGGTCCATCCACACGGATGCACAAGACAGCAGGACAGAAGTACTGGGAGCCCTGGGAGGGAGATCTGCCAGGTCATCTCCCCTCCTCCCCACCTCCTCACTGGGCCCCTGCCCCAGCCTCACACTTGTCCCAGCCCTGAGAGCCTAGAAATCTCCTCTCTGTAGAGAGGGAGTGGGAAAGTGCTGGAATCTGGCCCTATCTCTCCTTCCCCTTGGAGAAGCTCTTCTGGGGGCCATTTGGGATTCAATTTCCATAAACAAATGAGGTTTGGGGTTAACTGCACCCTCATTTGCATGTGGAGGGATGTGGAGGGAATCCTTCCTTCCTCCCTGCTCATCCTGGCCAGAAAAATGAGAGCAGACCCATTACCAGCAGCCCACCCTCCACCACTCTTGGGGTAAAAAGAAATGACATTTTCCCTTTACATTGGAAATACTTAAAAGTCCCAAGAATAGATTTATAGGAATATTTTAACCTTTTCTTTGATCCTTGAAATGTCATTGTTCTGTGGGCTGAATCGCCAAATGTGACCTTTTCCAGTAGCCATGGGGCGGGGGGACCCCCGCTGGCTCGTTGTAAAGAGCTTCAGAAGATCCCCCTGTGGCTTGCCCAGCACCCCGCACTCACCCTGCAGCCTGGAGCCACTGGTTGGAGAACTGGTGAGTGGGAAAGTCACGCAGGGGCTAGCAGGGAAGGCTGAGCAGCTCTCTCCTGATCTTATCAAATGAGGATGAGTTAAATGTGGGCCCATCACTGGCCTTAGGTGAGGTACTTCCTGTCTTTGAGCCTCGGTTCCCTATACAGTGGGGAAAATCCTGGTACCTATGTCACAGAGTTGTTGCGAAGACTAAATAAGACAATGCACACTGGATTAGTCAGTTCTGACAGAACAACGCCGAAAACCAGATGACCCCCACCTTCTATAGTTGCCAATAAGCATTCACTGTTCTTGGACTCACAAGTCTGCAGAGTGATGGAGGTTCAGAGACCCAGACGGCGTTCTGCCGCATGGCCCTGCTTCAGACTGTGGTTTGGACCTGGGTCTGCTCTATGTGCGCTCACACTGAGGCCCAGGCTGAGGGGTCCTGCTCCCTGGTGGGTCCACAGCTGTGCCAAGGGACAAAAAGGAGAACACGACGCCTGGTAAGGCCTTGGCTTGGAACAGAATGACAGTCACTTCCACCCAGCCCCTACTGGCCAAACCAAGTCACAAGACCAAGGCCAAGAGAAGGGAGTGAGGGAACGTTACGGCCTCAAAGTAGAGGGGAGCGAGTATTTGGTGAGAGGTAATCCAATCTATCACAGCATGTAAAGCCCCTGGCACTGGGCCTGGCATGGAGAAACTGGAGAAACTCCAAATGTTAATTCCTTTTCATACCATGTTGCATTATTAGTATATTTTACTTCTCAGATTAATTCATTATAATAGGATGAGCCTTTCTGGCTAAGCATAGATCCCGTATTGTGCAACGTCCGTGGGCTCTGAGGCATTATGTATGAGTGGATTCTCCACACAACAGAAATGTATACCTTTAATCCTTTTCATGTTAATTATTGTAATGGGAAGGCTTCTAGAATTTGTTTCATACCTTCTTAAACGGTGACTATCAAATGCCATTTAATGCATTGATTGATGCACCGGGACGGCTGGGATGAGCACCAGCATAAAGCTAGGGCCATGGAGATGTTTGGCCTATTGGTCCCTCTGCTGAATGGCTGAATGACCCACAGGGAGGGTTCTCCCACCTCTTGACAGTGACCCTCAGACATCAGTCCCCTGTGGGTCAGCTTCTCATCATCAGAAATGAAGGATCACAGACTGAGGCTAAACCCACCACACATCTTTGGTCTTTGTGGCACTCACTGAAATCTTTGCTGATGGTGGCACCAGGGAAACCATCATCATCTCCACTGTTACCATGCTTCTAATCAGAGCAGTGTTGCTGAAGCTTTGGGCATAATGAGAAGTCAGAGAACGTCAAAAAGTGGTTCACCTCAGAACATTTAAGAAGTACATTTAAGAAAGGAATCTTACTCTTATGCCCCCCCAAAAATGGGTCCATGATTAAAGGAGCGAGACTGATATAAAGTGAAGGTCAAGCAAAGCTTTATTTGGCACCAAGCATCAAGAATCAAACTGACCGGCCAGGGCCGCCTCTTACAGAGAGGGCGACCTTTCTCTGTTTCACAGACTAGCTTTTTTTTTTTTTAAGATTTTATTTATTTATTCAACAGATAGAGATCACAAGTAGGCAGAGAGGCAAGCAGAGAGAGAGGGGGAAGCAGGCTGCCCGCTGAGCAGAGAGCTGGATATGGGGCTCAATCCCAGGACCCTGGGATCATGACCTGAGCTGAAAGCAGAGGCTTTAACCCACTGAGCCACCCAGGCGCTCCCACAGACTAGCTTTTAAGGGCAAAGACCACGCGGTCAGGCCTGGCCACACACAGGTGGCCAATGAGATTGTAACACACAGACAAAGCTGCACAGTGATGCTAGGTGACCAATTGAATTAAAATTTACCCTATAGTAGACATTTGACCTAGCCTATCACACCTTGGTTAGAAATGGCACCCAAAAGGCCCCCAAAGGGCGGGGCCCATTCTCCTTGGTAGCTAGGGAGACAGTATGCAACTCCCCACTGTTCGGATGTCTCCACCTAGCCTGACCCACCCTTGTATCTGGGCTTTGTTACCTGGAGCTGGTTTCCGGGACTTGTTTTTAAGTCAGTCCCCTGGGGGAAGGGCATCAGGGACAGTTTAAGGGTTAAACAACAAGGTTGTTGTTTAACCTTAATGGAAACCTCTGGTTAAATAGGTCCTTACACCTACCAAGCAGCCTGGGGTCCATCAAAGGTCAGGAAGAGGATGAGAAATGTAGTTATACTCTAGGACCTACAGAACTTCCCTTCATCCCTCCCTGGGCTCTCATCCCACTTCTCTCTGTGTGCTTCCTCCTCTCCTTCTCTGTGGATCTGTTAGTTTTCCTCTTTGATTCTCATCCCGCCTCCTTCCATCTTCCCCCTTTCCTTTCCCTTACTGTCTATAATGTGGAGAGGAGGGAGTGTGAATGATTGTTGTTCAAGAGTATTTCAAAAGTCACTTCATCTCTTCAAGTGTTATTATTCTTCTTAACCTTAAAAGTTTTTTGGTTTCCAAAAACAAATAGCCACAAAATTCTACAAAATTGTCACATCAAGCTTCTATGAATGGCTGGGTTTTTGTTTTTGTTTTTTCCCAGAGAATAAGTGACTCTCCATTAAAAATCCACTGCCCACCCCACTGGAGACCAGGCTTGTCATTGTAAAATTCTGCAGATCCCAGGCTCCTGAGCATAACGGCCCTCCCTGGAACTGTCCCGAGTGCTGAAATGGTGTCTGTTTCAGTCCACACTTTGGGTTCCCTGTGCCTTCGCTTAAGAGCTCTGCACCCCCACCAGCACATTTTTTTTTCCTGCCTGGGTGTTCTAAGCCATTTCTAAGTGGGATGCCTGATGAGTGAGTCCCACGGCCTCCTCATTATAGCCATGACAGATGCCCATCTGCTCAGCTGGCCAAGATTTTTTGGAAAGTGTTTAGGCCAAGAACATATCATAACAGTTGTCTGTGAAAATAACCTCCAGGCTATTACAATGAACCTTCTTGTGCTGGGTCCCAAATTGGCCACACCAGAGGGCTAATTGCTAACTATGAACCCACCCCCTCCAGGACCTGGCTTTAAGCCAAGATATCTGGGTTTCAGCCCATGCTCACTACTTGAGAGTCAAGGAGAATTGGGCCTATTCCTGGGCCTCAGTTTTCCCATCTGTGTGACACAACCTCTAAGACACCAATCAACTCTGATACTTGGATTTCATGTGGCCCCAGAGATGGAAAAGTGGAATGGAAGAGAAAGAACCATCAACAAGGAGTCAGGCGTCCTGGCTCCCAGTTCTGCCACGAGAAGCTGTGTTGCCCTAGGACAGATCCTTAATATCTCTGAGCATCACCTATAAAGCTATAATGATATCACTGTCCTTCCCATGGGACACTCAGGTGAGATGGGAAAGGACCTGGTAAAGCAGGGAGAACTACGTGGCCCTGGGGATGGCTTATGACAGAAGAACATCAAATAGCTACACCCTTTAGAGGGGACTCGGATCTCAGTGCCCCTAGGAAGTAAAGGACACAGGCACTCTCCCTTCTTCATCCACAATTTCCTAGTCTGATGAGCCAGGGTGATATCAGTCCCCACTGCTGACCGAACGTTCCAATACCAGGTCTAGCCTTTCCTTCATTCAGTAGATAATTACTGAGAATCTTCCATGTGCTTAGCAGGGAATCAGAGGCAGACATGGCCCCTGCCATCATGGACTGGAAGGGCTATTTAGCATGTGTCTCGCTTAGCCTGCTGCTGGGCCCATAAGTGCTCATTAATACACTGTGATAGGTGATCCTAGAGAATACCCCTGTTCCTAAGGGAGTACACAGGAGGGGGCCATGGGGAACAGAGTATGACATCAGAGATAATTAGGCGTGAGCCAGAAAAAGACTGGAGAGCAAGTATTCCGGGCAAGAACTGCAGCAGGAGCCAATGGGTGGGGCAGGTGGTTGGGATGAATTAAGACACCTCACCCCATTCGTGCCCCTCTGCCATCCCAGCATCAGCAAACCAGAACCTGGGGCCTAGTCTCATGTCTCAGCAGAGATCTTCATTTGGAGGGCTGGTAGACAGAAGGTAGGATAACTTCCTGCAGCCCCCTCTCCTGTTGCCCAGAGATGCTGGGCATCAAGGTGGTCCAGGAAGCAGGTGGGAGGTTAACCCAGGCCTTACACAGGGAGGGGCTTAATCCCCATATTGTTAAAACCTGCCTTTGGCTTCATCACCACTATCACCACCATTATTTATAGAGCCCTTACATAGCCCAAGAGCTTTGTGTTCAATCTCTATAATCCTTACATCTATGAGGTGGGTATGCTTAGACCTATTTTACAGATGAGAAAAGTGAGGCTCAGAGAGTTCACATGGTTTGCTCAAGGACACACAGCTAGCCAGTGGCAGGCCTAGGGTCAGATCGTAGTTATGCTGTCAAGATAGCTGAGCTTCACTGAGCACCGACTCTGTGCCAGAGACCCTGCAAAGCACTTTCAGTGCACTGGCACACTTAAACATCCCACAGCCTCATGAGCACTATTCTTAGCCCCATTTTGTGGTTGAAGAAGCTGAATCCAAAGAAGGTAAGTAACCTAGCCAAGGTCACATGGCTACACGGTTCCAGTGTCAAAATTCTCACCCAGGTCTGCCCAATCCTTCCCCATGCTGGAGACCCCTCTCCTTCAACAAAGCCCAGGAGGCAGAGGCGAGTGCTTCCTCCCCCTCCTTCTCAGTGCTGGCTTGGCTCACTCCAGCCCCACAGTGGCAGCAGCCCCAGGATATCAGGACAGCACAGAGGCACGCCTAGGGCAGGGTGAGGAGCCCTGGCCAGGATGACCTTGAAATCCCATTGTCCCACCAGGCAGTAAATATCCTCATGCTGAGTGTTTAAGCTCTTCCAGAAAAAGCGCGTCAGAGGGGCTTCCGTGTCTCAGGCTGGAAAGCCCCACTGGGCAGATTTATTCCTGCAAGGGGTCAGACAGCCACTGTATTTCACCATTGGGCCAACAGGGGCCCTCATTCCCTGGAATTATACTTCTATCAAATATTCATTTGTCTGGTTTATGGGCTACTGAAAACTTGGGCCCACGGGATCCTGCCAGCCACGTGCTTGCCTGGTTGTGTCAATGCCCATCTTCCATTCTCTGCTCACAGCCCACTGTGTGGCAGGATGTCACCCATTTGTTCTCCCATGAGGAAAGGCCCTGAGCCCTCCCTCGGGTCTATTGCTTCACCAGGACAACCCTGATTGGAATCCGCAACAGTGGGACAAAATTGCTATTTCCCAAAAGCAGAGGCATCTGCAGTAGATGCTGTTGGTAACCCCCATCCCACCCCAGGTGTTGGATGCTCATACCTACAGACTTCTCTGAAGGATTGTCCTGGGCTTTTCGAGCTGTCTCCTTCCACCCCAGGGGCAGCCCATAGCCAATGACCGACTGATGTGGGGGTATAACAGGGAAGCCCTTTTGCCACTAAATGGGACAGACTGTGACACAATTCCCACTCCAGAGCTCTCAGGGGGATCAGGCTGCAACTTCTCCCGAAACCACATCTCTGCTTGACTTCTTCTGTCCTATCCTGCTTCTCTCCCTTCCTTACAAGTTTCTCCTCGGAACCCTCCTTCAGTAAAACACACGCATAACAATCTCCAACTCTTGTTCTAGGGAACCCACCCAAGACAGGGCCCTAAGCCTCGTGCCCCTTACATTGCAACTTGGAACTGATCTCCTGAAAACTTCTCACGTGCTATAGGAAAAATGGAAGGAATCTCACCAATTAGACCATGGGGAGATTCTGCTCCTCAAGTCTGCAGAAGGCAGCAAGACAGACCACCCACCCCACCTCACTACCAATTTTACAGACAAGGAAACAAAGCTGGAGTGACTTATCCAAGGTCATATAGCTAGCTAGCCTAAGGGAGAGTCAGGAATCAAATCCAAATCCTAGGTTTTTCCCTGGGAGAGGTCTCTGGACATCCTGAAAGAATGCCATAAGCCACACACTGTGCATATTACACCTTTCAAGGTGCTATTAAAATGCCACCTCCTCCAGGTAGCTTTCCCTGCTTACACATCAGAATTCATCACATTTCCTTCTGGATACATTCTACGTGTTTTGATCTACCCCCTGTTTCATTCCACCCTTGGTGAGATTAAGGAGTTTCTCCACTTTCTCCCCAAATAGCACGAGAATCCCTTGACCCCTAAACCACACACACAAATTTAGGGCCACAGAAGGATCAGGAAGACCGTTTTCATTAACAAAGACAAACCCAGGACTCCCAAGGACAGGTTGGGAGAAATTCTCCCCATGGAGGGGAGCCCCACCTGAGATGTTGCTCTGCCCCATGTTGCACCTTCCCTTTGAGGATGCTGTCTGGTCACTGTTGACATTGCCACGCTGACCTCGGAGGATGCTCATGTCTCATAGCACTTTGGGCCAATGATGGGCAAATGCCCCTCCCATGCCTCCTGGTACCTAGGAGCTAGGACTTCCAGACTTGAGGTCAGGAATGGCCCCTAGGAAACAGACACAAAGAGGATGTTAACCTGCATCATTTCCTCCCACTCTTCAGGCCTGGGAGCACCACCACCCTCAGTACTGTGCTGTGTCTGCGTACCACCCACGTCATTATTTACTTAATACGTCTCTTTACACTGACGAGCTTTTTTTAAATGCAGATCTAAAAAGAGACTTCTCTCCCTCCTGCATGGGAAATCCAGAATCGCTGTTCACGAATATAACGGTAGAGCCACAAATACAGTGACAGCAAGGCAATGGTCTTAAAGCTGCCATGCGCTGGGAAGTCTGCAAACCAGAACTCTGCTCTCTTTATTAAAACAGGAGATGGATAAAGGCTAGGGTGTCATGAACACCAGCCCCCACCAGACCTTCTCCTGCCAGGATCAACCTTGGAAATGATTTCAAAAGACAGTCATCTTCTCATTCACAATTCAGGGAGACTCGATGCCAAGTCTGTGGGCTCGTGAAGCCTTCCAGAGAACCTACACTTTGGGAAATGCTGATTCCAAGGATCTGGTTTACAGGATCTGGGTCTAGTTTACTCACGTTCAGCCTGTAGCTCACTGAGCAGGTCCCTTTCCCCTCCTGGACAACAGCCATGGGACTCGCTCATCCCTTACCTCCTGCCTGGGATACAGTGGGTGCTTGGGAATGCCTGTTTGAGTCGTGTGAGGCTGAGGGGGCCGTGGGGGCAGGGAGAGGAGGAAGTTATTGAACAGCCTGGCATCTGGCTTGAATCTGTGAATTTCTGGTACAACAAAAGCTGATTCTTCTTTCTCTCTCTTTTTTTTTTCTAGAAAGTAAAGTGGGCTTTCTTTGTGTTTGAATGGAAAGCACATACCCTCAGCACCCTATTGTGGAATAAAATCAGGCTTTATTGTAAAAACAATTGTGCCAAATTTAAAGCAGGGATTAAAATTGAGGCATGTTAAGTGTGGTCGTTAATACATCAGGCTTTTTCTTCCAATCGGGAAGGAAGCTATTCTGGTCTGACCTCTGCTTGCTTTCCCTGGGCTGGGAAGCCAGACAGGGAAGTGGGGAGGGGTGCTCAGCAAGGCCAATGGGGGTCTCTGAATCCCAGGAACAAGAGCATGCTGCGCATGACATGAAAAACATGGGAACCCGACTTGTAAACAGGAAAAGAAGACATATGACCTAATGAAGGATCTTTTTATCCTTTTTTTTTTTTTTTGGATCTTTTTATTCTTATCTGTAAAAATGTTTATAGGCAAGGGCTCACAAATTTATATATTTTAAATCACCTATTGTTATGGACTTAGAAAAATTTCCTCTATTTAAAATGAAAACATAATGTTAGGGCACCCCTGGAAATAGGGTTGGCCAGCTTCGTTCCCATCTGCCCCCTCCCCACCACCCCTGACTTTTCTGGTTTTTCTTCTCCAACCAATTATGGAGGTTCAGCAGTCCCAGCCAGGGCTCTCCAGCATCTATTATCTCTGAAATCCTCACATGAGCCCTCTGAGGTTGAGTTCATCATTCCCATTTTACAGGGGCACAGACAGGATAGGTCAGCTGCCCAACGTCACAGAGTGAAGACGCAGCGGGAACAGAAACACAGATGTGATTGCAAAGCCCACATTCCTAACGAGACATTCCCCTGCCTCCCAGGATGTAGCTCTGGGAGAGAAGGCCAGTACTTTTGTGCCCAGGACTGGGGGAAGGGAACTAAAGGGGAAAGGGAACGAAGAAAATTTACATGTTTGAATATGTCTCCTGTCTTAGGCCAGTCCTAAGCACTGGAAATTTTAAAGTAAAAATGTAGCCCTTTCTATCAGAAACCCTCAGGCCGTCTTCAGAAAGGTTGGGACCAATTTCTAAGCCCATGTGAGGCCACATGTTATATCCTCAGAGTTGGGGGGGGGAACCTACCCAGGGGGGGAGCCACCCTCAGAAGGAAGGAAAGAAAAGAAGAAAACAGGATGGGGTCTTATCAAAAAGGCATAGGAGTGCCTGGAAGAGATCCCAAAGACCCAAGCTGCAACAAATTGAGCAAAATGATAAATCACAATAGCATCCCATTCTAACCCAAAGAATGAAGCACCTACCTGGGAGTCCATACAGATATAAATAAATAGAGGGAAAGATACAACTCTGCCTCACAGAAGAATTCTGAGTAATGTGTGAAGAAGGAATGAGGGAAACAGAGTAATAATTGCCACAGACAGGATCCATCCATAAATGCTAAAATAAGCCGGAGAAAGTTTAAGCAGAAACAGGGTATGGGCACAGTCTCAAAGTATCTGTTTTCAAACAATGAGTAATTATAAAGAGAAATATAGTACGTTTAGAGTGGAGAACCTTAGCAGACTCCTTAACCAAGTGGTGAGCGTACCTGGTTAGCACTACCTACCTGGTTATCAATCACCCCACACACCAATGTCATGCCCCCCACCCACCCCGACGTGACCCCTGGGGAGAAATATCTTTCTGTAGCATCCCTCCCAGCAAGGCATAACCTCCGTATAATCACAAGAAAACAGGAGACAAACACACACTGAGGAATACTCACAAAGTAGCTGACCATTGTCAAGGTCATAGGGGACAGCGAAAGACAGGAAGTGCCCCAGATCGGAGACTAAGGAGGCAGGACAACCAAAGGCAGTGTGAACCGAGAAAAGTGTGTTCATGGAAAAATTCGTCAAATCCAAAGAAGTTCAGAAATTTAGCGAATAATATTATAACAAGATAAGCCTCTTCATTGTGATACGTGTTCTATGACTGTGTGAGATACTCATAAGGGGGACCCGGGTGAAGGGCATATGGGAACTCTTTGTACTACTTTTACAACTGTTCTGGAAGACTAAAATGATCTCCAAAAAAAGTGTTTTTAATGATATGGAAGGCTAAATAATGGTCTTCCCAAAGATATCCACGTCATAGTCCCTGGAACCTGTGAATATTATCCTATCTGGCAAAGAAAGAGAGAGAGAGATGGAGGGAGGGAGGAAGGGAGGGAGGGAGAAAGGAAAGAGAAAGAGGAAGGAAGGAAGGAAGGAAGGAAGGAAGGAAGGAAGGAAGGAAGGAAGGAAGGAGAAGGGGACTTTGTGAATACGATGAAGGATCTTGACACGGGGAGCTGGTCCTAGACTATCCAGATGAACTGTCAAGGTAATCTCATGTATCCTTATGACATGGAGGCAGAGGGAGATGTGACAGACAGAAGAGGAGGAGGCCAGGTGCCACAGACGCAGGGATTAGAGAGATGTCACCACAAGCCCAGGAAGGCCAGCAGCCCTTCCAGAAGCTGGAAGAGGCCAAGGACCAGATTCTTCCCCTGGAGCCTCCAGGAGGAGCACAGCCCTGCCGACACCGTGATATCTGCCAGTGGTACTAATTTTGGACCTCTGGCCTCCAAAGTCATGACAAAATAAATCTGTATTGGTATAAAACTCCAAGCTTGCTGTAATTTGTTACAGCAGCAATAAAAATACTAATAAAATGGTTTTTTTTTTTTAAGTGATGAGGTGGGCCTACACACTGCCCAAGCTTCCTGGCAGTCGTGACCTTGTGGAGGCTTCAGTTCTGCGTGGTCGGACGGCATGACCTGTGAGCCCTGGCAAGAGTCCCTGGAGACCCGCACCAGAGCCTTCTGGGAGCCGCCAGTCTGAGGCAGTTCCCCAAGCAGGCTGTGTTTCTCCTTCTCAGCTGGCTCAACACTGCTTCAAAGCCTCTCCCCTAACATCCTTTGAGGCTGTCCAGCCTGCGGTCAAAGGGCAGAGCCATGCCCCACTTCCTCTCCCAACGTTGGAACAGCTCAGCTGTCCAGCAGCTGAGGACCCCACAACGCTAGTCCCAAAATAACAGAAACAATAATTACAGTTCTCCTTTATTGAGGGCCTATGATATGACAGCCTCATTACTGAGCATTTTCCATGCACCAGCTCACTTCGTCCCCGTCATCACCCCGTGGGTGGCTCGGAGAGGTTATGGGGCACGCTCAAGGTCACACAGCTATCCAGCAGCTGCCTCAGAGTTCCAACGCAGGTGTCTGTGACTCAAAAAGCCCATGTCCCCCCCAAACCGAGTCACCCTGCCCACCCAGCTTCTGCCACCCCACCTCTGCAGCTGTGCCCTCTCCCTGGCAAACCTCAGCTCCGGAGGGAAATCCAGAGTTGCTCTTCCTGGACCCCTTGACTGCAAAGCCTCCAGGCTTCAGCTGCCTTTGAGAACACAGATGGATTTGGGCGTCAGAAAAATCCTCAGGCTTGAAACCAGCTAAGGGAGTTTAGAGAACTTCCCACTTCCCACAGGTGCATTATTAACCCCGTTCCTTATCCCCGGGCATTCGGAGATGACTGGCAACATCCACGACAGCTGCTGCAGCCTGTGGGGGATGGGAGGGTGGGGGCGGGGGCAGACATGGGGCTCCAGGATGAGCAGAGAACGGCTCCAGATCAGTTTGGACTGCAGAGGCAAGCCCATGAGCTGGGCCATCCATCAACCAGAAATTCCCCTTCCGTAAGGAGGGGAGTCCAGGCATTCTGCCAAAGTGGGTCATAGCTCCCTTATTGGTGGGGGTAAGAGGGAGGGGGAAAGAAAGAGGAGTCACTCTACCAACTCTTTGGCCAGCCCAAGAGGCTTCACCCCCAGGAGAGCAAAGCTCCTCCAGGGGCCAGGCTCTAAGGGCAATTTCTAGAGACTTTAGGGCCAAAGGGTCCCCTGGGGCCTGAATCCATTTCAGGCCACATAGGACTCCCTCCACACCACCTACTTCAACTGTGCAATTTCACAGATTCCGACCACCCTTCATCCAGGACCTGGGTTTTTCTCATCCACACTCAGGTCACTCCTGTGGCTGATGAGGTTAGGACTGGGGCTACACAGCTGCCCTCCCTGAGTGTCTGCTGAATGCCCCGACTTTACAACTACAAGCTACAGAGCTAATGTGGGCCTCTGTGTGCCTGGACAGAGCCGGGCCCTCTCCTACGCATCCCCACAGTACAGAAACTGAGGCTCAGGGGAAGTAAGCGAAAACTCGGAGCAACCCTGAAGCTCCCCCAAATATAATGGGAACAGCTATACTTACATATTGCTTCCTCTGTGTCAAGCACCCTTTAATCCAGCTATCACCTCTAGGAGGAAGGTGCTACTGTTATCCCTAGGCACAGAGAATTAAAGAGACTTGGTCAAGGTCATGTGGCCAGTAAGTGCCTTCAAGTGCAGGGAGGAGTTGGAAATGACTCTCAGCCTCTATGTTTCCCATGCACATTTCCTAGACGCTGCTCACCTGTTCCCCGATGTTGTTAAGCCCTGGGTATTTGGCTGCCCTCCACTATGGAGACCGAAGCACCCTGAGCATCCCTTTCTTAGCACCTGCTATGGGGCAATTGTGTGTGAACACAGCTACAACCCAGCTACCCAGAGATCCTCTGGTGAAAGAAAGCAGGTCATGGGCACACCCGCAACCCACCACCCAAACCAGGGCCAGACACAAGGAAAGTGCTCCGTGATTATACTATTGAATAAAATAAAGTCCAAGTGTTTGAAAGAAGGGATTAATAAAGTGGCTCTTTCTGGGAGAAGAGGCAGCCCGCCCATACCAGCCTCTCTGTTCTGGCTACCCGAGTTACTCCATTTCCACCCCTTAATAGGATGCCCAGCTCAGCCTGATCCACTCCTGGCTCAGGCTCCTGCTCGGGTTTGTCTCTGCAGTGGGGATTGCAAAGTCATATTGGATTAAGACCTGCTCCAGCTGTCACCCGAGGTGGAAAGCTCGCCTATCATGCAGCCCAGAAGGGCCATGGTATCTAATGGAGATTTGCTAATAAGATCTGAGTTGGTGAGCTTTGCATCCTATTAACACGGGGGAATGCAGGCCTGTCGGTCTGCTGGAAAATTGCAAACACAATAGAAAAGTCGCTTATGAATATTAATGGTGCGGGAAACAATGCCAAGAGAAATTTTTGATGTGATTGGGAAGCTGGGAGGGGGCCATGGGGCTAGAGCAACCTCCCTTCCCTCCTGCCCCTGCCTGTCCCTCCAAAGCTGCCTGGAAGTGAGAGGTCAGCACGGCTGTCACAGCTAGATCGAAAGTGATCAGTGTGACGACGGAGAAGAGAGAAAGAACTAAGCCTGACTTTGGGCTCAGGCTCCCTTCCCTAGATCCATGCATGTCAGGCCAAAGTCAGTTTGGAAAGGGACATGGCAGGGTGTGTGAGAAGGAACTTGTGCACCCTCTCTTCTACTCCTGGACTTCTCAGGTGAGATGAGCATCCCTCTTGGACTCTCTCCTGTGCCAACACTAGTCTAGAGCTTCTTCCAACATGGAAGACATTGGGCTCTGGAATTCGCAGACAGACCAGCATGAATAGTCAACCAGGAGTTGACTTAGCATGGCCTAGAGAATGTTCTAATCCAAAAAGCCCTCAGTGAGCTCCCCTACCACCCACCCACAGTTCTAAAACTATGCATGGGGGAAACATTCCAGTGCCCTCTTGGGACAGTAGAGAGGCCAAGAAAGCTGGGCAGATTCAAGCCTGGAATTCAGATCTCCTGACCACACCCGAGCCCTATTCAAAGCTCGGATAGAACCTAGGGACCCAATGGTAAATAAGACAAACTCCTTGCCCTGCCAGGAACTCTCAGTCATATGGGGAAGGCAGACGTTCAGTCCCATGAACTTCTCATTACAAATACCCTCCAGATGACTATGGCCATGTATTTTTTTATCTTACTAGTCAATTAAAAAAAAAAAGGCACAAACCCCAGTAAGGAATGGGATAAGGGCCAGAGCAGATGGCCTACAGGATCTGAGGGAGCATAGAGGGACACAGTACAGTGCAAGGGCTGGCTATGCACACTGGGGTCAGAGACCCTTTTGTTCAATGCCAGCTACAAAGCACAGCCTTTTATCCAGCAGCTGGGCAATCCCAGGTGAGTGATGAGCTCCTCAGAGCCCAACTGTTTCCTCCTCTGTAACCTCGTAATAGAATACCTACCTCCTGGGATTATGGAATAAGATCGTGTATGCACCGTGTGCAGACCACCCTAGCATACAGCAGGCACCCAATACATCTCTAGCTTTTTCCTTTCTTGATTTTCCTTTGTGGGGTGTGACTGTCCAGCAACCACTCATCCCTCCCTCTGAACCGCTGGCTCCTCTGCAGGTTTCAGACCCTCTACTTCTGTAGGAATTGACTCCACCCCCTGGGAGTGGGCCTGTGAGCAAGACCTTGGCCAATCAGAGTATTGGTTCAGGGCTGAGAGTGTGTTCTGATTGGGCCAATCAGAGCCAAAGGAATTCAACTTCGGGACTTCAGTTGGTATTTTGGGCAGGTATTTTCCGGGGGTGGGGGGGTCTTCCTCCTATGGATAAGGTTGCTGAGAAGGGTGGGTGTTGCACCCATTGCTGCTGGCAGCCATCTTGTTCCAGGAGACGAGTGGCCTCTGGAGAAGACACCCTTCTAGGAGAAAGCTCAGCTGGGAAATGGGTGAAAAAAGATTTCTGAAGGCATCATTTGAACCCCTCAGTGCAGCTGTGCCTGCGCCTAGAACTACGTCCCAGGTTTTGTTGTTTTTGTTACATAAGCCAAAACATTCCTTTTTTTTTTTTTTTTTTTCCCCAAGCCACTTGGGTTTGTGTCCCTTGCGACTGAAAGACGTTGAACTAACCCATCCAGCTACATGGGGTTGGGACGACTCCCCAACTTAAACGTGAAACTTAAAGAACATCCCTTTCCCTCCTACCTCACTTCTCCCATCTACGCGACTCCAGGATCCCAATTGCTTGGAAAGGCTCAGGATTTGGGAAACCTCAGGCCCTGTTTCCTAGAGACGTTCAGCCTCTGTCCCCAAGTTCCAGCCTGGTGTCAGCTCCATAGAGTTGCAGACCCTCTCGGCTCTGGAGATGGAGGTCCCAAACCGATGGCCCACAGCCAGATCCAACCTGCAACATATTTAATTTCCCCAGTCTGTGTTTAATGGGTTTTTTTTATTATTATTCAAATGTTTTTAGGTGAGAAATGCATTTTCTGGCTTACCAAGGGCCCATGATTCTGTTTTTTTTTCTACACCTCTGAATCGCCACACATTTATATTTCATGTGGAGCCCCCAAAGGCATTTGAGTCTACAGCCCCTTGTTGAGATGCTCCAGCTGCCTTTTCTGCAAAGGGACTGGTTGATACGGTTGGTGGTTTCTGGTTTGCAATGTTCCTTGTCAGAAACTGGGGGGAAAGCCAATAATTATCATTCATATCCTTAAGCCACCAGTGGGATATATTACCTCTGTTGCCCCTTCTTGCTCTAACATGCTGCAGAACCAGACCAGAGCTGTGCCCAGACCCTCTGTGGACCTGCCCAGCCCCAGTCTTAATGAATTCCAGGGGTCCTCCCCCGTCTTACTCATCTGTCCTCCCACAGGTGCTGAGCTACCCCTCCCTGCCCAAGACCGGGGGAGGAAGGGCTCCAGGCAATGGGGGCCCCTGCAGTCTTCTCTGCTAGTTTGCATTGTATTTGTGGGATAATTACTAATGACACAGATCATTTTTATTAGCTGAGCTGTCTGCATTAAAATGATAGATTTTTTTTATTAAAAACATCCGAGGGAGCTGCCATCACAGTAGGAGAAGGATAATTTTCCGTTTAGTTTAAGAGCAGATGGTTACCAAAATGTTCAATGTAAATAAATTGAGACTCAGCCTAAGCGTTGGGTAAACATATTGGAAATTGCTGGCCTGCTTCAAGTCTCCTGCCCTCTCTGGCTCTCCCAGCCCCTCCTTCAGGCCTGAATCTAGCCCTACCCTACCATGAAGGAAGCTCTCCCACAGACCACCTGGAAAAATCCAGGACTCCACTTGTGGTGGGCTGGAAGATGAGTGATAGTCTGCTAGGACCCACCCCGGAACTCTGGGTGCCTCCGATGTTCCAGAAACTGAAGCTTAGGAGGTCAAGAAGCAGATGGAGCAAGGTGAAGAATGTCCCATACCACGGGCAGTGGTTTAGGTGAGAGTCAGCAGGGAAAGTTCCCTCCCCTCTCCACACCTCAGCCTTTCATCTGAGTAGTGAGGGCCTTGGACCAGCCATAGCCCCCAAAGTGGGGAGAGAGGAGGGAGTTTCAGTAAAAAAGAAATAATAATAATAAAAGAAGTTTTAGCAACCAAAGTAATGGGGACCATCGAGTTAAAAAGATTTCTTTCCTGCAGGATTTCTCAGAGCATTAGCTACGTTAACATCGATTATATTTCTCCGAAGGTGGCAATAATATACAGTAGGCTTAGTGTCCATGAAGCCCTTTTTTTCCAAGGGGGCATTGTACAGTTTGGGAAATGCTGTAGGTAAGGGTGTTTGAAGGTCTCACTCATCCCCAGCGTTCTGTGCTCTGTGAATGAGTATTATCTGAAGACAGTCTCCTGCTCACTGCATCAGCTCACAAGTCTTCCAGGACCACTGACCATGCACATCTGTGCCACTGGGCTGCAGGATGAGCATACAGAGTAAGGCTCCCCACCCCATGCCCTCCATTCCCACTCATTTCTGCCTATTTATTCCCACCTCACCTTGCCTGCATGCATTTTCCAGTTGTGGGAGCACATTCCCCCCCGCCCACCGACCAGGGGCCAGCATTAACACCCCAGAAGAAACCCTCAACAACAAGGCATGAGAAATGATGAACAAACATCCCAGCTGCCTTGCCCTTGAGGGGGAAAAATTGTGGGTGCATTCCGTAAACTCTCAGAGGCTCCCCAAGGAGACTGATTTCCAGATGCCCACAGTAGTAACCCCCTAACTAGCAGATCCTTTACTGACTTTCCTCCCTATAGTCATTCTGGTCTCACCTCCCAAATAAAATATTTGCACAAAAGTCCTTGTCTCAGCTCAGCTTTTGGGGAAACCCAAGCTAAGACAGCCCCTACTCTCATAGATCATAGAGGCTGGTGGCAGAGACAGAAAGAAATGAACACTTGAGTACACGAATGTATGGTTCCAAATTGTAATTCCAGATATGAAGTGGAAAAACATGGTACAGCACAATGTGAGGGGAGGAGAGCTAATTCATGGAGCTTTTACTGATGCTTACTTTGTCCCAGCAACTGGGGATTTAAGACTCAGCAACTCAGTTTCATGAAAGTGGCACACATTTAAATTCTAAGGCACTTGGAAAGAAGCAGTAATAGAGGATGGCACAGGAGAACAGAGGAAGGATCACCATTCTGGGATATGGGATAGCCTGCTGCCTGCGACTTCATCTCACCCCAAGGAAAATCTAAGGACCTCTTTTATACTAACATGAAAAAGATTAATATCCTTCAGATAATTTAAATTTCTACAAGGATATGTGGCTTTCTCTGCATTGGTCCTTGAAGAGAGCTGGAATTTCCTTCCCATGAGATCTCTCTGGTGACTTTCAAGGTATTTTATGGAACAAAAAAATGTACTATTTCAGACAGACTCCATTGGTCTGGCACAGTTCAAGGTACTCAATAACATTTCAGTAAATAATAAATGTTCGTTGATCTTTTTTGAAAATGGGGGTCGAAATGCGCCCAGGCTCTCAGCTCCTGTGTAGGCCCCTGGGTTTTGGAGGGTCAGAGGTGGGCAGAGCAAGCAGGAAGGAGTCCGTGATGGCCCCTGTCCCTAGAGCTACCACACTTTTTCAGATGCAAAACCTTTGGTTTCTGCAAACCAAACCTTACACAGAAGCCCAGAGAAGGGGAGAGTAGGTCTGGGTAAATTTCAGGAGGGGAGAGGAAGTAGGGGTACCCCCATGTTCCGAGACCCATCCTGGATATTCCTTGACCTCTGGTATGAAAATTGTAATCTTGTTCCCATCCCACCTCCCAAGCAGACATTTTTCAAATTGGGACACTGGAAGCTCAGATTGAGACAACATGCTCAAGATCACAAGGTCAATTAGTGGCCAAACAAGGTAACAGCCAGAACCTGCCCCAGAATGGCCTCTCCTTGGCTTTGACTGGCCTGAATGTCCATCACAAACAAATCATTGTGGCCATGGGAGGGGATTCCCTGATTGTCTGAAGTCCATAAGTGTCCCCCACCCTTGAAGCTAGAGGGAGAGGCACCAGGACTGCAGTCCTGAGCCAGGACTGCACTCCGAGCCAGGACTGCAGTCCTGGAAGCTCCTGGTAGCTCTACCAGACCAGTGTCCCTGTGTCTCCATGGCCACATCTGCAATGTGGAGATTACACATCTCTGTCTCTGGAAGCAGACCCTCTCCCACGGCCTCTCGCATCCTGGGGTGAGTAGGGAGCAGAGGAAAGCCAGGAGGCTAGGCTCTGCCACTTAGCTGTGTGCCTTTGGGCAAATCACTTCACCTCTCTGGGCTTCAGTTTGCCCAGTCCGAGGAAGTAAGACTAGTTCAGGGATGGCAAAGAGGTTTACTCACCCATCAACCGTGGATGATTGATAGGACTGCTGGAGAAATTGCCAGAAAAGTTATAGGAGCTACATCTGAAATCTGTGGGAAGGTGATATGGATACAACTTTCCCCAGATCGAGGAGTCCACTCTGGTAGCAGGTGGAGTTCCTTATACTATAGGAATCCATGGCACTTCATCTGGGGATTCACGTGAACCCCCTGGACTTCTTAGGCCTCCCAGAGGACCTTTTCCTCCCTTCAGATTTTTCTCCCCCTCTGCCTGACCCAGAACCTAAGGGTCATCCCATCAGAGCATAAGGATAATGAGCTCTTGAATAGAAGGGCCTCAGACAGTCACCTGTAAACGATCCCCAGAGCTGCCCCAGCCCCTGTGCCAAGATGCAGGGGAGAGTCTGGAAGGGAGAGTGTTACTCACAGGTTGACCTTACTCTGAACAGTAAATGTGTGTTCCTGAGAAAATTGCACTCCAATTGAATTTTTATAAATGGAATCCTATTTTAGCAATGATTTACAACACAATTTCTGAGATACTTTATCTTCATTTTGAAATAATGTTCCTAACGTTTTAGCTTAAGAACGCCCCTTCCTTTTATAAGCACTGAAAATGTTCCAGTTAGATGGAGTCACAGAAACCACCAAGTCTCATCCTTTCAATTTCCAGGCAACTAAGGTCCAGAGAAGGAAGAAGACTAACATTTGTCAAGAACCTGCAAGGTCTCGTGTATCATTTTTCAGTTCTTTGTGTGCGCCATGTTGCCTGACCTTCCAACCAGCTGGTAAGTGGCTTCAAATCCTCCAAGGATTTCCACTCCCTACCGCATTACAACCTGGGGAGGAGAGGATCTACACGACCCAGACATCCCCTCCCACCTCTCCAACCTCATTGGCCCCCTTTTTGTTCTCAAATCACACCCCAGGGCCTTTGCATTTGCTGTCCCCTCTGCTCTCTTTCTCATTTTTGCCTGGGTGGATTCTCCTTCATTCACATATCATGTACAACCCCCAAGGGGTCCCATTCGCCCGACCACCCACGTACCTTCCATTCCATTATTTTACTTTATTTCCTTCATAACACTTGTCACTGTGTGCAATTATTTGTTTAGTTTATTGTTTATTTGTTTACTGTCTCCCTCACTAGAATAGAAACTCCATGAAGGCAGGGGGGTATCTGTTGTTGCCCCTCCATATCGCCAGTCCCTACAGGACCTGGGATCCTTAGAAAACACTTGTAGAACAAATGAACACAGTCACAGACCTGGGATTTAAATCCCGGTCTACACACCCTGAAGCCCAGAAATCTTGCCATTGCACCAGAAACATCCTTCTTTCCCTATTTTTTAAAAATTATTACTATTGGCAAAGAGTGTCTCAATAGAAAAGTCTCTTGAGGTTGCCTTTGAAATATAGCTACTTGGAGTTTTGTTTCTTACAGCAAATCTGACCTATCGCAGATGAGAAATCCTTACTCAAATGAAAAAAAAAAAAATCCAAGTCCAGAGATAACCGTCAGTCTTGAGGACCCAAGAGACTCCACGTCCCTTGCAAGGACCTCGGAAAAAGCAAACGACTTATCCCCAAAACTTTTCCTGTGATCAGCTACTCAAAGCCTAACCCACACTGCCAGGAATTGGCTGGCTCATAACTCACCAGCCTGGGCTCCCAGTAGCTATGGAAGAGCTTCCTTATAAAAGTCAATGATACAGCCCTCTGTTATGTGCCAGAGGGCGATTGCTGGTGTTTATAACTGTCAAGCAGCCCAGGGTGGGAGGCCTGGTAAAGAGACAGGGACTATGCCCTGGGGAAGGGATATGCAACATCTGGGGAATCACTCAGAACAGTAAGAACCATGGAGGTCACACAAATCCAGGCACCGTTCTTGGAGCTTTATACCAATATTGACCCTGCAAGGTAGGCAACCCATTTCACAGAAGAGAAAACTGAGGTTCAGAGAGGCTAAGAGGCAGGGTCCACATCATCTAGGTAGAGAGTAGCAGAGGTGAGAACCAAATCATTATCATTATAAAATGTCCCTCATTTTTCCCCTGGTAATATTCTTCATTCTGACTTGGAATGACTATCTAATTTGTCTGATATTAATATAGCCATTCCAACATTCTTATAATTAGTATTTGTGTGGCATATCTTCTTCCATTTCTTATACTTTTATTCTGTGTTTTTATATTTAAAGTAAGTTTTTTGTAAACAGCATATTGTTTGGTCTTGCTTTTTTATCCAGTCTGATGATCTCTGAAATGCTAAGTGAAATGCTTATCTGTTCTTTGTAACTTCTTCCTCTTTTCCTGCCTCCTTTCAGATTAGGTGAGAATTTTTTTTTTATTGCATTTTATCTCTATTGGCGTATTAGCTATACCTCTTTATCTTTAGTGATTGTTCTAAGGTTTAACATATATTGCTTTAACTTGTTTACAAAAGCTTAAAACAATACACTTTCGTTTCACCCTCTGTCCTTTATACTATTGCTGGAAACATTTTATTTCTATCTGTATCATAAACATCACAATATAAATTACACCTTAAAGAAATTTTAAAATGAAAAAAAAAAAAAACCTTCTATTTACTGATACGTTTACCTGTTCTGACAGTCCTCATTCCTGTATGTGGGCTCCATTTGCCATCTGTATCATTTTTGTTCCACCTAAAGAACTTCCTGTAAACTTTCTTACTGTGAAGGTTTTCCAGAGACAAATTTTCACAGCTTTGGTGTGTCTGGAAAAGATCTTATTGTGCCACCATTTTTTAAGAATATTTCAATGGATGTACAATTCTTAGTTAATACAATTCCCATTATCTTCTGATTTACATAGTTTTTGGCAAGAAGTCTGCGATCATTTTATCATGTTCCTCTGTTTTTCGTTCTCTGGTTGCTTTTAAGATTTTCTTTTTAGCACTGGTTTTTACAAATTTGATTATGCTATATCAGTAAGCGTGTGTGTTTGTGTGTGTGTGTGTGTGTGTGTGTGTGTGTGTGTGTGTGTGTATCCTGTTGGGGAGTCATCGTACTGCTTGGATGTGTGCATATGTACTTTTCATCACATGTGGAAGGTTTTTGTCCATTGTCTCATCCAATACTTTTTTCTGTTCATCCCTGTCCTCTGGAATTCAAAGGACATGTGGAAATTCTCATCATTCCCCCCCAACCTCGCCCATCCCACCAAGACTTCCCACCCATAGCTCATGTTATAACCCCATGTTATGAGTGATTCCCCATAGCAGTGTGTGTCTTGTTGGTGGGTGAGCATGTGTTGATGTAGGCATCAACAGAAACCAACCACATGCCAGCAGCACCCACATTCACAGCCTACTGAGATCTTCATCCATCCCCACATACCAAGGTAGGAAGACTGACCTGGAATTCATCCTTCAACTCAACTTTGAGGCTCAGAACACAGATCTGAATAGAGGATTTCATGTAGGGCTTTACAAAGTTGCTTTTACAAAGCCCCTGAAAACCTCTCCATCAACCAGCCACCAAGACTGCTGTTTTCCCTTGGTGATTACGCCACCATCACAGAGCCCATCTGGGCCTCTCTTACAACACAGATATTTCATATTGTAGTCTGAAGACAGCTCACTGGGATCTGTGATGAGGACAAAACCCTGCTTGAGACTCACAAGTGTCCAGAGGAAAAGGGGAAAAATCGCAGGTGAGGCCCAGGGAGGGGGAAACTAGGTTGCCCTTCACAGCAGGGTCCTAAGACAGTCAAAGTGGAGAGGCAGGAGAGCTGGGAAACAAGGCATTCTGTCTGTCTCTCTCTGTATTTCTTGGTCTCTTGGAAAGGGGTAAATCCCTTTCCTTCAGGGACTAGGAGGCTGCCTTTACCTCTTTCACATTTGCCTCCTACCCCAGGCAGACCCTTATCTCTGCTAGCCTCCAACATGGGTGGAATGTTCATGAGCTATTGATTTCCTCTCCCAGGTGTCACTTGCGAGGTAGCCCCAGTAATACTGAGGCACACAGGATTTTGCATTTTGCTATATAACACATCACCCCCAACATTTTGCCATGTGTCTGAATAGTTGTTGTTATGATCTTCTGGGTTCCATTTTCCTTTTCCAATGGCGCTTTTGCACAATTATTGCATAATTCTCCATGGAGAAGACAGACCCAGCTGGCTCACCCAATTCCCAAAGGCCCGATGTTTAAGTGGTTTCCAGTTCTCACTGGTGTAGGGGGACCCAGATGTCTAGGGTCCTGTTTGAGTTTTCCTCTGAAGCTTGATGAGCTAACACTCTTACAGCAGCCACTTCCCAGCCTCCCCTCCACCCTCTGGGGGTGCCAGCCACTGCCTAGTTCACCACCTCCCCTAGGAGAGCTGGCCCAGGACAGGTGGGAGCCTCCTTCACTCATTGATTCCAGAACTGTGACCACATAACTCCTGGGCACAGACCAGGTGCAGAGCCCAAAGGAAGGCGCTATTCTAACCTAGGATGATTCATGCAGTGATGGGAAGATAGTGTTTGGGGATCAAAGAGGGGCTCCTAACCCTTCCATGAGCTTCCCAGGGGTCACACCATCTAGGCTAAGAAAAGAGGAGTAGAAGGCAGCCAGATAAGCAGACAAAGATATCCAGAAAGAGAGAACTAGAACAGGCCAAGGCCCAGGAGTGAGAGAGTGTGCACCCCTCCAGAGGCCTGAGACTCCTGGTTTAGACTCCTGGAGTCCAGGGGATGAGGTGGGAAATGGCAAGAAAGGAGATGAGGGGGTAGAAGGGAACAGGTGCCAAGACTCTATAAGCAGGGATAAAGGGTTGGCTATTACTCTGAGAGCACTAGAGAGCCACTGAAGGTTTTTAATAGAGGAGAAACCTGATGGAATTTGAATTTCAGTAAACTCATTCTGTCCTCTCACATTCTTTCTCTGACAGCATGTGGGGCACAAGGGCAGTTCAGAAGATCTCCGGGTGCATCCTGAGTCAGAGTTGCTGTGGAGGACAGCAACTGAGGAAATCACGGTGGGGTCTAAGAACCGAGCAGAGATCCAGGAGGAAGGAAGGTCACAGCCAGGCTGCTGGTGAGACAGCTGGCAGCTGGTAGACCCCAGAGCAGGGTGAGCCCCAGCAGCTCTGAGGACAAAGATCTCAGGCCTCTGAACTGGGTCATGCTTGAGTACCCTTTCCCCTCACCTTAGCCCCACCCCACAGTTGGCTCACCGTGCAGCAAAACCAGACAGCCATGCTGCCTTGGAAACTCGGGCTTCCCCTCGCCAAGTCAGGCCCGCCCTGCTCCTCCCTGTGCAGTGTCGCCATGGTAACCATTAGAGGCGCCTGAGATTCTCGCTGAGCCTGCAGAATGGCATTTATCCTGCTTAAGCATGAGTGGGAGGGTGGGAGAGTTTGCTGGCATTCCCCATACAGATGGAGGGTCGCTGGCCCCATTCATTTCTCAGGACATAAAGCCAAGGGGCCACGGGGCTGTTCCAAGTGTGATGGGCTAGGAGCTGGGGTTGTGGAGAATGGGTTCTGTTGGGTCCATGGCCCTGCCCCTTCTCCAGGCCGCAGGCTAACCTCTAACCATGGCTGTCTACCTAAAGGGGCAAGATCCTCAAATGCCTGAGACACATACTTCACAGACCTCCCTCTTTCGATAATCTTAGAACAATAATAAAGATGCCTACAATGTACTGAGCACTCACTGAGCACAGTGCTTAGTGCCTCATATGCAAGTCTCACTGAGCACCTATCACAGGGCCAGGAAGTACAGGCTTACTTTATCCCCATTATACAGATGTGGAAGTCAAGGCTTTGAGAAGGCAAATAACTGCTCCAAGTCCCACAGTCAGCAAGTAGTGTGTCCAAGGAGGGCCTCACTCAGTGTAAGCATCCTCTTTAAAAGTCCTGATAGATGTTTATACAACAGCTACTACTAGAGTCTTTCTCTGATGGGGAGCTCACTATATGAAAAAGCAGCTCATTGCATTGTTGGGGAACCAAAAGACAGAGTCTTTCTGACAGTGAACAGAAGTCAGCATCCCTCAGCATGCCTCCCTCGGACCCAGGTGTGCCACCTGGGACTTCTTGGAGCCTGGCACTGGGCCTGCCAGGCTGCAGCCCCGAGGCAATGCCTTCAACCCCAACATCCTGGACCAGCAATCAGCAGGTCTAGAAGTTCTTCCACACAGAGCTGTCAAAATGGCTGATTAATTGATTGATTGGTATTTGGGGCTCATTCTGCAGCCAGATACAGGGCTCAGTCCTTGCTCACGGTCAAGGTTCAGTTGATGGCAGGGATATGGGGCTGTGTAGCTGATCAAGGTCAAGGTTACCATCTGTGCCCAGATCAGAGATCTGTGAACAGACTTTCTGTGTGTAAAGTTTCCAGGCCTTTCCAGGGGTCATGCTGCAACCTTGGCCTCATTAGCACACGACTCTCACCAACCAGCTGAGCCCATCTGGTTTCTTATTAATCCAAAAGTGAGATGGAGCAAGCAGCCTTCTGGGGAGCGAGCAGCTTTGGATAAAAAAGCCTACCCAGTGTGTCATCACCTCCTCTTCCCTGCAGTCAGGAAAGTGTCCTGCCCTCCTCTCAGTGTGGCCTCTAAACCGTTCCCCCGTGGCCAGACCACAAAGTTTTGGCTGGTGATCAACCCATGCTTCCTATGGGTACAGAGGGGAGGCAGGTGGTAGGAAGAACTGGGAGCAAAGGAAGGGCTCTGTGGGGGAGAAGCATGATGGGGAGCAGAGGAAGTGGATGTCATGAGGTCACCCAAGGTCCAGCTGCACCCAGCTGTCATACCTGCCTCTTCCCTCCGGGGAGCTAATGCTCATTTTGCACTCTACATGCCTTGCACAGACTATCCTTATTATGTAAAAAGCTACTTTTGTTTCAGTTTCACATAACCAAATTCCATTTCCTGCCCTCCATCCTTCATGGCCCATCTCAGGTGCTACCTCCTCCATGAAGCTTTCCCTGATGCCCTCAGCCTGAATACATCACTCCTCATACTGACTTCCTTGTCAGAGCTATTGGTGGATGGATCTGATCATTCCTATTAGACTGTGAGCTCTTTAAAATTAGAACCCATGTTTGATTCATGTCTGTATCCGTTACAATGCCCAACTCTGTGCATACAGCAAGTTTAAGGTTGTTAAGGTTATGAAGGTTAAGCTTATTAACCAGGTAGAAGGACACATAGGTGGAGGTGTGCATCTATGAATGAAAGGGTGATATCAGCCATAGGTTGGGCTCCCCAGGAAATAAATTCTGAGGCAGAACTGAGTGTGCAGGATGTTTATTAAGGCATGACTTAGGGATCGACACCTGTGGAAGGAGGTGAGGGAAGCAGGAAGAGGCAGAAGGGAAGTCAATGCAAGCCCCAAAATAGCTTTGGCTGACACATGGGGAGCTCTGAAGCAAGAAGAGTCCTTCAGAGTTGTTCTGATGGGCCAGTATGGTGAGGCTTATATACCCATGCATACATCAGTCATTGGATGTGAGTTGCCCTGAGAGGGGGCATGACCTTGGGCGAGGCAGCTGTCTGCAGCTGAGATAATCCTTGAGGGAACTGACCTCTAAAGGCTTCTTGACACCAGCACTGCTAGCAGCTGAGGCAACCAGTCCTTCACTGCAAGGGGATCTGGGCAGCACATCACAGTGTCCACCACAGATGGACATGATAGATGGTGGATAAATGTGTAGTTGGCTAGATCGACAATTGGATGGTTAAAGGATGGATTCATAGATGACATGTGAATGGATGACTGGATGAACAAACACCTAGATGATGGACAGATGGATGGATGGATGGTTGGGTGAATGGGTATCTGGATGATGGATGGATGGATAAGTGGATGGGTGGATACACAGATGCATGGATGATGGATGGACAAATTCATAAATACATGAACTTGTGGGTGATAAATGGTTGGGTGCATGATTGGCAATGGATGCATGAACAGATGATGCTTTCTCAACATTTCGTGTTCTTTAAGTAACTCCCAGTTATTCTCTTGCTTCCTCCTTTTTCCTTGGGCAGATTTAAGGATGGAGCCCAAATAGCAATCTTAGCAAATGACATGATCTAGAGGGTGAAGGAGAACTCTCCTGCATCACCACACAACATGGGGGGCTTCTGGGGACTGTTGCCTGGCTCTACAGACAATGCCTGTAACTCATTAAGACAGATGCGACCACTGGCCCGTGACAAGCATGAAGGTAGTGAGATCAGCAAGGCGAGCAGTCAGCAGCAACACAGACACCATGGGTCCTTTGTGGATGGCAAGAGTCCCTGCACTGCTAAGAGGAAAGACAAGTGTGACTAATCCAAGGAGGGTGTTGGGGAGGGAGATGGGTAGGGCTTCCTCCTTCCACTGAAAGCCAAGCCCACATACCCCCTCAGGCTATGTCACACTTTCAGACTTTCACCTGAATGGACAGGACTAGCTTTAGTTAATTGCAGCATAAAGCCTTTCTTGATAGTATGGGCTTTTACAGCTATCCCCCTACCCACTGCCCTTGTCTGTGACCCGTCCAGTGAGGAACACTCTCAGGGTAGGCTTAGGACACAGAACAGCAATTTGGGGCTAAAGATCAGGAACATCCATTAAAAACTGGTGACAAGACTTGACCATCAAGATTTTCGCTCCATTTTGGGGGAGGTGGGAAGCAAGGGGGTAAGGGACAAGCTTTCACGCATAGCAAGACACAGCCCATGGGTATTTGGAGTAGGGTAGGCGCCCATGCCTGGATGTGGGGAGCCCCAAGGATGGTTGTCTTTTCCTCTCTCCCTTGGCCATGCTCCCTCTACTTTAAGATTCTTTTCTTACCCTGTAGAATACTCTTCCAAAGCTGGCTGTCATCCCTTGCAAGGCTATGACCTGGGTCTTCTCTGGTCTCAAGAGGAGGCTAAAGATGATGGCAGGTGAGGGTCAGTGGGAAGCACAGAAGTCATCTTACCAAATTCCCCATGTGTGTGTCAGCCCCCTGCCTGGCCTGCCAGCCTCAGCACACATGCAGCCCTAGTAATTAGATGCCCAGAACTTACCTGGGCGAGATTTCCATCCTAGAGCTATTTTAATTGCTTAACAATTCTTCCTTTTTCCCCCACTTCCCATCTCTCATCTCTGGGACTTGTGAGCAGAAAGAACAGCTGACTTCCTCTTAAAAAATGGAAGCAGCTCTAGTATCCCCCATGACCTCTTCTCTGAGCCACATACCTCATACACCCTCTCTCATTCCCTAAGACTAAGTTCCCTCTCTCCTGGCCATCCTTGGCCCCTCCTTTGAATACGTACCAATTTATCTCCTTTCTGGAACCCAGTAGAACTCAGTACTCCCAGAACACCAGACCGGACTGGAAGCAAGCAGAACTCTCTTCCCCTATCCTGGCCCAGACGTCGGTGGCAGTTTTGGCCGCCACATCATACTCTTGATTCATTACGACCTTACTGACAGCTAAAACCCTAGGTCATGTTTAGAGTCACTACTGATGATCTTTCTATGCTCCTATTGAGAATTGCTGTGGGTGCTTCTCTGAGGATGAAATTATAGGACCCTCATATTGTTCCTGTTCAATTTTATCTTGTTAGGTTTAATCCTATAAAGGTCTTTTCAGATCCTGGTTCTGTCATGAGAAGAATTGATTATGCCTCCCCGCACTCTGTCTTCTGCCAATTTGATGGGTCTGCTGTGTCCTTTAAGGGCTCCAGAGGAAGTGTATCATTTCCCCTTTGCCTACTGACCACCTATTGTAGCCAATCTCCAAAACAGCCCCCAGTGATGCCCACCTCTTAGTATCCACACCCTTGTATAATCCCTTCCTACATTGTATCAGGATTGGTCTGTGTGACCAACAGAATACAGCAGAAGTGACCATATTTCACCTCCAAGATACCGTTTGGGACTTGCTCTCTCTCTCTCTCTCTCCCTCCCTCTCTCTCTCTCTCAGAAGAAAGCCATGTCAGCCCATGGAAAGGCCCCACACTGCAAGAATCCAAAGCTTTTATTAATAGTCAAGTGGGTGAGTATGGAAGAAAGTAGACCCTCCAGCCCCAGTCAGGCCTCAACGGATGGACTGTAACTTTGTTAAAGAACCAGAACTACCCAGTCAAGTCACTCCTAGATTCTTGACTCTCAGAAACTGTGACATGATAAATGTTTGTTGTTTGAAGTCCCTACATTTGGGATAATTTTTACATAGCAATGGATGGCTAATACACATGCATACATGAAGGAGGAGTTGATAATAAGTTTGCAGGTCCCCAAATGATAGGCACGAAACATTTTAAAAAAGTTTACTCACATGGCATTAGCTCTTTTCTCTTCCTTTTCAATCCATGTCATCTGCTTAGTTAGCCTAGGGTCTTCCCCTCCCCTCTGTCCTCACCCTAACCCTACTATGGGAGGGGGCCAGACCCTCCAGCTCTTTCTTTGGGGCTCTCCTCTCCTCCCAGCTTGTACTACAGAAACAAGAGATTATAACCCTCTCTTTCATGGCAGGAGGCTTAGTCCCTAGATATTCTTCAAACTCAGGGGCATTTTGGAGCTGGTTTCAAGCAAATGCCCAGTTGAGGGTTTAAAAGGAGGGAAAGCTCCTTCCCCACCCCATTTAAGCCTGGAGGTTACTCTGTGATAACCTGAGCCCCAGTCCAGGTTGTCAGAGAGCAATTCACTGGAAATTCAGACATCAACACAGCAAATACTAAAGTGGTAATTTGACTACCCATTTGCTTTCCTCCCTTGAGACCCTTAGGTGGAGGGATGGTAGTGATGTGAGACAGATTTCTGGCCATAAGCACCTCTTTAGACCAGAGCTTCCAAGCTGGTGAGCTGTGATTAAGTTTTGGGTGTGTCTCGGACATTGATCCCCTCGAGCCTTGAGATATTGATCCCCTCAGTCCTTGGATCAGCCAAGCAGAGCCCAGGACACCCAGATTCCAGGCCAGTCACCTTAGACTGTGAGCAATCTCTCAGGGTTTCCCCAGTAGACTGTGCAAACATTAACAATTTCCATCACTGCCATGATGTGGGGGAAAAAAGGTCTGCAATGCTGCCCTCCACAAATATCTTTGAATGACTTCCCTACATACTCTGTCTTCATTCAAGTCACTGGTATAAATTGCTAAATAGTTCCGGGTCAAGGACAAAAACCCAACCACCAGAAACTTCGCAACAGGTGGACATCAAACCATTCATCAACACTGCAAGCGTTCATCTGAACATTACACCACCCAAAGAGCTTTTCATCTAAAGAGCACCTAGACAGAGCATTCCCCATCTCTCCATCTGGTCTGCAGGGAGGGATATCATGACATATCTTGTCAAATACTTTGCCAACTTTGTAATCCCAAATGAATTAATGGATTAAGGTAATCGTGATCAATGACTGATAATATATAAAAAGAGAACCATCCAAGCATTGTGTACCTCCTGATGAATATATAATACGGCCTATGCAGAGGTATACCAGGTATTTAACTGTCTCTCAGCTCCAAGCCCCTTCCCTCCTGGCTCTGAGATGCTGGCACTGGATCTCTGGGAACCACCTTTTTCCTTTATGAGTTGACTTTATGTTCAGCTCTGTCTATGCGGACACTAAAAGAGACTGGAATGCAGGAGAAGAGAGAAGGGACTTAGTATTTCTTGCTGGCTTGCTGGATTATAACACCATTGATCCAGCACTGACCCTTCATTGTCCCCCCTCAGAGGACCCAGCAGCTGCAGCTGGGTAGTAACCACCTGAAAATCTGAGCCCCAGCTCTGCAATTCTAGATTCTGTCATCTCAACCTCTTCTCCTTGCTCCCCATCCCCAAGGGGTGGTGACTGAATTCTAAAATTATTACTTTTGCTGAAATGCCCAGTGTGGTTTTCTGCTTTCCCTAAGGACCCCTAAATGGGGGTCTTTGCCAAAAGGACATGACTTTGCCAAAAATCAATCTTTAAAAAAAAAGGAAATTGAACATAGATCTGATCAATTCTCTATATCCAACTATCATTTAAGCCACTAAATCTCATGGTAATTTATTATGCAGCAACAGACGACTGATACAGATGTGATGATAGTGCTATGGTTATGGTTTTCTGGGGCACAGTGAAATATTTATATAGTGTCTAGGATTTGCTTCAGAATAATGGGAGGTGGAGGGAAAGAGTATGGCGGGGAGTGAAATAAGACGGGTCATGTGTCAAAAATTGTTGAAGCTGGGGGATGGGCATGTTAGGCTCTTTATACTATTCTTTCTTTTTATGTTTTCTGATGTTTAAATTTTTTTAAAAAAACTGCTCAAGTTCTATAGAGCTGTCAGAGGGAGAAATTATATTATTTGACAAGATTTGTTCTTAGTGAACCTATGTTGGGTCCCAATGATGCTCACTTATTTTCTAGATACAAACCACATATGTAATAATCCATCTTCTTATCTTACATGGAGAAAAAGGTGCTGGTCTGTCATTCCCCAACCGTTTTTGAAAAGTGGAATGGTGTATACCCCTCACCCATCTTCAGGAACACTTGCTACTTTGTGATTTCTCAAGGACAAGAAATGGTGGCTCAGGGATCTCCTCTGCATGTGGTCTGAGACCATGAGTTCTCTGTTCAACCCAGAGCGGGGAATCAGAGCAAAATGGTGAGTTTGAGTAACTTTTTCATCTGTCTCATACCTCCAGTACATGTTTGTATTGCCAAAGAAAAGGGACAGGAGCAAATAGAAGACAAAGAACTCTGCTCAACCCATCCCAGAAAGACATTATACTGTCTTCTCCACTGAATCTAGAGCACAAATATATCAGAAAAATGGGAACCAAAAGAAAGAAAAAGACAATATGGAACATGGACAGGCAAAGGCAAAGTGCATTAAATAGGACAAAGAGAGTCATTTGATATTGATAAAAGTTATGATCAATAATGAAATCATAGTCCAGTTCATGAACTTTAATGGACCGGAGAACATGGTATTGAAATATATTAAGCGTAAACTCTTAGAAGTGTGAATAGAAATTGACAGAAACTCAATTGCAGTGGAAGACTTCAGCATACTTGTCTCTGTTCATGTAAGATCAAGAAGGCAAACTTAATAAAGCGATAAGAGATTCAGACTGTATCATTAATAGCTAAATGTCTGATTAATAGCTAATGTCTATTAAGACATTGAACTTACTGTCCTACAAACAGAGACTGTATCTTTTGGTCAAGTGTCTGTGCAACATTTACAAAATTGATCATATAGCAAGTCACAGATCAAATTCTAGTAAATTCCAAATAGTTAGAAGCATACAAATTACCTTCGTGTATAAAACTAGGAAAAATAATAAATTTTTACAAAACAAATTTTAGTAATCATTTGGAAATACTTTTAAACATCATTTCACTCAAGTAGTGGCTCTTTTACTCCTGGTTTTCTCTTTTGCTGTAAATTTCACAAAAATTCCTTTCTGTTATCCTTGATGTTTTAAAAACACTTTGCTCATTTGGCCTTGTGGTTCCTGCAACTGTCTGCTCACACCTACCAGAGTGGACATTTGCTTTTTGGGCCACCATCTATCCATTTTGTCTTCTTTTAGTAGTGCTGCTTGAAGGAGCCACCTTTCCCCACTCTCAGTTTATGGAGAGAGCTGGTATTGACTTCACCCTGTCCCCACCCCCACTGGTGGGCTTGTGATGCCAACCTGGTCAATAAAAGCATTGCAATAAAATCACAGATCAATAGTGATTCGTTCAGGGATGACCACAAACACCAAACCAGCCAATGAGACATTTTTCCAGGACTGCTGGCCTCCAACTCCTGCTGAGCTTGAGGCTGGGAGTGTAAGTCTAGAACTGTTGCCATCTGGCTATCATAGCAGGAACTCTTATGTGAAAACGGAGCCAGCACAAACTTCTATCCTGTGCTCCATGACATCATTTGAGCTCCAGGATCAAGCCATACCTGAAACCAGATACCCCTATACTCTTCAGTAAAGTCCCTTTTAGTTTAATCCAGCTTGAAGAAGGTTTTCTGTTTAGTTGTGTCTTTTCTTCCTTCTTTGGGCCTGACCATTTAAGCCTGGCATCTTTAGGCATCATTATTTCAATATTCATTGGATTATGCAGAATTGAATGGTCTAAACTGTGTTTTGTTTAGTTTTTAGAACTTTTTAACCCCTTTTTGAGCAGTTTTCCCCGTTAGAGGCTTATGCCATGAATCATTTGTATCATTCACCAAATTTCTCTATATTCCCACCTTTTTTAGAACATTTAAAATCTCTTTCTTAGTGCTTTTCACCTGTGAGTTGACTCTGGTGGACTCTTCTGCAGCTCCTCTGTTACTCTGAGAGACAGAGAATAGGTCAGAATACAAATAGTTGGCCAGCCTTCTCTGAGACAGGAAATTCTGCCAGGTACATATGTCATCACACTTGATCTTATAATAATCCCATCAGAGAAATATTTAAATGTTTGTCTTACAGCTGAAGACAGCAAGTCACTTGCCCAAGATCACATTAAAGGTAGGAGAGGGAGCCAGTGGTCAAAAGCAGCTCTGCCTGACTCCAAAACCTTTCCATTCTTTCTACTACCCCCAAACAGCCTCCTCTGGGTGCTTTCCTCAGGAAGACACTCTGGGGCACCTCTCAGGGGCAAGTTCTGAGAAGCAGCCCATGTGGGCAGGTGGGAGCTTGTGGAAAGGGTAGGAGGGGTTGTCTCAGTTTCCCCAGGGAAGAAACAAACAATGTGGAACTCAGATGCCCCAGACATACACCTCTGGGAATGTTCTGAGTGTCCTTGCTCTGCCCCTGTGGTGTCCTCCAGATAGCTCTCAGTGTCAGACAAGCTGAGGGATGCAGAGCCTAGGGCTGGTACCTTACAGGAATGCCAAGGAGAACTGAAAAAAGGGCTCAAATGGAGCCGCTGCCTGCTTTACCACCACCCCTATCTGTCTCCATTCCTGGGCCCTGGCGTGTGAGGAATGGCCCATCCTGGGTGGATATCACTCCCTCACTTCCGTTCCCCCCCAGAGAGCTGAAGCCCTTGGCTGGACATCCCTAGATGCAAGACAGAGATCACCTTCCAGGCAGGGGCCCAGAACCCACAGTCTGGGTCTTCACTGTCCTGTTCAAATAGGGCCTCTGAGTAAGGCACCAAGGACACCCTTTGTGGGGAGTGGGGTGTTCACTCGTTAGAGCGACAGGACTGCTTGTTTTATTTAATGACAACCAAAGTCGAAGCTTGTTCCATTAGTCCCAAGGATGCCTTTGTCAGCCAATAGTAACACATCCCAGAATGCCCAAGGCAAATGAACCCTGGACCCTCCTGTCTGTCCCAACCTCCCCTATACCTCCTGAAACACTGCATCCAGGCCCCCACCAAAAGAAGCCTCTCTCATCACACTCATGCCCATAACCATAAAACGACTACCTTCTATGGGACATCTATTATACCGGACAGTCAACATACATTATCCATAATGTAAACACCAGCCCTTAGATGGTGGGTGGGACTGTCCTCCTTTTACATATGATGAAACTGAGGCTCAGAGAAATTAAGAGATTCTAAATCATACGGGGTCAATAGGAAAGTTGGGACTTGGTTCCAGGTTGGCTGACCCTCCCCTTTCCACTGTTGCTCATCGCCACTGGAGAGATTGCAAGCGTGCCCTCACATCCACCAAGCCACTGGAGCCAGACACAGACCTGCAGGAGGTAGGTGGATGGTCTGCACCCTGTAAGCACCTCTAGGCACCTGCAGTGTTACTCACGTAGGTATCCGTCTGCCTGCTTGACCTAGAGCCCCTGTAAGAGCCAAATCCAAGCCCCCTCCCATCACATGCCCCCACATTCCATGCATGCTTCGAGGAGGGACGGAGGGACCTCTGCCTTATTTGTGACCGTGCAGCATCATCCTTGGAAAAGTCTCTTTTGGGGGGAAAGTTCCCGACGGTTCTGTCTTCTCAAGTCTATTTCAGAACTTGGGTCCCAGGTTTCCTCGTGGCAAGGATGCAGGTGCAGGGCCTGGGCTCTGCCCTTAGAGTCCCCAGTTCAGAACTAAAGCCCAGGCAGCCACAGGCACAGACTTCGGTGCTGTGGTCCAGCTCTCCCAGTGGCCTTAGTTACAAGGCCAACTTCTGGTGGCAGAAGAGACTGTGGTGGCAGTGAAATCGGCTACTGGATGGCAGCCGCCCTCTTTTAACCCACGGAGCCAGCTGGGCAGCACAGTCTTGAGTCCCTCTGGGAGCCTCGTCTCAAGTCTGTTGCTCCCACCCGCCCAGTGACACTGGGCATGATCTCACATAGTTTCATAAATCCCTTTTCTGCTTACACCAGCAGTAGTGGGTTCCAACATTTGCAACTCAGTAAATGCTTGGCAAAGAAACATTTAAAAACCACCCATTGGGGCATCTGAGTGGCTCAGTCGGTTAAGTGTCTGCCTTCGGCTCAGGTCATGATCTCAGGGTCCTTGGATCGAGCTCAGTATCTGGCTCCCTTCTCAGTTGAGGCTCTGCTCTCTCAAATAAATAAATCAAAAATCTTTAGAAATAAAAAATAAAATAAAACCACCCGCCACCATGGAGGCTAAACAGGAGGCTCCTCGGCTCTGCACGGGGCTCTGGTCCCTCCTCCTCTCTCCGTCTCCTCACCAGATGCCCGGGCCTCGACAGCCTCCATTTCAGCAAGTAGGACACAGTGCATGTCATTGTAGCATCTGGCACAGTGCCTGGCACATGATAAACCCAAGGAAATTAGCTACTGATTGCTGTATTGCTCCTACTCGCCTGCATCCCAGGATCCCTTGAGCTGCTTTTTGAAACTCCCATCCCTTAAGTTCTTTTCATATGCCAGGCTCTGCTAGAGGGCTTTACAACCCTTAGCTCATCCCATCCTCAGAGCGCCTTATAAGGTGGGTAATCTCCTCAGCATCTTGCAGGTGAGTAAACTGAAGCTTGGTGACACGAAGTGGCTTGTCCAAGGTCACAGTCAGGCTTGTACCCATGACTGTCTGACTCCAGAACCCGCACATCCTACCCACTCTACACCACTGTGCCAAGGGTGGCTGGGGGGTGGGCATCTGGACTTAAGAAGTCCGGGTCCCAGCAGGGGGACCTGGCCAGCCCCTGTAAGCCCAACTGCAGTTGTGGGGATTCGTTGACCACACCGGCTGGAGCCCCAGATGCTCTGATTCAAAACAGGAAGACTTAAAGCTAATATTCTTTTTCTCTCTTCAAAGCAAATGTGATAAAGAATCTCTGGCCACCTGTGGCTCTTGTCTGAGGCCACACAATGGCTGGGACATTCCCTGCTCTCAAGGACTCTTTCAAACTCAAGAGGCTCAGAGCAACAGCAAATCTTTGTTTTTGCTGGGAGAGCTGGACAAAGCACCAATGATCGCCATGACGGACGGACTGCATTCACCCCCACTCAAAGTGCATATACTGACATCAGCTCCCCAGTGTGATGGCTTTTGGAGGCAGGGTCTCTAGGGGTGATTAAATCCTGAGAGTGAAGCCCTCAGGCACGGGATGAGTGCCCTCATAGGAACAGACCAGAGAACTAGCTCAGTCTCTTCCTCGGCCACACAAGGATACGACCAGAAGGGGACAGTCTCACCAGAACCCCACCGTGCTGGCACCTGAACTCTGACCACCAGCCTCTTGAACTGTGAGGAATACACTTCTGGTATTTACAAGCATTTATGGCATTTTCTTATAGCAGCCCAAACTAAGACAGCCCCCCCGCAACACCGTGTCCTCAGAACTTCTCCCCACGACCTGCCTCTCCCAGGGAGGGGCTGCTGAGCAGGAAGGGTAACGTTGGTAGGGAGTGCCTCCCACTAGATAAATCCCATCTATTCTGACAGCTGGTGGTCCCCGAACACTGGGGTCAGAGAGAGAGGGAAGCCCAGGGAAGCTGCGAATGTTCTTCCTCAGCATATGCAGGATGACCTGTTTCGGGGGCTCTGACACAGGGACTGTTGGAGGACGGGGGAAGCTCTACTCAAGGCTTGTTGGTGTGAACACGGGCTGGGCCCTGGAGAGACAAAGGAGATGTCCGGCGTGCCTTCTGCATGCAAAGGCCAAGGGTAAATTTCCTTCAGGTTTGTAAACTGGAGACCAGAGGCTGAATCCATCTTTGGTGCTTTGTTTGGCTGGCAAAGTGCTTCCCCTCAACCTCAAAAAAATTATTTTTAAATTATTTTCTAGCATCTTCTAATTAAGAGATATCAAGGTCTAATGAGCCCGGGGGCTTGATGAGTGTTTGGTCCTTTAAGAGTGGGAAGTGTGGGTCTACTTAGGCAATTTAAGCATGCATGTATATCTTTACCAGAAATTCCCTCCTGGACAGAGATTCAAGAGAAATCTTCATGCAGATCCAGAAGGAAAGGATGAGGATCCCTGCTGTGGGGCTGTTCAAGGCAGGGGACAGGGAGAAGAGAAGTCTGGAAGCAAACTAGGCTTCTGTTGCTGAGGGTTGAATAAATGTGGTAGACACAGCAGTTAGAAGCAACTGAGGGGCATACAGCAGCCTGGATAGATCTCGAAAAACATAAAATGCTGAAAGGGGAATAAACAGAATTAGGTTTTTAGCACAATACTATCTACATAAATTAAAATCCACACACGTAAAATAATACAGGTTTCATAAAATCATAAAAATAAAAGCAAGTCGATTGAGCACATCTGCTGCAGAGGAAGGAGCCAGCAGGGGAACAGGGAAGTCGTAGAGAAATCCACTCAGATCTCCTTGGAGAGCCAAAAAAGATGCACATCAGGAAACAAGAAGTGGGTTTAAATCTGAGTTTCCTGAGGTTGAACCCCAAAAGCCTGGAGGTTCATCACTTAGGGGCCAGGGGAGAGAGACTAAAGACTGAAAGAGGAAGGGCCCTAATATTTCTCCATAGGAGCGGCCAGTGATGAGTTCAGACTCCCTGTACATGCTGTCAAGGACCTTTCTGCTCATTCCTTTCTTCCTAACAATAGGATTCACCTCACCGCTGTCTCGTTCATCCGCTCTGCTTTTGGCCAAGCTCATGGCCTGATGGGCAGTCTGGAAAGTGACCAGGTACATACAGGAACATCTAATGCAGCCCCAAGACTCAGTGAGCCTTCCCAGTGGAGGCGACAGCTCAACAGACCCAAACAAAGACATAGGCTCACTGAGCAGTTCTGTCTGTCACTTGCCCCTGGGGGACTTTGGGCAGGTCCCTCCCCAGTCTGAGCTCTCTTGCTAATCAGTGGGAGAAGAAGATTGAGCTCTAAGTTCACAGGAGGGGGAGAGGGTTGCTAAATTGCAGGGTTCCATGGATGTACCTCAGGAACCACTATGATATCCAGCATGACCCAGCAAAGCTCCAGGCCCCCATCCCTGTCTCAGTTTACTTTCCATGATGACCACAGAGATGCACAGTCCAGGTCCCCCTTCAAGGAAGGGTGTGGTGTCCCCGCTGCCCACAGTGCCCCTTCAGCACCCACGTCAGCGGCAAAGAGCCATCATCAGAGGACATGCCCTTCCCAGGATGCCCCCACTCCGGTGACTGATGGAAGAGGCTGCTGGAGTAAAGGCTCCTCCATCCTGGCCCCTTCAGAGAGTCCCGCTGGACCACCATCGGCTGCAGAGTCCCCCTGGGGTGAGCCCGGGCTGGCCCAGCCTGACTTCTCCCTTTGCCCCATCCTGCTTCTTCCCCTCTCTTCCAAATAGTTCTCATCCCACAGACCCTCCTGGATAAACACCCCGCACACTACCCTTGTCTCCGAGCCTGCTTCCTAGAGAAGCCAACTTGAAACACTATTTGATAGAGTAAAATCTGCCCAGAAAGGACCCAAAACAAGAATATCCATGTTATTTGGTATCGGCCAGTGGTTATTAGTCCACTGCCAAAAAATAACAAACAGCAGAACCAGAAATCCCCCTGGAGCCTCCACAGCCAGTGAGAATGGCCAGAGGGTCCGTCATCACACACCCCCACCTGATGGGGCACAGCTGCAAACCCTGAGCTGAGTACCACCCGGAGTAGGTGTTTCTGAGCCGCTAGATAATAGTTTCAGTGTTATTTTCTATAATAAGCTCTCCTGGGTATTTCCTAGTGGCTTCATTTCTTAATTACTCTCACTTGGTGCAGAATTATTGATTTATGTGCACAGTTTGATCTTTTTTTTTATCTGCTTCAGGATATTGTTTTCTATGAGAGTCAGGTTTACACGAAAAGCTAAAGAGGTCACCGTCCCCTGAACCCCCAGGGCCTGGCAGGATTTGATGTAAAAATAAATAAATAAATAATAAATTAATAAATAAATAAGAAAGAAAGAAACAAAAGAAAGGAAGAGAAGGGAAACCAGTCAGGGGGTTGAGGGAGAGAGAATAACATCAATCATCACTAACTGAGCACTTACTGCATGCCGGCAGTTGATTGAGAGCCTGACAAAGTGTGAGCTCTTAATACCTCCACGTAATACCATTAGACAGAAGAAGATTGAGCTCTAAATTGGCGGAGGAGCCGGGGGGTGGGTGTTGCTAAATTGTGGGCTTCTATGGTTGTGCCTGAGGAGCCATTATGACACCCAAATGTTGAGAAACAACATCTGGAACCCTGTTGGGCGGGGCATGGTTAAGGAGGTGTTTCACCACCTGGACAACCTGGACACCTGTGTCAGGACCCAGCTGTGGAGCACTCTGATCCCCACTGTGGATAAGGGGTCCTTGGACTTACAAAGGAAGTTCACATTCCTAGTGTCCTGGAAGCCACAAATGGCCATCCTATGAGGTGGGTCTTTAAAAATCCCACTGTACGCATGTAAGACTGAGGCTCAATATAGTTGAATGACTCACCCAAAATCCCAGAACCAGAAAGTGACTGAGCCAAGACTTGAACCCACATCCTTCTGACTTCCTAGCCCAGACATAAGGTCCAAACCACCCTCATCTATCAATTAACACTACAAAACTCTGGAGGCCAAACTCGGGTTCTAGCTGCCAATTGGGCAAAGGGTGAGGTAAGATGTATCTTGGGGGCCTAGAAGAAAGGCTGGTTGAAACCAACTGTGATCAGAGAGTGTGGCTTTCTGATGGATTCACCTTTGGGGAGAACCTGAGGCTTTGTGTGAAGTGTGGGAGCCAGGTGTCTGAGGGACCCCAGGTTAAGGGTGTGCCCCCAGCAGCCCTGGTGCAGACGTCCCATGATGCAGAAGCCTGGGTTAACCGCTGAGTGCCCTGACTCCACTACCCACAATCATAATTTTGCCCCAAAGAGGAGGGGCAGCTCTGTCATGGAAGCCCATCCCCAAGTCAGGACAGCCTTGCTTCTGCCAGCACTAGGGTTGCCATAGCAACCGTTGGAGGCAGCTGGATTTTCACCAAAGAGGGAAGAAGGTGGGAAGAGGGAGAGGGGAGGGAGGAAAATCCTAGAGGGTGTTGTGATTCGTCTTGTTCTCTCCTCCATGCCTCCCCAGGGAGGGGGTGAGGGGCCTGAGTCAATTCAGAGAACTGGGAACACAGAAGGTTATCACAAGTCTTCCCAGGTACCTCACACTTGGGCACACAGAGAAAGTGGTCGAATTTGCACAGTGCATTGTGGTAAACTAGAGGTAACTTGGGAGTATCTATAGGGAACTAGGTGGAAAAACTATTCCGTTTTCTTTATATTACATAATTCTGATAAAAGTAAGATGGAATAGGGAGAATATTAAATATTGAATATGTATAAAACTTTCCAATAAAATCTTTTCAAAAAATTTAATGAGAACCTTGAGCTTTCTTCCATGAACATTTTTTTTTTCAAATATCAGTCTTTACACATGAAATGGCCATACATAATTCTGGATGGGGCTTTTTAATGAGGATCTCTTGAAATTCTTGGAAGTCACTATTGACAGGAAACTTTTGTTCACACAGTTCATGATAAAAATGTAAGAGCATTCTATAACCATTCAAAAATGTGTAACACTTGAAATTATATTAAGAGAATCTAACAGCTCTTCCTTTTCTTTCTCTGACAAATGTAATGTTGAAATTTCTTGTGATAATGTGAATAGGTTGTGAACACAATCAAACGTTTCATACCAAGTATTTCAAAATAATGATGAAGTCCTAATTTGCAGAGTGTGCATGTGTTATTGGAACCCCCTCCTTGCAGCTAACATGGATGCAGCTAAAAGAGAAGATCATCTGCAAATGGGCTTAAGTCACTACTTTACATAAAGACAGGGTTTTGGAGGCTTGTCCCAGAGCAGGTCTACCCTGGAGATCCTGCCCAACTTCTTCACAACTTGGCCGGCACTGGACTGGGCACTGGGCTTCCAGGAATGTGAACCTCTCTTATACGGCCAAGGACCCCTTGCCCATAGTCAGAATCAGAATGCTCTGCAGCTGCCTGCTGACACAGGCGTCCAGGTTGTCCAGGTGATGAAACACCTCCTTAGTCATGCCCCGCCCAACAGGGTGCCAGATGTTGTTCCTTAGCATGAAGCCTACAGGAACCACAGTGCCTGCTCTGCTTCCCTCTGGAAGACCAGGATGCCTGGGCCCTGTCTGGTAAGGGGACCAACCACCCTGTTTTGCCTGGAACTGAGAGGTTTCCAGGGATGTAGGTTTGGTTTTTTGTTTTGTTTTGTTTTTCTGTTTTTTTCAGTATAAAAATTGGGAAAGCCCCAAGCAAACTGAAATGAGTTGGTCATCTTGCAGGGCCACCAGAAGGCTATAAAAATCAGTATCTCACGACAAGCCTGTAACCCATCCTCTCCACATATGCACACATACACACACACACACACACACACATATACACATTAGAGAGCTCTGGGTTAGAGCAGTATACTCAAACATTCATGTGCATATGAATAACCTGGGGATCTTATTAAAAATGAAGATCCTGAATCAGTAGCCTGGGTGGAGCCCAAGATCTACATTTCTTTTTTAAAAAGATTTTCTTTCTAAGTAATCTCTACAACCAATGTGGGGCCCAAACTCACAACCCCAAGACCAAGAGTCACATGCTCCACCAACTGAGCCAATCAGGTGCCCAAGGTCTACATTTCAAACAAGTGCCCAGGTGATGTAGATACTGCCGGTATGTGGACCACACTTTGAGCTGTAAGGGCTTAGGTCACAATACTAAAATCAGAGACAAAACTCCCATCACTGTGAGATGATATTTGCAGCCAGCAGCCTCAGAAGAACCAGCAAGAGAGCAGAGACAGGCAACTGAAATCCACCCCACCCCATCTGAAAACCAACCATTCCCAAAGACCCACAGATTTGGAAAATTGCTCTCAGCATTAGACAAGTGTCACTTATGAGGACAGATTTCCCATTACCCGTAGGCCTCTCTTAGTCAAGATCAGTTGACACCTGCTGGCATGGGTTATTACAGAGAGTCTTGGACAATGGCCAATTCATCAGGCAAGGTCCCTGACCTCATGGTGTTTCCAAGCTGGCTAATGAACAGTTCATGCAACCAAAGCTGTGTGCATGTCTTCATTCATTCCCGGGATCACTCATTTATTTACCAAATAATGCCAGAGAACCTATGTTCTAGGTACTGAAGAAGGATGCTAAGTGTGACCCCAATATGGCATTTTGGAATAATACAAAATGTTAGATACATGGGATGACCCTCCTATTTGAAAACAACTAAAATATCTGTTATAAAATAAGAAAAATCTTCTTCAATGTAAAATAAGCTGGCAAGAAAGTAAATAATGTACAAGGCAAAAAATGCAGGGAATGAAGGCAAGAACCAAATAGGTAAGGAGAGTGGCAGTTGTGTTTGCCCAGAGAGCACTCACTGAACCCTGAAAAACAAAGTTTTATTTCTCTGGTGTCCCAGGGCTATGCTGACAAAGCCCAGGGTCTGCCCAAGGTGGAGAGTCTGATAGGAGTTCCTCCCCTCAAATAGCTGAGATTTCCAAAGGCTATCCTTTCAGGCTAAGGAAAAATGAGAAATACCAACAATCCCTTCTTTTTATGGGGCCTGGGAAAGAATGGACTGTCTTAAAACTGAGTAGCAAATGGAAAAAGTACTACTGAGAAGTTAGAAGCCTCAGGCATCCCTTACACAAGTTTATAACCTGAATTCACACAACCTGGGTGGTCCCCAAACCCCACAAACCAAGAATTTTATTTACCATGGTTGTTGCCAGTAAGTGGCCCCAGTGGCCTGGCAGATGCAAAAAAATGAAAACAAATATTCTTTGGAAGAATTCTCTGCAATCCCAGGTCTCACAAATTTCCATAAATAGAAATTCAAGGAAAAATGCACAAACCACAGTACAAAACTAAACAAATAGACAAGGAAACAAGACATTCTGACCGAGAACCAACAGAAACAACTGACAACAGAACAAACTTGCAAGGGTTTCAGGTACTGGACTTATCATACAATTTGTAAAATAATTATGTGTGCTATTTTTTAAAGAAATAAAAATTAATCTTGAAAATATGTGCAGGGAACAACAAACAGTAAGGAATAACTAAGATTTGAAGAAGAAACAAAGTTAACATCTAGAAATGAGAAGTATTACAACTGCATCAGTTAC
This sequence comes from Enhydra lutris kenyoni, assembly GCF_002288905.1. Taxonomy (NCBI): domain Eukaryota; kingdom Metazoa; phylum Chordata; class Mammalia; order Carnivora; family Mustelidae; genus Enhydra; species Enhydra lutris. The sequence continues at coordinate 17,924,109 of NW_019154106.1, read as the reverse complement.
TGGGTGTGCATGCTTAACTACCAATTAGACACAGCTGAAGAGAGAATTGGTAAACTGGAAAACAACTGGGGGGAAAAAACCACTCACAATTAAGTGCAAGATGCAAAAGGATAGGAAATTAAAGGGAAAAATAAGAATGAAGGATAGAGTAAGCATGTGTAATTTATGGCTAATTAGAATTTCAAAAGGAGAAACACAAGAGAATGAAGCAGAGCTGATTTTTTTTTTTTAACTAATAGCTGAGAACTTTTCAGAACTAATGAAAGACATCAGGTTCAAAAGCCCAGTGAATCCGAATAGATTAAGTCAAAAGATGCCTACACTTAGATTCAGCATAGTAAAACTTCAAATTCTGAAGTTAATGAGAAGGATTGTTTAAGTTAGAAAGAAAATATTGATTGTCCTTAAAAGGAGTATCACCAGATGATGGCTGGTTCTCAGCTGCAACCATGGAAACCAGAAGAAAATGGAATGTTATTTTTTAACATACTGAGAAAATAAATAAACATCAACCCAAAATTCCATACCCCGAGAAGATACCTGGAAAGATCCAGTGTAGATAAACACATTTCAAATATACAAAAATTGAGACTTTGCCACTAGCAGACCCTCAATGAAAGTTGTGTAATGGGAGAAAAAGAAAAGAATTCTAGAAAGAAGTTCTAAGAGGAAAGAAGAAATTATATGGGCATATCTAATCAATATTGACTAGCTTAAGTTATGTAAAAAGTAATGTATCAAATGTATCAATATTTAGAATATGGAATCAAAATACAAGACAAGGGACTTCTGCTTCTGCTCATGAAGGATTAAACTGTCTCAGGATTTTCCCTATCACCATAAACAATTAGGAAAACAGACCAAAAGGTAGCAGTAGGGGAGACAGAAAAACAAATGTGTTCACCCATTGGAAAACACAGCACAGGACTGTGTCCTGAAAGAAAAGAAACAAATGAGATGTGCACTATGATTGTCCCAGCAACCTTCCTGGAGACAGTTTCCAAGCTGCGGTTCAGGGACAGGTAATAAAAACAAAGCTCAATGGTCTCACTGAGTTGAATAGGTGGATCTCAGAGTTTAAGGAGATCAATGTGGCTAAAATTTGTGAAGTAGCCTTCCAGAGAAAAGGGACATGCACAAAGAGAGAAAGAAAGAGAGAGAGAGAGAGATCCAGAGACCCAGAGAGGGGGTCTCTTTGAATCTTGGAATGAGTACTGACCTGTACATGCATAGAATGAAGCTCTGTAAGGTCAAGAAAAAAAAACACTGGAAAATTAGCAGACTAAACAAGTCTGGGAGCCCACACAGAGAGGGAAATAGTTCATGCTCCCACTGTGCAGAATGGGGACACTTTGCAAAACATGGGACATTGGATAGGGTCCTTAGAAGGGTCACAAGTTAGTAGTTGGCCCTAAAGTGACTCTGCTTTGGAGCTACCATAACAAACTTAAAATTATCCCTTGAAAGGATCAGAAGGATCCCCAGTAACTTAACTGTGCCAGAATAAAATCCAACACTCTATAAAGGAATCCACCCAAATCCAGCATTTGACAACAGAAAATGTATGTCTATATGCCAGTTGATTGCTTCTTAGCTCTAAATGCACCCTTCATTGCCCTGCTTTGTGATACCAGAGCCAGACCCTGAATACTTGGGTTATGTTAGATTTTGTCTTTAAGTGTGCTGAGGCAGGTGGGGAGGTGTCACTGCAAGAGCATAGCTGAGGAAGAACTTTCTCTTCCTGGTTCTGGTGTAGTTTATCCCCAAGCTGTCAAACTGTTTAGGAGGCCTGGTGGCACTCATTCTCCAACAAGTGTTCCAAACACCTAATAGACCACTTCCTGAACCAGCACCAGTCCCCTAGGACCCTGGCCTCTTGGCAAACTGACAGGTAAATCCTGCAGACAAGCTAGGACCCATCTTCCTCCTCTAGTGAGAGTTTCAGCCATCAGGTAGGTTGCTGAAATGGAAATCTCTGGCATAACCCTCTGGCAAATTTCTTCTCCATTGGCAGGCTGTGTGTTCATATGGCAGCAACACCCTCTCTAACAAGGTCTGACTCAAAAAGGACAGGGCTGGAGATGTATCTTTCAAGTTCTTCATTTCTGCCTGTCAACACTCCTTCAGCCCTAGAGGAAGGGTTTCCTGCATTCATTATTCCTATATTCCTTACAGTCCTTTTTTACCTCTTGTAGTAATTAACCACATGTGACTAGTTAATAATTACTTGTATTAAATTGTCCCTGTTCAAATTACTGATGAGATTTCTGTCTTTACCTGGTCCTCGACTGATATATCCAGCATCCAATCAAAAATTACTGAGTATACAGAAAAGCTAGCACTGAGTAAGTATGATCATAACCAGGGGGAAAAGAAATTAATAAAAATGACCCAGAAATGGCTGAGAGGATAGAATTCATCATCAAGGACTTTAAAACATTATAAATTGTATATAAATATCCAAAGATTTAAAGGAGAACATGAATATAATGAGGATATAGAATGGAATTTATAAAATAAAAGGACCCAAGGGCCACATAGAGATGAAAAAGACAAGTACGAAATGGAAAAATCATTCTGGTTGAGATTAGCAATAGATTAGATCCTGCAGGAAACAAGATTAGATAGCTTGAGAACATAGCATTAGAAACCATCCAGATCAGACCGAGAGAGGAAAAAGTCCTGGGGTGGGGGTGTGGAGAAACAAACAAAAATCAGTCATCCATGGGACAATGTCAGGGGACCTTATATATGTATCCTCAGAATCTTGGAAAGGGCAAGACAGAAAAGAATATTTGAAGAAACAAAATGGCTGAAATCTTCCCAGGTTTGATGAATATTATACATCCACAAATCATGAAGCTCCATGAACCCCAAGCAGAATAAAGAAAAACATATCAAAGCATATCATGGTCAAAGCTGCTGAAAAGCAATGATAAAAAGAAAAGTCTTAAAAGTGGCCAGAGAAAAGAGATACTGTATACCAAGGGGGAAAGAATTAAGAATTATGGAAGATTTCTCACAGAAACAATACAAGGCAGAAAACAATGACTCGAAATCTTTGAAAACTACCTACTTAGAATTCTAAAGCCAACAACAAAAAAAAATCTCTTTCAAAAACGAAGGCAGAAAGAAAGAGTTTCAGACAAAATCTGGGAGAATTTACCATCAGTCATCCTCCACAGCAAAAAAATAGTATTAAATAAAAAGTTCTCCACTGGGGTACCTGGGTGGCTCAGTCCATTAAGTCTCCTTTAGGCTCAGGTCATGATCCTGGGGTCTTGAAATCGAGCCCCACATCAGGCTCTTTTCTCAGCAGGGAGTCCACTTCTCCCCTTGCTTCTGCCCCTCCTCCTGCTGTGCACTCTCTCCCTCTTGCTCTCTCTCAAATAAATAAAGAAAATATTCAAAAACAAACGGACAAATAAATAAATAAACAGAAATTTCTTCAGGCAGAAAGAGAATGATACCAAGTGGAAATTTGGATTTGTACAGGGGAATGAAGAATGTTCAACAATAAAGAGAAAAAGACCACTGCTACATTCAACATGATTGAATCTCAACCATCACCTAAGTGAAAGAAGCTAGACACAAAAGGTTACATGTTGTATGATTCCATTTACACAAAATTCAATAAAAGGTAAAACTATAATGACAGCAATAGTTCAATGGTTGCCAAGGGCTAGGAATGGAGAAAGCAGATAGGCTACAAGAGGGCACAAGGGAACTTTTGGGTTGATAGAGAGGTTTTATATCTTCAGTGTGATTGTGGTTACCTAAATACACATTTGTTAAAACTTATCAAATGGTTTTTCCACTGGTATGAATGTTTGAGCTGTCATGCATGCTGGTTCAATGAAATAAAATCTTTCCTAATTAAAAAAAAAAACTTATCAATTGGTATACTTAAAATGAGTGAAGTTTAGGGATGCCTGGGTGGCTCAGTCCATTAAGCATCTGCCTTCGGCTCAGGTCATGATCCCAGGGTCCTAGGATCAAGCCCCACATTGGGCTCCCTGCTCAGCAGGAAAATAAATAAAATCTTTAAAAAAAAAGTGAAGTTTATTGTGTGCAAATGATAACCTAAATAGAGTTGATGATTTAGGAAAAAAAAAAAAAAAAACAGAAGACTATATATAATGCTTTAGCTTTAAAAGTGCATCACAACAACCACAGAGAAGTTTAAAAGAAGGCCAATGGAATCAAAGCGTATTTAAGGGATTAAGTGTGTTTTTCAAGAGAAGGATAAAGATATTGGTTAACTTTAGATTTAGATAAACAGAGAAAATAATTTTTTATTTCTAAGACTACCACTAAAGGAATAGAAATGAATATGTAATTTCTAATCGGTGCAGGTGAAAAGATGTAATAGATAAAAAATATATATACTAACCAAAAGGAGGGGTAAAAAGCATATAATGGGTGAGACAAACAGGAAGCACAAAATAAGATGGTAGCTATAAATTCAAGTACATCAGCAATTGCAAGACATGTATATGAGCTAAAAGCTGGTAACATAAATTAAACAAATTCTAACCAAGAAGGCAGGTAGCGCTACATTGACATCAGACTTTAAGTCATTGCCTGGTAAACATGAACACTTCATGCTGAAGTGTTCATAAAATACATAAAAACTTTAAAATTGTATGCATTAGGGGTGCCTGGATTTAGGGATGCTCACTCGGTTAAGCATCCGACTCTTGATTTCAGCTTAGATCATGATCTCAGGGTCTCAAGATCGAGCCCCGTGTTGGGCTCTGTACTCAGCATGGAGCCTGCCTGAGATTCTCTCTCTCCCTCTGCCCCTCTGCCTGCTTGTGCACATGCTTGCTCTAAATAAATAAATAAAATCTTAGAATTGTATGCATTTAAAAACAAAGTCTCAAAATCATAAAGAAAAATGTGACAGAACTTATGTGGAAATAGACAAATCCATAATCATAGGATGAAATCATTAACAAATCTTCCTCAGTAATCACTAGAATAAACAAAAAAAAATTTTAAATGAAGAAAAGTATTTTGCCAATCTGTTTAACTTGTCTAGACAAATACATGTAACCCACATTGTCAATTACTGCAGAAGATTACATTCTTTTTGATCATTGCCCCCAGGCCATAGCTGGGACACTGAGGCTCAGGGTAAATTTCTGATTTGTCCAGCAAGATGCAGTGGAACAAGGTCTCCAGTTGAGTCTCCTGTCACCTAAATCCCTAATTTTCTGCTTTTCCTGAATGGTTCAAAATGCCTCCTGCTCCCCTCAGCATAAGGGCCTGGTCCCAAAGGTACATCTGTCTTCTCAAAGCTAGCTCAAGGCCAGGGTGACATTGCTAAAGGCTGAGGTGTTACCAAAGAAGGAAGAAAGCAGGAAGCAATACCGGAAGAAGGCATTGTTGCCTGCGGCTGTGATACAAAGGTTTGCCAGAGGAGGAAGCCTCCAACAGTTGGGTGTGGTTGGCTGGCTGTTCCCAGACCCACTCCAGGAAGCTGGAAATCTCAGGCTTAAGAAAACTCTGAAACCTTTATCACTGGAGACTTCCCTGGGCCTTCAAGGGGAAGATGTTCCGGGCCCCCACACTAAACATGATCCTTTATGAATGGAAAAAGAACACAAATGCAGGTACCCTAAAGGGGGTAGAAAGGCCAAGTCCGTCGTCTACCCTGGAGGTGGTGGCTGAGCAGCTGGCTTGGGACCACCCCAGGAAGCCATTTCCCCATGAAGTGAGATGATCTTGCCAATATGGCCCAAGATGGCAGGTCAACTCATCCAACTTCTACTCCTGAGAGTTACTCCTCCAAGGCCACCTGGCATCTTTAGGTACCGTCCTGCAGGTAGGCCAGTTGTCTCTATGTTTAGCAGTATGGGCATTTCCATGGGCATTTCTGGTTGTCCTCCCACTTCTCTCCCTCTCGTTAACCCTCAGTTCTAGGCCTTGGCTGATAAGAGGACAGCATCGGCTGCCATGTCATGTCGTTCAGGTATAACTTCATGCACCAGGAGCAGTTCAAATTAGAAGAGCTTACCAAGGATGCCTGGGTGGCCCAATTGGTTAAACATCTGCCTTTGGCTCTGGTCATGATCCCAGGATCCTGGGATTGAGTCCCATGTTGGGAATCCCTGCCCGGCGGGGAGCCTGCTTCTCCTTCTGCCCCTCCCCCACCGCTCCTGCTCTGTCTTGTGGGCATGTGTGCATACTCTCTCTCTCTCTCTCTCTCTCAAATAAAAAAATAAAATAGTTTAAAAATAAATAAATAATTCTAAAAAATAAATAGAAGAGCTTACCCAAAAAAGCATTTGTTCAACAAATGTTCATTGAGCAGCCATTGTATTCCAGGCACGTTGCTGGGAACGGTGCCCAAAGCGGTAATGATGACAAGTCTTCTGCTGCTGCTGACGCCATAACAGTCGGCATTTCTTAAGCTCTCCCTGGGTGTCAAGCACCATGCTCTGCACTTAAACGCACGACCTTATGCCATCTTCCGAGTAGCCCTCAGAGACAGGTATTAGAATGATTATCTCTGTACAGATAAGGACATGAGGGCTCAGGAAGATTAAGTGATGGGCATAAGGTCACACAGCAAGTAGAGGCAAGGATGGGACCAGAACCTAGAACCTCATTTTTTATCACAGTGCTCTTCAAGATGACTATGACCCAACTTCAAATACAAGTTATCTGCAGGTTTCAAGTCCTGGAAGCAAACAGCGCAAGTAGAGAGGGGAGGTGGGCAGGTGGGAAGATCTGAGGTTTCAATGGAGCACTGTGGGGCTCTGTGAAGACTAGCTGGTTGTCTGTGCGTGCTCTGAGCAGGCAGGCTGCAGGCCCCCAGGCCAGCCAGGTCCTCTATGTGGGCATTAGTTCCCTAGCTGTCCACACACACACACACACACACACACACACACACACCACCCCCCCTCACCCCCCCCACCCCAGTGACCACTCAGCCCACAGCTTCAGCCAGACTCCCTGATGGGTCCCAGCCTTGGCCACCTGCCTGTGAGGATGTGAGGATGTGATTCCAACCTGTTTCCCAACCCTCAGGAAACAGGAAAGCATGTGTGTTCTCTATAGATCATGAAGGTGCTTCTCCCATATCTTTTCCTTCCCAACAAGGAGAGGCATCCAGCAGGGGGAAATTCTCCCCCAGGGTGGCACTGAGGTTTGCCCCAGACAGGATCCTCTGGGATGATGAGAAATGGAGCCCAGAGAGCTCCCAAGAGCACCAGGGAAGTGGGACGGGAAAGCTGGAGTGCTGTTGGCGAGAAGAGAACCGAGGGAGCAGGTGGGAACACACAAACAGAGGAAACCTGCGATGACAAGAATCAATAGGACAGGCCCCAGGTGTGGGGACGAGACCAGGAAGTAACTCCTTAGGTTCTGAGCCATCAAAGCGCTACACACAGAAGAAGTGGGCAGGGCCAGTCTTGCCTACGTGGTGCTCTGACCACTGTTTCCTGGCTAGGAAGAGGTGCCTCTGTGTCAGCAGGAAACAGCCGCTATAGAGGTGTGACTAATAGGAAGGGAAGTATGCTTTGTAAACTGTAAAATTCTACACACATTTGTTCAATGGTATTCTGCAGAGCATTTATCTTGGAAATTGTAACAGGCAGCCAGGCAGGTGAGACATCGCAGCAAAGAAACAGGAAGTCCATGCGGAATTAGAATTGTTGACCATGGTTGGGGTGGGGCAGGGGAGAAATGGTGGACATTGAGTCCTGGGACAAAATTCAGCCCAATCCTCCATTAAGTTTTCTTTCTTTCTTTCTTCTTTTTTTTTTTTTTTTAATTTATTTGACTGAGAGAGACACAGTGAGAGAGGGAACACAAGCAGGGGGAGTGGGAGATGGAGAAGCAGGCTTCCCGCCAAGCAGGGAGCTCGATCTCAGAACCCTAGGATCATGACCTGAGCTGAAGGCAGACACTTAACGACTGAGCCACGCAGGTGCCCCAAGTTTCCTTTTTTTTGTGGGGGAGGGGGAGAGAGAGAATCTCAAACAGGCTGGAGCCCAACTCGGGGCTCGATCTCACGCCACCTGAGCAGAAATCAGGAGTTGACACCTAACCCGCTGAGCCTCCCAGGAACCCTTCCACTCCTGATAACTTTTCAGAACAGCCTGGGAGGGCATGAGCTGCCTCAGGTTTCATCCTGATCCCTAAGAGGATGTGCCCACTTCTTCATGAAGGTCCCAGGAAAGTGAGCAAGTGGGGATTACCAGCTTCATTCACTCTTGTATCCATTCAACCCAGGTTTATTCAACACCTATTATGTGCCAGGTCCTGTAATAAAAGGTGTGATTACAACTGTGGTAAATACTATAAATACTATACTATATGTACTATAAATAAATAGTATATTATAGTACTATAGTAAATATATAGTACTATATATAACATAGTACATATATTTATATGTACTATAAATAAATACTATAAATACTATACTATATGTACACAGGGCCATCAGGGCTATAAACAGGATATACAAGTATGAGATACAGAATCAGTTATATATGGAGCTATCCTCGGGACAACAGGACTAATCTGGTAAAACCAAGGAAATGTTGATAATTAAGCTGAGATCCAAAGGATGAGTGGATATTAATTGGGTAAAGAGGGGAGTAAGACTGATCCAGGCATAAGGAGCGGTCTGGTCGCGGCTAACACCCCCATGGGACAGAGCATGACATTAGCCTTTGTTGTATAACAAGTCACTCCAAAACGTAGTGGCTTAAAACTTTTTGTTGTTTTTAACCCACCATTTAGTGGGTCGGAAATTTGGGCTGAAATCCGCCAGGCAGTTCCAACAATTCAGGTCATACCGTGGCTGATCTTGGCTAGGGCTCACTCCTGCGTCTGAGGCAGCTGCCAAGCCAGGGAAGCGCTGACGGACCTTGCTGGGGAGCTTCGGCTCTTCATTTTGTGATCTGCATTCCTCAGCAAGCTCTGCTGGGCTTCCTTCACACGCAGCGAAAGGCTGCTACCAGGCAGCCAAAAAGGACAACTTCCAAAGGTACGTTTCATGTCTCCGTACCCACCGCATCTGCTGTTGTCTCATTGGCCAAAGCAGGGCACGGGGCTAAGCCCAGAGTTGGGTATGAACAAATTGGGGGTTCTAACCACAACAGTCTCTCAGCGTGTTCAAGGAATTGAAAGGAAGAGGATGACAAGAGAGTGAAGAGTAGAGAAGAGCATGGTGTGGGTAAAGCTGCAGGTCGGGGAGCCAAGACACACAGAGCCTCCAAGAGAACAGGAGTCTTGGAGTCTAGGAGTTTGGTCCTAGTGTAGCTGATCATCACAAATAAATCCCTTGAAGGCGGATGGATCTGCCCTGGGTGAGCCAGTAAAATGGACTTTCCGAGCTTGAGAAGCTGAGAACAGGATGTGGAACACGGTCTCCCCCCACCCCTGTTCCTGCCCGCAGCCCCCACTGGTATAAATGCCTCACACTTTCTCACCTCTGTGCCTTGGCACCTGCTCCCCTCTCAGGAGAAGGCAATCTTCCCACACCCAGGGTAGGGCCAGTGCCTGCCTCTCCAAGACTGGTTTCAGGCAGCACCACCTCAAAGAAGCCCTCCCTGACTTCTCTAAGCCTCCAAGACCAAAGACACATCAAATGACACCGTGAGGCCTAGGGGGAAAGCATGTGCCTTATTACAGTGGCCTTGGGGTTTCTAGGACCAAATTCCTACGGGACCCAAACCCGTGCCTGTCTGGCACACACCTGGGGGCATGTGCCTCACCAGTGCTATACCCATCTTTTTATCTGTCTGCCTCCCACGAGACAGTCTTGAAGGAGTATCCATAACCCCAGGGTCTGTACACAGAAGAGTCAGAAATACGTGAATGAGTGATCCTATCCCTAAACAGGAATTGCCTCTAAGGCCCCAGTCCATGTCATCAACGCCATCTGTCATGGCAGTTAGGGGGCCAATAGCTCCAGTGTCTCCCAGTTCCCCCACGAAGCCACCCACCCAGAGGAAAGAAGTGTCCCAGCTCCTGGATAGTCCGAGACAGGGCAGTGGGCAAGTAAAGAACAGGGACTTCCCTGGGAAAGAAGTCCCACAGTACCATTTTCTATAAACAGGGGAAGAACCGACCTGCTGTGACCTCCACTGGAAGCCTTCCCCAGGGGAGCAGCCGGCCGGGGGAGCTGAGGGAGAGATCCCTGAGCCCTGATGCCAGGAAACGAATTTATAGGTTGCCTCACTCACCACAGGTTGGAGAAGAGCGGGTGAACCAGGGGGTGAGCAGAGAGCACCAGGCCCTGCCCACCGGTCCTGACAGACTTTTCGAAACTGTAGTTGACGTGCAGGGGTGTAAATCACACTGACTTCCTTTTGCAGAGAGGAAATCTGAAGTCCAGGGAGATAAGCCTTTGACTCGTGGGGCCCCCTGAGAAGTCATGGCCACCCAGATAGTGGACTACATTTCCCAGCCTCCCTTGGGGTTACGTGCAGTCCTGCTGACTGGGTTCTAGCCAATGAGACATGAGTGAAAGTGACGTCTATAACATGGGGGGGGGTTGTTCACAAATGGCAGAGCTGTGCCCTCCTTCGTTTTCCTCCTTCCCATTGCCTAGTGAGCCATCTTGGACAACATAGGCAAAGGCAACACCTCAGAATAATGGAATAGCAACAAGATGGAAAGAGCCTGGGCCCCTCCTGTCTGGACACACAACCCTGGGGCCACCAAACCCCGCTTAAGCCAGCACAGGCTGTTAAACGAGGAGGAAACAATATAGCCTATCTCGATGAAGCTTTTATCTGAGTTATCTGCTATGGCCACTAAATCCATATCCTCCTGACTCACAGAATATAGCCCAGGAGTGAGTTTCCTCAGGAAACCCAGGACCCCTGGGACTGCTTGATCTGAGGGACTCTCATTGTCCCAGGACAACAGGGCTGTGGCCTCCACTCCCAGGGCCAGCTGTTTTCTTCAAACAGCCGGGAAGTTGTTCCCATGGAGGAAGCTGCTACACTGCCAAGGATGGGAAGGGAAGTACACACAGCTGATATCCCACCTGCACTAGTGGTTACAACACAGAAATACCTCCAGGCCAGCTGACCCCCAGCCACTGCCCTGAGCCACCCCACCCGGGGAGTGGGCCCCCTTCCCAGCCATCCAGGCCCCAGACCCAGCAATGAAAGGGGCAACACCTGGCACAGGAAGGGCCCACCAGGACTTCACCCTGACCTCTGGACATCACGTCAGCAAGCCACGCCACTTGTTACATATTTTGAACATCACCCCTGGCTCTAAAGGGCCTGGTCTCCACCAACTGAGTGCAAATGAACCACTGAGCTCAGTGTTGACAGTGACAGAGTGCCACTAGTTCTGAAAGCCAGAGACTGGCCGCTGAACCCCCGCCTCCACCTCCTTCTCTCTCATCCCCCAAACCGGAACCGCTTGGCCCCACCCAGGCCACCCCTTCAGAATGTCCCACAGTCACGCCTAGATATTATTGCACTCTTTTATTTACAGAAAACACAGATAAAGCATTTCAACGTTCATTTAGCAAACTGATCCACTTTTTTTTTTCTTTTGGCACAAAGAAATATTACAGATGGACCCCGAGATCAATCAGAAACCCATAAGATTTATCAGCCGTCACTGGTCCAGGGGCAGCCACAAGACTCAGACAGACAGACAGACAGCATCGCCACAGACTGGAAAAAATAAACAAGGTCCACATTCACCTCACAGTAAAAACCTGCTCAGGGGCAGGCAAGGGCAGGCCGGGGAGGGGGAGTGGGTGCAGACTGTTCTCTGCTCCGGGGTCGGGGGAGGTGGGCAGTGGGCACTGGGGGCAGAAGCAGGATGGGGAGGGATTAGACACCATTCATAAATTAGAGAGAGGTGGCCTTTTTGTTTTTACCCTCTTACCTTGTGGAAGTAAGACAGTGCAAAACTACCAGACCCCAACTACTGGGCCACTGGAAATGCTGCAGAAGTTCCCCGGTTTGGGGGTATCTCTCCTTGTGGGCGCCCGTGTGTGTGCATGGGTGTGTATGTGAATGTGTGAGTGTGGTGCTTGTAAACATTGTCACCATCCACGCAGAGACCCAACAGCCGTGTGTCTGAATGGGGGTGGGCTGGGGGCTCTACCCCGCTTCACGCCCCCTCTGCCCCAGTGATTCCTGTCCAAGACATAGTGCAAATTTCAGAGACAAAAAGAGGCAGAAGGAGTGGAGGGTGGGCGGGGCCTGTTGGGGTCGGGGTGGGGCAGTGAGAAGGACACAAAGACCGGGCAGGAGAGGGAGGGGGAAATAAGGCAACAGTTAAAAAACGGTCCATTTTATCAAAACCGACACCACGTGCCCCTCACCCCCGCCCACGCAGCCCTCGTCACGAGAAAGGGCGGAAGTCCCGCTCCTCCACCAGACTGACGGAGGGGTTCTTGAGCTCCTCCTCCGACATGGCCATCTTGTAGCCCAGCTGCGCCAGCACCCGCTGGCAGGCGTTCTGGGCAAAGGCCACAATGTCATAGGAGAGGCGGAAGCGCCACTTCTCGGCCGTGGCCGCCGAGTTTCGGACGGTGCCGTATTTGTGCTTGCCCAAGGTGGGGTCGCCCCGCGTGTTATTCTGGATCCAGCGGGCCACATGGCTGTCCAGGGGTATCCCCAGGAAACCGTAGATCTCCTCGGTCTTCTTCATGGGGTTCCTGGCCAGGTCCTCGTAGCGCACCAACATGTACTTGCCCTTGAGCCACGGGGGCCGCATGAGGCCGGTGGACACGGAGTTGGAGAAGTCCTCGCACACTGTGGTCAGCTGCGTCACATCCAGGTTGTAGGGCTTCCTCCCCGTGCCGTACCAGAGCCGCCAGAGGCGGTAAGTGTCGCGGAACGTCTCGCTGCGGGAGGCCAGGATGCCACGCGGGTCTCGGACCAGCTGGATGACCTTGAGGTTTAACCGGGGGTCTTCAACCAGGGCCCGAAGGTCGTTCACCTCGGGCACCCGCACCGTCTTGATGGCCACGTGGCTGCGCTCACGACAGGCCTCGGCGGCCACCGTCAAGTTCAACAAGCCGCACTTGCGCACGCAGTCCCCCTCCTCCAGCACCAGGTCGGGGGACCCCGGGGGGTCGCACACGGGGCGGGAGCACAGCACCCTGCTGGCCCCGCGGCGGAAGATCCTGTCGGTGGTGTGGTTGACGGGCGGGGGCTTGATGTAGTTCTCCAAGAAATAGAGGTCACAGTCATAGAGGCTCCTCAGGAGGTCGCGGCTGGCGCCCAGCATGACGCGCCGGTCCGCGGGGCTCTTGCCCTGGGTGAAGCGGGGGATGAGCGTGTTCTGGACGTGGTAGAGAGGCTCGAACAGGTAGAAGACGTCCAGGTGCTGGTTGAATAGCTGGCCCACGAAGGAGGAGCCACTGCGCGTGGTGGCCAGGATGAGGATGTGGGTCTTGCGGGAGAGGTTGTAGGCGAAGGTGGGGCCCTCCTCGCACAGCCGCTCCGCCAGCCCCGCCTCCGCCAGCCCCGGGCAGGTGTGGAAGGACTTGGCGGTGAAGGTGCGGATGGCGGTGTACTGAATGGCGATTGAGGCCAGGGCAAGGAGGAGGACGGCCTTCCAGGAACATTGCATGGCTGGGCACCTTCATGGGGCTGCTTCTCCACCATGCGAGGTCTGCGGGCAAAGGTGGACGTCCATCAGGGAGCAGGCTGTGCCAGGTGCATCACCAGACCAGGTGCCCTGGCCTGCTCTTTTGGACAGGCTGGTCTCCATAGGGTCCCCGAACCTACGCGACTGCCTGCCGGATGCTCACGCATGCGCCTAAGGACTGAGCAGCTTCTAGACTAGATTTCTACATTCTCTTGTAAATCTTGGGAGCTTCTGGGGACCGAACAAATTGACTTCCCACATGCAGAGTTTAACGAATGCTGCAGGGGACTCCCACCATCAACCTGCAGTTCCTTAGTGAGCCCCACTGTGCAAGAAGCTATCTTCCCCAGCTCACACACTCCGCGGCCCACCAGTCCCTGCTTCTAGCCATTCCCCTGCCACTGCCTGTCACGCCTGCCAGCTCCTCTGGGGCCCACCTACATCTCTCACCCCCACGAGCAAGCACCGGGCTCCCCATGTGGTCATCTTTCCTCCATTCCCCCCCACCACCCCTGAAGGAAAAAGAGCTTATGTCAGAGGCACACCACGAGGATCTGCTCACCTGTACCCACTAGGCCAGGAGAGGGGGACAACTCGTCAAGCCCACCTCCCAGCTTAGGTTTGCCGGTGCCCAGTGTACCCAGATGAGGACCCCCGGGACTCCCAGGGCCAATGAGAGTCAACCGGCCCAGAGAAAGGTCCAGGGGCTGCTGCAAAGCATCCTTTCCCAGGCCCCAGCACCCTCCAGGTTTGCTCCCAGCCACTGGGGCAAGAGGTCCAGGCGTGGGGCAGATGACCCCACTGACAACAGGGTGAACGGGCTCCTCAGGGACCCCCATCCCAGTCCTCAAGGGCCTCCACCATTAGGCTCTCAGCCCTCTGCCCACAGGGGGCGCTCAGAGACTCCACTGGGACCCAGCAATGGCGCCAGAGAACCAGGCAGGATGGAGAGAAGAGGACGGGGTGGAAGAAAAGGGGCATCTCAAAGAATGGAGAAAGCAAGGGTGGGCCCAGGGCGGGGGTGGGGGGGGCGCAGCCAGGAGAGCAGGGAAAATGAAGGACGTGCCAAATGTCCAGAGCAAGGGGCCAGTCGGAGCATCAGGAAGCTGCCCCGTAGAGAGGCTGGCTCAGCTACCAGGCCCCAAGGGAAGGCTGGGGCTGCTCCCAGAGCGAATGCAGGAAGGGCTCCCCGACTCACCAAAGAAGGGTTGCTCCAAGCTAGAGAGTCCACAGCTACCAGGTCTCCTGGCCTAGCCGGCAGTCCCAACCTGTACAGCAGCCGTGTGGCCAACAGACTGTAGAGAGAGAGGGAGGGGAAAGGTACTGGGGCGGGGGGGGGGGGGGGGGGGGGAGGGTTGGTCTGTCAATATCGCCCTTCCCACCCCTTCTCTCTTACACCCTGTGCCCCACAGACTGCCCCCCAGTGCTGGGCAACAAGGGCCCCAGCTGCTCTCCCAGATCTATCACTGATTCAGGGCTCCAGCTATGCCAGGGATACATTTTATCCCCGGGATCTGACCTCCTGACTCCTGCGCCTTCCATCCACCTCCCCCACCCCCTACCCATCCCTTCCTGGCAGGTCCAAGTCCCTCACGCCAGGACCCAGTGGGCAGGGAGCTGGCAAGCTTATACCCTCAGCTGACCAAGAGTGGGAATCCTACACAGGTATCCACCGCGGGGAGGACCCCTCACACCCACCATCCAGGGGAGTTGCAAAGAAATCCACTGACCACAAATAACCTGGGGCCTCCCTAGTTCTGTTCAGCTGTGGTGACCAGACACAGTGCTCAGCACCGAACCATGGAACAGCATCAGAGTCAAGGTTATTCCAGAAAACTAGGCCGGAGCACAGTCCCGACTGGTTCTGTGTTTTAAATCAACAGAACAGCCCAACCCTTCAAAATTTGACTTTTTCAGTGACTCCCCAAGAGGGGTTTGGTAGAAATCACCAAGGCAGGGGGTGCTCACCCCAGACCTCCAGGTGTAAATGACAGCTCCTTCCGGACAGCCCAGACACCAAGACCCGCACAGAAGGGACAGCCAGGGAGGGAGGGTCTTCTTCCAACCACACCGGAGACGAGAACAGCTACCTAAAACTCAAAGCATAAGTGGACCAGGGAGCGTTCCCGACCTGGATGCTATCCGCGGATTCTAAGTTCAAACCCAAGACTGTGGCATTATTTCAGTTAGCATCCGTCGAATACTTCCTAAGCCCTTTACCTGCACTTGCACATTTATTCCGCACAGGAGCATCACGGGGAGGCCAGGATCAGCTCCATTTCACAGGCGAGGAAGCTGAGACACAGAGAGTGGGGTGACCTGCCTGAGCTCACGTGCCTGGTTTAACACACATCTCACAGGTTCCCCAGAGCCCACACTTTCCCTCTGAGGAGACCTGACCTTGTTTCCCCAGCTTACACACACCTGGCCTTCATCCAGTTGATGTCCCCAGCCCATGTATAAATCAGCCAGAGAGAGACTGAGCATTCCAAGGGTACAGACGATCTGTAATGTAACATTCAGAGATCCTTTCCTTTGCTGTGGTCTTGTTGATCAAAGTCTTGTGGATCAACGATCATGGCTGGGGGTGGGGAGGGGGTGAACTTGTGCTTTGTGAATATTCTTCCCACATCCCGCTATTTGGCACAGCTCCTTTCGGGGAGGGGTTCGTGGATCCTCAGTTCCCAAACCTGCCCTGCTGTGTGGCTCAGCCAACTCCAAACACCACAATATTCCTTAGAGCCCCCTCTGGGAGGTCAGGGTCCTCGCTTGTTTAGGTGGAGAAACTGAGGCTCAAAGACTAAGCAAATGTGCAGAAGCAAATAAGGAATAGCAGAGACTCAAATCCATCTGCATCGACTCTTGGGCCAGTGCTCTAGCCCCTTTGCCATCAGCTTAGCGGAGAAGACACAGAGCTGAAACAGTCTGGCTGCCTCCAGGAGGGGTGCAGAGGCTGAGCTGAGAGAACAGTGGGCCAGCTGAGGATCTGGGGCTTAAGAGTCCAATTTTAAGTTTGAGCCTGTGCTCAGTACCTACAGGGAAGAGTACCACGTCACCAGGTGGCGGTAAATATAGGAAGAACACAACCTAGACTCTTGGGAACCTCCAGTGTGATCACAGAAAACCACAGCCCTGACCCCAGCCCATCCCACCCCCACCTCACCCCAGGGCCGCAGAGAATGCAGACTCCATCAACAGGGTTCGCTGAGGTACCCAGAGAAAACTGCCTCCTTGCATTAAATTAGATTCTCCTGCAAAATGCGGGCCCACCCTGCCTAAGTGTCCCAAGACAGATGCCTCTAAAGAACAGGTAGGGAATACCATTAATAATCGTACAGGTAATATTTTTAAGTTATTTGAGTAAGAGACCACAGCTGCAATGTCCTAATACGCATCTTTAGGATGGACTCTTTTTGTACTTATTCATAAAGATCTGTCAGCTATCCAGCATGATGCAGGCACTGTTCTAGGAATTATGGATGGGGGAGAACATGAGGGAAGCAAGCACTTACTGGGTATTCACGATGTTTATCCCAGAAGAGATCACAGGTTAGGGCACAGGGTGGGAGTGAAAAACACCTCTCGCCCTCACACCAAGCCTATGTGGCTGATGTCCTCATATCCCCATTTTACAGATGAATTTCCCCAGCTCACACTCCTAGTAAGGGGCCAGACCCAGAATTCCTGCCCAGGCTGTGTTCTCTGGAGCCCATGCTCAAATCCTCCTCCTTGACCCACTACATTTAATCCCCTTTGGTCCCCACCAAGACAGGAAACAGAAGGCTGGGGGAGACTTCACTTTACTCCAAGATTCTGGTACCACCAGAATTCACCCACCAAGGGGAGCCTCCCTACCACCTCTTCCCACCCCAACCCAGAGAAATTTAAGGCCAAGATTAGAAACCGCTGCCTTGGCTAATAAATCAGGAGTAAATGAAGGATCTCATTCTAAATCCCTAAGAAAGTGGGGCTCGGGTCCACAAGGTATAGCCTGAGCAAGGGCAATGTGTTCAAAGGCTTAGCCTCAGGCCATCCCCCTGCCTCCCAGGAGGGCAAAGCGAGGGCGTGGGAACAGGAAGATGAAGAAAGTCAGGCCCTCCTAGAAATGCCCCCACTCTCCTGCCAGCCTGGCGGAGCCGGGCTTAGGACTGGCCAAGCTTCCTTGGTATGCTGGAGGCATCTGCCCTGGAAACCAGAGGCCCCAGGGCCAGGTCCCACTGTTCCCAGGGGAGCTCTGGCCACTGCAAGGAACTCTTCAATGCCCTTGTCCTCCAAGCCAGACTGCGAGCCCCACGACCCCTCCCTGGGCTCTAAGCAGCCTTTGGCATGACCTTCCTCCACCTCTAGGTAGTCAAAATCCAGGCAAGCCTTAGTCACAGGAGCTCAGAATCTGTAACTTGTGTTGGAAGCCGGGGATTCAGTGAAGTCCCAGGGGAAAACTCAGGTTTCTGTACCAGCCACCTTCAGATTAGGGCACAGGGTGGGAGTGAAAAACAGCTCTCCATTGGGGAACTGGAATTCGTAGCTCAGGGCTCAAGCCACGGAACCACACCCACCTGGATATCACTGAGCAGGTGTGTGGACCTGGATTCACTAGAGGTCTCTGCGCCGAAGTTTCCCTACCCATAAAGTGGGTACAACCACAGCAGCAGTTGCAAGAATTGAAAGAATTAAAGCATTTAGTCAATGCCAGGCATAGAATGCAGCACAGCCGCGTGCTTGGGACATGGGCTCTGGCACGAGCCCCACTGATGACCAGGTTTCTGAATCTCTCTGTGCCTCTGTTCTCTCACCAGAACAGGGGGGATCAGTTTAACAAGGCTGTTGTGAGGACTAATTAACCCAGTGCCCGGCACAAAGTAAGTACTCAATGAATGTACATTGCTATTATCATCATTAAATGTCTCGTCCGCTTCGTGTCTCGAGTAAGCACGTGAGAACAGATCTCACTGACTGACGGTTAGACAGACACTCTCCCTGGCTGCGGTGCCCAGACCTCTGCCACGCCGGCCGGCCTCTGCTCCGTGCCTTCCCTTCCTTCCGCTCCTCTCCCAGCCCGAGAGCTTCCCGCGGCTGGGCCACCGCAGCGGCTTGCCCGCTGCCCTCTAGCGGTCACATCCTGTAGTACAGCCTCTTGGCCCTGCGTTCTTCGCTGGGTTCAGAATTCCCTGCGGCCAGTGCTACCTGGGGCCCTCGGGTGAGGATTCAGCCAAGGGAGGAGATGTTGCAGGATGCCGTGAAGTGTGATGATGACACCCCCATCCGAGATGTGGCCTCTGCTCTATGCATCCTCTCTTCTTCACCCACACACCAAGAGGCAAGCATCAATGGGCAGCCCCACTTCATCCAGAGCGCCTCTCCTACCAGTTTCATTCCTCTCTAGCAGGGGAAGGATCACTGAGCTCAAGATCACAGGCAGGAACCACCTCTGCTTCCCCTGGCCAGGTGACCTTGGACTCATCCGCTGGCCCCTCGCTGGCCTCGGTATTTCCACTGATCCAGGCTAAGGGCCTCCAAGCTCTGACTACTAGGGTTCTCTGATCCCAGGAAGGCCCCATGCTCCATTTTCAGGGTCAGAACCCCCCTGCTGGCAGGGGGATGCTCCTTTGGGAGCAGGAAAGTCCCAGTCATCTTCCAAAAACGTTATCAGGGCTGGAAGCTGGACCCCATGCCCTCAGCCCCGGCCAGGGCAGCCCCCAGGGGGCCTAAGAGCCAAGGGGCTCCACCCTCTGCTGGGTTAACCCCCGCCCCCAGCTTCTACTCTGTAAATCCGCATCTAACCCAGAGCTGTGGCTTTGGCCTTTTTGGGGCCACAGGCCACTTGGAAAGACACCGTCGCTCTTTCCAGAAAGATTCCTTTGCATCCACAACTTTACATACACAGTCAGAGGGTTTGTGGACCCCCCTAAAGCCCACCATGGGCACTGCAGAGGCTTCAACCCCTTTACGAGCAGTATTCTCCCCTGCCCTAAGGTTTTCTTTTCAACTGACCAGATCAGAGAAGCCTCCACGGATTTGTATACATGGAATGCAAGGCCATGGCCCAAGATAAAAAAGCCAGAGCCAGAAACCACATGTGCAATAGTAGGTTACTACTTCTTGTTTTTAAAAAGGGAATGCGTGCGAGGGGGGAGTATTTATATACATTCATATACAACCACTATTCTGGTAACCCCAGTTGCCCTAGCGGGAGGGGCCAGGAGACTGCGGTGGGAGGAAAGCAACTCACACTGAGCCTCTCAGTTCTGAGTTTACTAACTTTCTGGGAGACAGCAAAGCCGCCCCGTGCAAGACCTGGAGGGGCGGGGCACTGAAATCACACTGGCAACTCACTGTGCCTCCAATTCTGTCCCCCAGGGCACTGCCAGCCGGCTCTCCCCTCCCCCACCTCCAAGGCACCAGGGTCAAAGTCACTACCTTCCAGCCAGAACTGGGCTCTGTCTGCTCAGGCAGGCCACAAAGGATGGCAGTCAGCGGGTGCTGCTGAGAGACACAGGTCAGGAGCTGAAAAAGAGGGAGACCTCCCAGGGGACAGGGGCTGCAGGGAGGAGTGGAAGCCTGAGTTGGGGAAATGATGCCCCTCCCCACTTTTTCTTCCTAAAAACAGCTTGTAGAGCTCTGTGGAGATAGGGAGGGTAAAGAATAAAGTTCCTGAACATGAGATTTCCGACCAAACTCAGGAGCCAGTAGCCAGCAGCCTGGAGGCTCTCCGGAGCCCCAGGAACTGGAGCAAGGGGCAGGGGGGACAGGACAGGGAGGAAGGAGTTGGCAAACAAGCCTCTGGGAGAGACTGCAGAAAGGAAGTGCTTAATCCCTGGGTCTGCGGTAGCTAGCGGTAGCCAACGCTGACCCACCAGAGATGTTTGTTTAGTTAAGGCTAAAACATGTAAATCAGCAAGGGTTTTTTTTTTTCTTCCTTAAAAAAAAAAAAAAGTGAGGTCGTGAAATGAGGTAAGTGAAAAACAAGGGTATGAAAGTCTGAAAGAACCAGAAGCTAGGTTAGCATACAAGAGCCAAGACACTTCCAGGCAACCCAGCTGGGTCAGAGCTGCCTGGCAGCCAATGGGAAAAGGGAAATACGTCACTTCATGTTTCATAGGATCCATGAGATGAGAACTACAACATCTGCTCAAGAGATGCCCAGTTATTCCTGGTACTGAATCCAGCACAAGATTTCTCCCGAGGGGTCTGCTAGAGAGAGTCCTGAGCACAGCCCACCATTCTCAAGAACTCATACCTAATAAGCCCGAGGATGAGTTTCATGGGGCTGTGTTCCAGAACATCCTTCAAGATGAGCGGTATGCCGGCACGTAATTCAGCCAGTGCAACCTTCCAGGGAAGGAGATCCCATGGGATCCAGAATCAGTCTCTGTGGTCCGGGCTGTCCCAAGGGAGATGGGAGGCAATAGTAACGTCTATTTGGGGTGATGCCCTCACAAGTTGAAACACTGTGAGGCCTGCGGACCTTCTCCTGAGAATTTGCACCAACACAAACATGGCGTTTGTATACAGTCTTCAGAGTCCTCGGGCCCCGTTATCTATCCACAGATCCCACAGGCAGAATCAGTAGTTCCTCAGGCACATTCAGCGGGACAAGTTCTCACGGTCGTGGTTCCAGAAAGTGACTGTCCACCAAATCCCCCCCTCAGCGGAGACGCTCTGCTGCCCCCTGGGAGCTCTGGTTATCTCCAGAGCAGATCCCTCTGATGTCCACACATAATGACATCAGAGACCCCCATGGGTGCCTCAAGCGTCCTTGGAAAGTTACCCACAGGTATAACTGGGTGGTGGTTGGGCCCCCTAGCTGTGGGGCTGGACAGCCCTGGGTTTGAACCCCATTGCTATTGCTTGATAGCTATGAGACCTTGAGTGAGGCGCTTAACTTACTCCATGGACCTCAGTTGTCCTCATCTGTGAAATGGGAAAGATAGGCACAGTATCTTCCAAATACTTGGGTTGTGAGACAGAAAGCCGAGAAACATCAAGAAGTTAGCACAGTGCTGGGCCCAGAGCAGGGACCCAATAAGTAAGAACCAGGAGTGTGATTTTCAAGGGCCGCTCAAACCTACAGACCAAATGTAATAGCCTGAAAATGTTTAAGGAAGTTAAAACAGATGCCACAGTCTCCTGCCCCAAAGCTGCCATGGCCCGTGTGGCTGGAGACACTTGCTGTCCAAGGGACAGAGACTGCCCGCAGTCCTGCTGTGGGCCCAGTGGCTTGGCGGGGTCCTGGCCCGACTGGAGGAAAGTTTTCCCCAGCAGTGGGGAGAGTGACTGACCTCCTGGCACAAGGCCCCGGTGTGCCCGGCGCCTCATGGAGGAGGGATGAGTCAGAAGGGCCCGGTTCCCTCAGGCTGGTCCTACCACAGCCCGGCTTCTGGTAGGCGGACCCTTCTGCCCCTACACTGGGCGGAAAGGCCCCGGTTTCCTGTCCCCCGCCCCCCACCCAACCTCACCACCCCCTCCTTCTCAGCAGCCACAGCCAGAGTCGGAATAGTACCGAGGCTCCACCCCCTGGACACCGGGGCTTTGGCCCATCCTCCCAGCTTCAAGGATGGGAAACCTCCCGCAGGAGCTAATTAGCAGCTGCTGTTGGAGGGGTGGGAGGGGGGCCCTCAGACCCCAGTGCTGGAGTCTCCAGCCTCCTCCCCAGCTGGCCCCTGGGGAGGCGAGCTGGGCATGGGAGAGGCTCACCTGAGCCTCTCACGCAGGATGGAGGGAGCTGCGGGAGCAGATACCCAGACAGGACCCCAGTCGTGACTGGCATCGAGTCTCTGCCACCTCACCACTTCCCAGGGGGCTCTCCCTCCCAGCTGAATGACAAAAAGGAAGATTATCACGAAGCCCGGAAGAGGTGGTGGGTGTGGACACGGCTGGTGCAGTATCACACCTGACAGCGCCAGAGCAGTCTGGCTAGGCAAGGAGAGGGAAGCGTGAGTATGTTTCTTGCCCAGAAAGCCCAGGAACGTCCAAATCCTATGTAACCAAGAGGATGCCAAAGAATGTCTTTATTCGTACCTGGCCTGAAATGGTCTAGAATGGGATTTAGGGTTTGGGCTCAAGACCAGGATAAGGTCTCGCTGCTCCCTAAGCCTAGACCTGACCACCAGCCCACAGCAGCTTGCGCGGACGCCCCTGTGCATGGATGCTGGTGTGGCTCACCCTGTCACTGCTGTCTCCTGGATGAGAAGCATTAGGGAGAGCCACCCACTGGGCACAAGAAATCGGATGAGTGTCCCTGCCCCACACCAACAGGGACCTGGACAGGACATAATGGCTGCTCGCTGAGGGCCTAGAACCGTGTGACACACCTTTCATGCCCCACTTTATTGGACAGTCTCTCCAAGCTCGGGAGTAAGGACTACAGCAGGCTCCATGACACAGGTGACAGAGGCTCACAGAAGTTAAGTGACTCGCTCCTACAGCTCAGAAGTGCCTAGCGGGGGAACTGGACTCGGGCTACGGAGCACGGTGTGTGAGGTCCTCACCTCTCCCAGGTTCTTCCTGAAGGCTTCCCCTCCTTTCCCCTCCAACCTCCTGAAACCCTCTAGCTGAACCACCCCAATTAGATCTCCTGACCCTATACTGATGCCTTGAGTGGTTAGGAGCAACATAATAGCAGGTGAGAAACCCAGACCTTGGGTCCTGGACAGCCTTATCCTCCCCAGAGTCCCAGGTACCGGAGAGCCCACACCCACCTCCCAGGGCAGGGGAGGGGCTTAAATGAGATCTGAGCACAGCGATAAGGCAATCACTCAGTTAAGGATACTTCCCGAATGCTGGCTTCAGATTTATCTCTCTTCCTCATCTGCCTGCAGAACCCTGAGGGAAAATAACCAGCCTCGAGCCGAGCCCTGCGTCCATCCCCACCCTCACTACCCAGGCTGGGGCCCGCAGCAGCTGCGAGGTACTCCATGGGCACTAAACTCACTGCCCCCAGCAGAGACCCAGAGAAGGGAGGAGCTGTGCCCCGTTCCCCATCCCAGAGGAAGAGACGCACTCTCCCCACAATTCCCAGCTCACAGCCTTCCAGCTCTAATCAAGGAGCAAACACAAAGAGGGAATCTCTAAACATTTAGAAAACGCGGGAACTCTGTGCCCCCACGCGGCACCATGGGGATTTATAAAGAACAAATCATGCCTGACAAACTTGATAGCTTTCTTGATAGAATTACAAGACCGGTAGATGAAGGAAATGCAGGCAGGGTAATATATCTTGATTTTTAGCAAAGCATTTGATACAGCGCCTCGAGTAATCTTACAAAATTAATTCAAGCAGACTTGGCCCTCAGCACTTGTCAGGGGGCCGGAAGCAGGAGGGGGGCAGGTCCCAAGGGTCCTGAGTGGAGGAGGCGTGCCCAGGCAGAAGGGGCTGCAGGACAGATTCTGGGAGCGGGGGCAGGGCAGCCCAGACCCAGCACTGGGTCAGATCTTATCTGACATCTTCATTAATGATCCTGAGAGAGGGAGTAAACAGTCCGTTAATGAAATTTGCAGAGGATATTAAATTGGAAGGTGTTGTGAACACCAATGAGGACAGCAAAGCGGTCCAGAGAGACCTGGAGGGGGGGTGGGGAGAAGCTTGTCAGGAAACTGCTATTTGGGGGGGCAGGAGGGTGGATGTGTGGGCTGGGCAGCCCCTGGGGCCACCTGGAGAGCCAGGGGCGAGGGAAAGCCATACCCAGGGCTGGGGTGGAGCTGGGAGCAGCCACGGCTAGCTTGGGTGTGGGTCCTAGGAGCAAACCTGAACCGATTTTCCCATCTGTGAGAGAGAAGGAAGGGCTGAGAGACACAGAAGCATCTCTAGGAATCTCTGCTGCTCTCGGAGAGCTGGTAGTGATGGGGGGTTAAGGGAGGGAGCTCGGAGCTGAAGCCCACCTTAGAGGACAGGACGAGGGGTTGTCTGCAGGCCAGGGAGAGGAGGGTGGCAAGGCAGAGAAGGGCTGGTGAGGGAGACAGGCTGAGCCATCCCTAGTGCCCACAAAGTCCCCAAGCCACGGCTCTGATGACACTGCCGAGGCAGGTGCTTCGGGGTAAGGGGTCAGGCCCCTCTCCCAGCTGCCTGGGCAATGACACATGAGCTGGGGACTCCGGCTAGAGCTCCGAGCTGTCCAGACTCGTGGAGTGTGCTGGAAACCCTTCAGCAATCGAAGTTCTCACCTGGGGAGATGGGGGGAGGAGGGTAGGGTCTCTCTTCTTTCTGGAGAGTTCCTGATCCCTCTTTCATCAGGAGGGAGAGGCGTCTCCAGGATCTGGACGAGCTGCCCCACCCTAAACCCTTCTATCCTCAGAGCCTGGACCTGTCCTGTCCCTCTACCTCTGGCCCAATCCCAAGGAGGCTGAGGCAGAAAAGCTGCCCATCCATCTGGACTTGGGAGAATTTGTTCCCACAAGGCTCCTAGACAGGTGGGGTTTGAACACGAGCCAGGCCTCCCTAGCACGGTGACGGGCCCGCAGCAACCTAAATAAATGCTTTGTGGGAGGAAGGAATGGATGGCTGGTTCCCAGCGGGGGCGGCTGGGGGGAGCTCTTCCGAAGCAAGAGGCCAGCCCTGACCGATGTCAAGACCACCTGCACAAGAGGACAGACGCAGGTGACCACACAGGCGGCGCCCCTTCCAACCCCGAATTAGCAGTAATGACACGTACTGAACACCTGCAATGGCTCCATAATTATGAGTACGTTCTTCTTATCAATGGATTTGACCTTCACAGCCCCCCAAAAGGTAGGTGTGCTTTCCTCCCCATTTCACAGAAGAGGAAAGTGAGGCACAGGGCGGCAGGGATGAGCCTGGACACCTCACCAGGAGGCCCATGGGAGAAGCAGCAATCTGCCAAAAGCAGCAAGGAAAGCTGAGCAGCTCCTGAGGTGGGGACCCCAGAGGGTGGGGAGAGGCAGCCCCTCCTGCAGGGACCCTGAGCCTTGCCCAGCCTATCGCTGCCCCTATCAAAAGGAGTTGGGCCAACTCCTGCCACACTTGTGGAGCCCGATTTTACTATATGTTTCCCTTCTCCCCCACCACTGGCGCTCTACGCCGAGTCCTCAGAACAAGTCTGTTTCCATGGAAACCATACGGTGACTCAGGGCTTCGGGACCTTCTCTGAACCAGATTATGAATATCAAATGCTCCCTCCCCGCACCAATGCAGAGTGAGTTTGAAAAGTAAAGAGAGAGCCACAGTGGGCAAGGGAAGGAGACAGGGGTGTGGGCAAGGGGAACCCAGAGGGGTACAGGCTTGTTGCCCCCAGACCCTTGAGAACCTGCCTTCTGGGCCCCTCTGTAGACTCAGGGGAGCACAAATATACACCTCGGTGTGTCTGCAGCCAGCAAACATGACCCTTACGTCAGCACCAGGAGCGCAGCGCTGCCCTACCTCTGGAATTAGGACCCTGAGGGTGGGGGGCAGAGAGATAAGGGGGATCTGCATCTTTCCTACTTAGGGCGTGAACATAGCAGAGGTGGCTGGGAGGCCACAGAGGAGGAACGCTGTCTACAAGAGGAGCTTGACTTCCAGTGCAGAGGAGGAAACCTCGGGCTAAAAGCATTGCAATATTTAGCAAAGAGGGAAATTTAGATTTTAGGGGGGAAATGTGTTTCTGCTTTGACATGAGGAGGCTGTGTTAAGTATAGGTGCCAGGAGGGGGGTTGTGGCCAAGATTTCAAAGCCCCAGCAGTGGGGGGGGGGATCTTTAGCAGAGACTTCCTCCCCATTGCCCCCACCCTGGCCTGGCCTAGGACAGCTCGCCTGCCCCCAACAGAGACATAGCAGGGAAATGAAAATCTACAGTGGAGGGCCAGGCTGGGGATGGGGGGAGGGGGGCCTAAGGCCCAAGGGCAAATCCGCCCCCTCCTTTCCCTAGCTGCTCCCTGAAGACCCAGGAGGGAGGGGAAGGGAGCAGGTTGGAGGTTTGATACCTCCCTGGTGAATCCAATGTGTGAGTCATGTCGGTGAGAACACTTGGAAAAAGAAACAGGGTCATGGTGATGCCTGTGAGTGTCCCCAGTTGTTGAGGACTGGAGCCTTGGAACTGCCTGTCCAGGTAAAGTCCCTGCCTAAGACAGCCGGCCCCATCACAAGGGATCCAGAAAGCCCTGAAGGCAGGTACCTGGTACCTTAGCCCCCATCTGCTTGCCTCTTAATACCTCGTTCCTTTGGCTTGCCAGAGCAGCTACTTTCCCAGCCAGGGGGCCCGCCTCTTCCCCCTAATCCTAGGTGCCCTCTGTTCCCTGCCCCACCAGCCCTCCAAAAGATGCTGGGCTCCAGGGTCCTTCTTAGGAGCCACCTGCTTAAGTCCGTCAGAAGGAAACCTGCATCAGAGGTAAGGAACCTAATCCTGGGAACCCGCAGGCCTGGGATGGAGGGGAGGGGGCACCCTGTGGCACGGCAAATCAGGCCAAGGTGCCACCCTAGAACAATCCTCAGGTCTTACCTTTTAACCCCTAGCATCCCCGCCAGGGCTACTCAGGGCTATTACTGTGAAAGCAAGCAATGGGTTCCCCGAGCCTGAGAGGGGCTGCTCCCGGGGTCCTACCCAGAGAAGAGCGGGAGGGTAGGTGGTTCTGCCTTCCCGTGGGGGGGTCTCTGCACCATCCATCCCGCTCATCGCAGAGTGACTGATGCGGGTTCGGAGCCGGGCCAGGGGCAGGAAGCCCAGAGCAGCCCCCTGCCTCCCGGCGCAGCCCTGGTTTGGAAAGTTGGTGCAGGCGTGGGATCTCAGGGTCTCGAGGAACCTCAGCAGCCCCGAGCCCGGCAGGCTGTGGGACGGCGAGCCCCGGGCACCCCCTGAGTGCGCTCCGCAGCCGCGGGGAGCGGGCCGCCTCGGGGCCGCCGCGCCTCTCAAGTTTGCTGCCCTCGCCGAATGGGGGCGGGGAGAGCCGGGGTGGTCGCGGCGCTCACCCGCCACCCGCCCGGGGAGCCATCCCTGCGCCCAACGCGGAGCCTTCCTCCCCCCTCCCCGCCCCGCCGGCGGCGACTGTCCTCGAGCGGAGGGGCATCTCCCATCGCGCCCGCGCCCCTCCCGCTGCTGCGGCGTGGGTCCGCTCCCGCCCTCCCGGGGCCCGCCGGGCCCGGCCGATACCTGGTGGGGGGCGCACCGGGAGCCGCTGCAGCGCCCAGCGCCGGCTCCATCCTCAGGTCTGGAGTCAGGCTCGCCGGGGGCCGGCGGGCGGCGGCGGCGGCGGCATCGGCGGCGGCATCCTCCGCCTTCCGCGCCCTCCTCCTCGGCCTCCCTCCTCCCTCCTCTTCCACCGCCTCCGCGCGCCCCTCACGGGCCCCTCTTCATGACCCGGGGGCGCGAGCCCGGGGTGACCCGGCCAGCGCAGAGCGTTCTCCCGGGCAGGTCGCGGGACTGGGGACCGGGGCGCGAGGGCCCGAGGGGCACCCGGCCAGGGGCCGGGACCCAGCGCGCCGCAGCCCCGGGCGCCGGAGGAGAGCAGCCGCCGCAGGAGCCTCGCCGAGCGCGCCCGCCCGCCCGCCTTGCGACCGAAGCCCGG
The DNA here is from genome assembly GCF_002288905.1 of Enhydra lutris kenyoni. Lineage (NCBI taxonomy): Eukaryota > Metazoa > Chordata > Mammalia > Carnivora > Mustelidae > Enhydra > Enhydra lutris. The sequence continues at coordinate 17,896,020 of NW_019154106.1, read as the reverse complement.
AGCAGTGGCGGCGACGGTGGCGGCCGCTGTAGCGCCGAGCAAGCGGCGGACGCTGCGGTCCGGGCTCCACCCCCCGAAGCCGCCCGCCCCCTTCTCTTCCCCACCCCTCCAGCTCACGCCCTCCCACTCCCCCGCGCAGCTCCGCGCTGCCCCAGCCTCCTGCGCTCCGGACGCCCCCTCCGTAGGCCGGCTCCCGTGCCAATCCCACCCCCCCCCCGCCTCACCCCCGCCCCGAGGGAGCCACACCCACACCCCGCGGCTCAGGGGGTAGGCAGGCGAGGACCCGGGCTGCCCGCCGGCACCTCTTCCCACACCCTCCCAGCCCTCCCACCGAGGGCGCTCACCCAGGGTTGCGTGCCCCCCAAGAAGTCCGGCTGGAGCCCCAACCTGACCCCGGGCCCAGATGTCCTCTACCCCATCCCCAGCCAGCACCACGGAGGGACTCCAGAGACCAGAACGGGAGTCATCCACCTTTCGGGGCCAGTACCCCCCAACACACACCCATAGCCCCCAACCTTTACCTCGCAGACGTGGAAATGAATCATCTGCCCTGCTCCAGTTGTGCCTCTTGGGCAGAGTTTAGGGGTGGCTTGGGGTGGGGGGGGCACCACTAGGTGGATTTGCTGGGGACAGTCTCCCGGCCAGTCCCACCCCCTTCCCACCAGATTGCCGCGGGCACTCCTAGGTGGAAATGTGCAGCCAAGGTTGCCCTTTCGGAGGGGAGATCGGCGGTCACAGCCAGAGCCAGGAGACTGAACACCTCCGTCCTTCGTTCTTTGCACAAATATTGACTGAGCATCTCCTGAAGGCCAGGCCTACATGGGCCCCAGGGACTCACTGGTGACAAGACAAACAGACCCCTGGCCTCTCGGAGGGGAATGGAGAAGCCCGGGAAGCAGGCGGAGTACCACGTGATCAGCGGCCCCAGGGCTGGAGATCAGGGCAGAGAATCCCAGCTCCGCCATCAGGCCACCACGGAGGCCTGTTTCCTCATCAGCAGAGGGGTGGGTGGTTGTGCGGGTCTGAGCCCCTGCTGCTCCTCAGCTCTTCCCAAACGATGATCTTCTCAGGCCCAGAAAGGCAGTCAGCTTCCATCTGCACGCCTATCTGGATCTCCGATTTCCAGCTGTAGCCTCTCCATCACTCCCAACTGGCACCAGAGCCATGGAGGATTTGAAAACTCCAGGCAGCCTGGGAAAGGTGGGGTGCCCGTTGACTGGTCCAGAAGATGGTCCTCACCTCGTGGGGCTGCTGTGAAAGGCCAGATGTAAGATGCATGTAAGTACTCAGCACAGTGTCGGGCACACAGCAAATGCTTAATAATTGCACCATGCTGTTACTGTTATCGGCTGGTGGGTGTTCGGGGTAGCCATCACTCACTCACCCAGGAGGGGATCATGTGGGCCCTTGTACTTCTCTGGGGGACCCAGGACTCAGACCATCAAGAAACTCTCTCCACCTAGAACCAGATGGTAGGAAGGGTCCCCGCACCCCCCACCCCCAGGATCCCACCAGACCAAGGGTCATTTGTCTTGATGACAACTGTAAATTCTTAACTGTAAATTCCTCCACCCACCTACCCTCCTAGAGTCTGGCAGTGGATCCCCATCAAGCCAGGGTGTGAGCCAGTGTGATCCCAGATCACCTCTGGTGTGTTTTCCTGCCTTGCTTCTGCCCCATCTGACCTCCACCCAGCACAGCCAGCACTGCTGGTCCTCCAGCCAGATTTCAAGGTGACTAGATCTGTTTCCCATCCTGCCCCCCACAGAGTGACAGTGCTCCGGGATGGCTCACAAGAGTACTGACCTTCCAGAAGCAAGGACTTTGTGTTTCAAAATTCCACTTGTCCCTCTGTAGAAAGCCAACCTCTAACAACACCGAGCTGAGCCATCAGAACCTTCCCCTTCACCCAGAGCTAATCCCTCCCTGAGACTTCAGCCTGACAAGAATAGTCAAGGTTTAGAGAACACCTTCTCTATCTCACACTCTCAGATCCAGCGCCTCATTTTTCAAATTCTGGTGTATTTTGGGTGGAAAGGAGAGGAATGTACGTCTGGCTGACATGAAAAGATTGGTGGGGTTGTAATGGAAAGATGGAGTGGAATTTGGAAATGTTTTAAAGAATATTTAAACTCTAAAAATAGACATAAATCCTGTCTCAAGAACACCAGGATTCTGATTCCAGTTTCTTGAAATGTTCCGATCGATAACAAGCATGCGTGTTTCATGAGCAACCTACTGTGTGCACTGTACTGTGGCAAGTGACGTGGGTGGGGGAGAAGGCGAGAAGAGGAGGCCGAAAACAAAAGCAAAGGCCTTTGCTTGGGGAATGGGATCCCAGACAATGAAGTGGGACAGAACCTTTGTGGCCAATGTTATCAAGTACACAAGACTTGGAGTTCAGAGGAGGATAGAACCTTGGAGAGTTATTTTGGGGAGGGCTTCCTGGAGGAGACAGCCGTTAAACTTGAGGGGTGGAGAGGGCATAAAATGGCAAAAGAGCAGAAGAGCCTGTGAGAAGCAGCAGTAGCCAGACTGGGCTTATCTGTGTGATAATAGAAAGGTTAATATTCACGGCTGATGTTTGAGGTCTTACCTCGTGCCAGGCACTGTGCTGTTTGCTTTGTGTGGATTATTTTGTTTCACTTTCAAAACAACCCTAGGAAAGAGGTATTCCCATTCCCACTTTACAGATGAGGAAACTGAGGGCCAAAGAGTTTAAGCAGCTTGTCTGGGTTTGCAGAGCTGCTGAGCAGCAGCGCACACACTGGAGTGAGCCGTCTGGCCGCACCTGCTTCCCCACTCTGCCTGGCCACAGTCAGTCAGCCTGCCTAGTGAGGGTGCCTACGGGGAAGGGCAGGAGGAGAGGGCCTTCAGAAGCCCCCAGCCCCCAGAGGGGTTTTCCCCAAATAGAGCCCCCAGGCCCTCCTGGAGGTTTCTAATATTAAACATGTCCTTTCCTCTCCTCAGCAGGCAGGCCCCTGGGGTGTTTGGAAATTGGTTAAGGGATTTGGGGGCTGGAGATTTCAGTTTTTTAATATCTCTTGCCTGTCCATCCATTGGCGGTCCACACCACCCACCTTGTGATTTCAGTCTGTTCTAGGAGATTGATGGCCCGGGCTTTGATTTAAGATATGCCGCTGCGGTCCTCAATTTGCCTGTCTCACCGCTGGCGCCGACAAGACAGCAAACCCCCAGAGGACGGCTCCTGGCTCTTCCCAGACTGCAGGCCTAAGAGCCCACAGTACCTGTCCAGAAAGTTCTGACCAGAAAACCTGGGTAGAGGTAGGCGGGCCCAGGGAACCTGTCCTCTGGAGCCTCAGTTTCCCCACAGATGAAGTGGAAGGCCTGCTGCTGAGGAGGCCCCTTCGGGTGAGCGTGGAGAAGCCCTCAGAGGCAAGCTCACCCAGCTCCATTTCATAGATGAGCAAACTGAGACCCAGAGAAGTTAGGTGACTTACCTCAACTTCCTGTGGCCACACCGGAAGTTAGTGGAGCCTTCAGTTGGGTCTCCTACTTTTCGAAGAAAAGGTCTCTTACATACCTCTTAGTCCCCACTTCTACGCCCTTCTGGATGAATTCTTCTTCTGGATAAATCGAGGGACCTGAACTTGTTTGTGGTTGAAATGAAACAAACATTTGAGAGCCTTACCTCAGGCCAGGCACCGGACTGGTCCCTCAGATATGTGTGATCCCAGTGTTTCCTCACAAGATCCCAGGCACAGAGGTGGCCAGGCCTTGCCAGCTCCTGGATTCAGAAAAATCACATCATTTTGACAAAAATTCAAAATTCCTGTTCTTGCCCTATCAAGTCCTCAGCCAAAGACCTTCGAGAAGTCACCCCACTGGCCCACCTTCCGGGGTTTCCGTGAATCCCTCAGAGGGGGATTTCCTTGCTCCCAGACCGGCCTGTGTGCAGCAGCCACCACCGGCCCTCTTGTCATGTTTGTCTGCTCTTGCTCTAGAACTTGCCAGAAGCCATGAAGCTACCTGAAGGAGTGTCTGCACCCCCCCCGCCGCCCTACTGTCCTAATTATAACTCTGGTGAGAAAGCTAATGCCCAGGTGCAGGGGGACTTCTGATGCCCCCAGAGCCCCAGACCTTGAACAACGAGAGGCGAGGAGACCAGCATCTTCCCTAACACAGGGGTCCGAGGTCCCCAGGGCCAGGAAGCACAATGGCTTAGGCCCCAGGACCTCTAGACAAAGAGACTGTCCTGCTGGTAACTATACCATCTAACCACTGGCCTCGAATGCGGGCCAAGGGGCCAGAGGAGGGCACCCTTCCCTCCTTATTCCTTCTCTCCTTGGAGCCACTCCCAACAGACAGTCCCCTCTCCTTCTCCAGTTTACAGAACAAAATGCGCGGAGTAAATGAGAGGATGTCAACAAACCTTGGTGGAGGGGAAGAAACAGGGAAACTAAGTGATTTACTTCTGGTAAGTAGCCAAGCTGCAACACACCAGCTGCCCAGACCACCCTGGCCAGCCCAGGGCTCTGGCCCTTCTGGGCCTGGTGGTTGGGAAGCAGGAGTGTTCGGTGTTGGTCCTCAGCCAATTCCCCAGGCTCCAGCGTCCGTCCTCTGGCCTCATGTGGTCAGGCCCAGGTCCTGCCGAGGCCAGTCTCATCTGAGTCCCCAAAGTTTCCGGGAGGAAGGAGAAGTCACGGAAGGCCAGATGTCCACTTCCTGCCGCGGGAGGAGCCGGCTTCAGCTGCCCTCTGAGGAAAAGGTGCAGCAGAGATGACTTTCCCTACACCAGTGCTGCCCATTGCCCCACTCCCCCTGGGAGGTCCAGGCTGAGGAGAATCGGGGGTTGCTATTAGGATCCAATGCTTGACCCAGTGCTTCCCAGAGCCTGCCTGCTGGGGGAGCAGAGATGCGGCCACAGGGCCTGTGTTCATCTGGAAACTTCCACCTCAGGCTCCCCTCAACACCCCCCGCAGGGCCCCCTACGGGGGACACCCGGCCACAGAGCTATGAGGAGATGGACAGACTGACCAAAGGCAACCAAAGCCTAAGGAGGACTGCAGACCCTGTGTCTGATCTAAAAGTAGGGTGCAGGGGATTATCTCACAGACCCTGGGACCGGGAAGGTGGTGGGAGTCGGGGGCGGATGGAACAGGATCATGGGCTGCAATTAAAACTCACATCCTGGGTAATTCCCAGGCCTCAGTTGGGGTGTTGCCATGGCAAGGGAGGCTGGCTGAGAGAAGACAGGATCCTGGGAGGGCTGGGCTCCCTCCGCTGCTCCTACCCACAGAAGCCTCGGCCCCTGGATCGGACAGTTTGGACTGGGTGCGTGGTCCAGCTGAGAGCTGGCAAGGCCCAGGTAGAGACCTAAGCTCTGTGAGGCAGGTCCCCGGGCCAGCAGGGATGAGGAGGAGGGATGGTGTTTGAGCCCAGGGAGCAGCTAATGTGTGCTGGGACTTCGGGAGGCCACCAGGAATCTAGCCCAGACTCTGGGGACATGGGCTGCCCAGAAAGGCCAGGACCTCCAGTCAGGTTTCTTACCTGAGGCAGGAGGAAACCAAGACCCCAAAAAGCCTGATCCTTGCCTGGTAAACCCTTGCTCCTACCTTCCAGGATCCCCCCATCCCCTCACTTGCCTCCAGGCCAACCCCTCCCAGTTCTGCCTCGAGTTCCCGTACCCCTCACCTGCCCTCATGCTGCACCCCTCAATACCTTTTGCTCATGGGAGGTCACCTCATGTTGGCCCCCAAGGCAACCCCCCTCCCCGGCCCTGGTTGGTGCTGAGAAAGTAGGAAGTCCTTCTGGCACATTCTCTGCTGGCATATGGTAAGAGAGTGGGCTCTGTGCCAGATCTCACAGGCAGCATTAAAGGGCGTAAGGTCAAGACGATAGGTGCCAGGACCGTCACTTCTGAGGAATCCTAGAGAAACTCCGCAGGTAGGTGGACAGACTTGTCTTGGATGCTAGCACACAGAAATCCTGCACTGGGGCATCTGGCCCACAGGCAACTGCAGTCCTGCGTCCTGGACCAGTTCCCGGGGTGTGAGCCACCTGGCAGCAGTGGCATGCTTCTAGATGGTTCCCTGTAGGCCAGTTCATCCCCAGACCCTCAGGTCCCCCACATTCATGCACACCAGGAGGGGAAAAAAGGATAAGCAAGCATTCAATGCTCATTTCCCTTTTCTCACCTTGTCCCCATTCCTCATCTGCCCCCAACCTCTCGGATCCAAGGTCACCATGTACATCTGCAGATGCCCTAGGCCCTGGCATTCCAAAGTCAGGAGGCCAAGTAGAGAACAAGAGGCACCCTTTGGGCTCCCCCCACCCAGGCCTGGGTCAAACGGAGGCTCTTTCCCTCCTCCATCTGGGGAAGGAGGGGAAGTGGGTATCCTGCCAGATGTGGTCAGCCCTTGGTCAGGGGCCCATGGGCACTCCCACTGGACAGCCCAGCCCTGGTCAGTGCCATACTGGCTGGCTCTGGGAACTCAGCCCTGGAACAATGGAGCCATTCACACAGCCTGAGCTTTGCACAATGACCCTCTTGGTCTATCTCCGTGGCTAGACGGTATGTGAGTGAGGAGGAGGGTGTGTGTGTGTATGAGAGAGAGAGAGAGACAGACAGACAGACAAACAGACAGACAGACAGAGGGAGAATATGAAGGTAACTGGAGAGCCCAGGCAGAGGTAGAAGAAAGAATACTGACCAGAACATCCATCCTGGGTTGGGCAATTACTGTGCTGGGGAAGTGAGTCGGTTCCAACACTGCACCCATTTTAAAGATAAGGAAACTGATGTGAGGTTGAGAAGTTAGCAGTTAGAATAATGAGAACCTTTAGGCAGGCGTATTGACTGGGAAGCAGCACAAGAAACTTTTTGGATGAAAGAAAGTCCTCTGCGTGGCCATCACCTGGGTGTATACATATGCGAATGAGCATTGACTGGCCACTGAAGACTTGTGCGGTTTGCTCTATGTAAATTAGATTTCGTCTTTTAAAAGCAACAGTACAGCCAAGAAGGGGGCATTACCCAGCCATAATTAAAGACTAAGGAAGCTCTTTGTATACTAATACAGATTGCCAAGATACACTGTTAAATGAAAAAGAGCAATGTGCAAAACATGATTTTCCAGATAGTGTGCAAACACGGTTTAAAATACGCTGCACATCTGCTTGTGTGTGTTTAGATCATCTCCCGAGAGACACACAGAAACCATGACTGCCTTGGGGAAGAGGAATCACAGTGCTGGACACACAGGCTGGACGAAGCCCTTCCACGAGAAACCCTTCCCTTAACCCACGGGAGGGAACGACTTCTTCAAAATCAAACACCCAGCAAAATTAAACGATACAAATCTGTCAGAGCTGCCAACTCCTGAGCCACCATGCCCACTGCTTCAGTGCGTTTAATTCCAAAGTCAAACAGTCCCCCTCCCCTTTTCCCACACATCTCCAGCCTGCCTCCCCTCCAACCCTGCCAGACTGCCCCTGGCTGTGGGGGCCCCTCTAGGAAAAGTTCATGGCTGGGCTCCACCATGGACCATCCAGAATCTTCTATGGCTTGAGAGTCAGGAGGCCGGCCGAGCTGGGCATGCCCAGGAGCAACTGATGTCACAGAGCCCAGCCCCCCACCGGCCCCGGAAGGAAGCTGGGTGCTGCAGGCTTGCCCTCCAGCTGAGGGCAACCATCCAGGTCCCCCACAGCCCCCTCTCCTCACTCTGCTGTCACTGCCTTGTGGGCTCCCCTCCACGGCGACTCCAGGCAAACCCAGGAAGGCCCAGGCCAAGGCAGCCAACAGGTGCATCCAGAACACCAGCCCAACAGGGCTGGGGGAGACCGGCGGGAGGCAGCCTTCCATTGAGAAACGCAGGGCTGGAGCTCACTGCAGCTAAGGCTGTGGTTCTCCAATCAAAAGTGCCTGGGTTCAAATCTCAGCTCTGCCATCTCCTGGCCTCGGGACCTCAGGCAGGTCACTTTGTCCCCTTGTGCCTCTGCATCCTCTCATCCTCCTCTATGAAAAGAAAAACAAGGATCCGTCCTGTGCCAGTCAGGTGACTGTAAGGGGAACACGATGCTGAGGAGCCTCCGCCCTAACCCTGAAGCAAGGTAGGAGCGTCTTAAAGGGAATTGCTCAGAGGGTAGCATCTTCTGAGCAGAGCCGTGTAAAAATGCATACAGTGCTTGCCAGAGAGGGTGACCAAGAGGGAGGACCTGCCCCTCCCTGCCGGGGCTCCGGGTCCCTCCTGGGTTCCTCCCTGCACAAGGGTTGTCCAGAAAGCAGAAAGGGACTGTCAGGGAGCCCCCCCCACCACCACCATGTCGAGGGGCTTGGAAACCCGGTTTCTAGATTTCAGAGCCCAGAGGTGGGAAGGCTCATGGGGCACTGGGGCCATCTTCAGGTCTCCAGGAGTTACCACAGGGAAAAAAACGAGGACAAATATTGTGGGCTTTTGGGCAGGAGAGGTGTCTGCCAATGTCTCAGCAGTGTCACCTACCTGGTCTTCCTTACCTTACCAGATGCCCTGTGTTCCAGGCCTTGAGGGCCAACACACTCCCCACCACCGCAGTAGGCCCCAGAGGTTCAGACCGACCCGGGAAGGTCTAGCCTGAAAGCTGAGTGACTCTGGGCAAGTCACCGGATCATGGAGCCCCATTTTCCTTAGCTGTCAGGATCACACAGAGGGCCCGCCTGCCTCCCTCCGGGGTCTCATCCCTGTAAGGGGCAGAGGCCATGGCCCTCAGCAGCCTTCGCTTGGCGGCATTCGGGACTCCCGCCATGGGCAGATCTTCTGCCAGCATAGGTGTGACCACAGGGAGGTGGCAGTCCTGTCCTGACCGAGGTCACATTCCCATGCGGTGGAGGTGGCCAGAAAGGGAGGCACCAGGCCACACGATGATAAAACTTGGAAATGGTGGGGAGGAGGAGGAGAAACACCCTTGACCATAGAGGAAGAGGTTCATTCTGCTAAGAAAGGGGGTCCCCAAGTTCTGTGGCGCAGGTCTGCTCTGAGCATCCCTCTATGGCTCATACCATCCTCAGTAGCCCCAGGAGGAGGCAGGAATGTGGGACAAACAGTAATACCTCTGTTTCAGAGGTAAGTGCGCTAGGGCTTCTAGGGGGCAGTTGGCCCATTGCAGAGATGGGTGCCTGGAATCCCTGCTCCCAGGGCAGCCTGCTCCCCAGTGCTCCCGCGGCCACTCCATCCACCCTCCTCCCTTGACACTGGCCAGACCCTGCCTCCTTGGTAGGGTAAGAAACTTTTCATGACCAGGGGTCATTTCTTAGCAGGTGAGAGCTGTAAGCAGTTCCTTCTCAGGGATGAGAGGGTCTCCCAAGACTCTAAAACAGACCTGCTTCTCATCCTTACCCACCTACCCCCCTGCTCAAATGCACACCAGAAATGCTGTCTCCAAAAGACCCACAGAGCACCTAATCCCTACAGGCTCTCGTTAGGTCTAAGCATCCCCCTAGAGCCCAATAGGCAGGTGGAGGAAACGCCTAGAGTTATTGCAACAAGCCCATCTGGCTTCCCGGGCATTCCAGAAAAAAAATAAAAATAAAAAATCTCCCTGGAGGTGAGTTATCTCTGTCCCTCTCCAAAGCAGATCAACTGTTCTTGTTCAGACATTCTCCAAGCAAACCCAGAAGCCATCGTCCTAGAAGGGTCTCTTCACATTAATGATTAGCTCCTCGCCCTCTCAAAGAAAGACATCTTTTGAAAGGGCAAAATCTGCCAACCACAGCCTGCAGGGCCCTGAGCCAGGCTGTGGAAATGGGAAAGAGATACACTCTGGGGTATGGAGCTCCCTGCCCCATTCATCAGGTTAAAGAAGCAAGGACTATCAGAAAGAGCAAGTGGGAACTTAAGTCAAGGCCCTATTCCTCCTTCCACTGGCCCCTGCTGACACTCCCTACCATCCAGGGATATATTGCAGGTAGGAAGGGTTTCTGTTAGGCCATGAAAACAACCTTCTGACTGGGGCCCAGAACAAGACACCAAAAAGTAGTGAAGAAGCAACTTTCACCCAAGACCCCTCAGCCTGGCCCAGAGCACTTTCCAGCACGGTGTTCCGAGGCAGTCCTGGCTGGAGGCAGAGGGATGTCCTCGCTGGCCTTTAGAGATGGTTCCCCTTGGCAAGGAAGCCCTTCCCACAGGGAAGCAGGTAAACAGTGGGCTCTTCTCTCCCCCTGTCTGGACCTCCATTTTAGGTGATCATGGTAATAGTATATACTTCCTTGGGTTGTTGAGAAGTAAGGGATATGAATGTATTAAATAAAGCATTTAACAATGTAGCCAGCACATAGCAGATACTCAGTAAATGCTAGTTATTATCATTATTAGCTTTACTAGTTGACTTGAAGACTGCCTGGAAAGCATCCCTCTGTCACCTCCTTCCCCACTTCCCCTCTGTTATTGGCTCCTCCACCAATGCCAATGACATATCTGCTCAACCTTGGAAACAAACAAACAAAAATCTGGGGTTCTACAATGGGGACTTCAGGCTCTGCCTGGAGATGAGCAAGATCTTTGGAGCCAGCTGCAGGCAGCAGATGAGGACCAGAATCAGGCAGAGCAGATGCTGGGCAGGCCACGCAGGGCTCAGCTAGGTGTCTGTGAGAGACACAGCAAAGATAGACTAGGCAAAGCCAGGTTAGAGGGAGGTGTACACAAAGGCCCACTATAGCACTGCATAGGGCGGCTCTCGGTCCAAGTCTGTCCCCAGGGAGGGAAAAGGAAAAGGAATGAACCTCGACAAGTGGAGGAAATGTTAAAGTCATGCAGAGAGAACTGTGAGCACCTTCTGCGTGGGGACAGAGAATCAGGGGCCTCGTGACAAAAGTGCAACCTGGAAGGACCTGCCCAGAACCTCTCGGCCAATGCCAGCTCTCATCCCTTCCACTCCAGATTCCTTCCCACAGGAGGCAGGGGGCTGAGCTCTCAGGGCACCCTCCTTCAGGCAGGGCAAGCTGCCTGCTGTCTGACTGATCCTCGTTCTGGTGCTCTGGGTTAACACAGGGACCCCAGGGCCTGTGGCCTGTGACCTATTCCCCCAGAAGGCCAAGTCCCAAGTCCCACTGAACCTGCTAAACAGCCCAGGGAATAGAAGAAACCGCAGGTAAGCCCTCATGCTCCACTTGCCTTTTTAAAATACTGGTTTGAGCACTCATCTTCAGCGGTGACCCTGGCACCTGTTCTGACCCTGGGCTAACCTTGACACACAGCTCCCAGGGCTGCCCCTCCATTAGGGCTGAGTCTGGGCTGGCCTACTATTCTCCCACACTACCTCCTGCTCCAAGCTACTCCTGCCTCATGTCACCTCAAGCACCACAGCTTGGCCTGACACCTTCCCACCGTCCCTGCTTCTCTCTCATCTGTCTGGAGAGCAGCTTTCTGGCTTTGATGTCTGGTTTCAGGTCCCCTCCCCTGCCGGCCTTTTGCCCTGGCTCCATCCCAGGAAAGTGGAATTCATTTTACCTTTCACACCCCCATCTGTTACCATTTTGCCCCTTTAAATGCCTATGAACCTGCGTCTCCCAGTAGATGAGGAGTGTCTTGAGGTCACAGCCCTAGCTGGTCAGGGCATTCTTCCAACCAACCCCAAAACAGGACATTGAGAACCCTGGTCTGAACCAACGCACCCTCTCATTCATCCATCCTTCCAGGCACTGAGAAGCCCAGCCTGATCCTTGAAGGGGGAGAAAGCGTCCTGTCCCTCCTATCCCAGGGTCGGAACCTTGCACAGAGGACTACAAACAAGTCTATCTGCTGATTCACCACCACAACCACTGCCCCCCCCAACCCCCGCCTTCATTTCAGGGAGATAGGAAAGACTCAGCCCCAAATGCCAGCATCTGTGTTACTGTCTTTCTGAGGCTCCACCCACACAAGCTACAGTTCTCCAAAGGGCACTCACTCACCCACATGGCCCCCTCCCCCGCCTGGGCTGGGCCTGCAGGGCTGCGCTCTGTGAGGCTTAAAGTAGCTTCTCAGAGACCACACCCAGGATGCTGTGCTGCCCCTGTACGTTGTGATGAAGCCCAGGCTGTTGTGGAGGCGCAGGGCAGGGACGGGACCTGGGGAGCACTGTTAAGTCACCGGGGAAGAGCAGGCTCCCGCCCCCACATTCAAAAAGCCAACTGCAAGCGCCCTGAGGAAGGCTGGCAGACATGACCTTGGGCCCAGGGTTGGCTTTAAGAGCTGATTAGTCGATAAGGGGCTCTAGCAAAGGGCGCTGGCCTTGATGCACTCGAAGAGGAGTTATCAGGAAAGACGAGAGACCAGTCCCTCCTTCTCTCTAGAGGCAGATCGCATCACCAGCACTGGACTCACTTCCCGGGTCACAAAGTGAGCACCACCCCTGTCATCCAGCAGGTGCCTAGGTCAGGCACTTGAAGGACAGGACATGGTGGATGGGTCATTGTGGGGGAAGGGCTCAGACAGTAGGATCAAGGGCAAGGAGGCAACAGGAAAATCTGACTTCTCACAGCACCCCCAGCCAAGGGTCCAGACAGGCGGGGAAAGAAAAGAAATCCAAGCTACGTCTGGAACAATAAAGACAAGGAGAGGAAGAGAGAACGACCCCAAAGCTGCATCTCTCAGCTCCTAAGAGAATGATGGATAATGACGGAGAGCACTGGACAGATGGGCCAGTGGCAGGGAGGTGGGGGGTGGTCAGCACAGGAGACCAGAAGCCCCAGCCAGACACTCAGGGCCAGCAAGCTGGACCTGGGCCCCCCCACTCCACTGCCCCAGGATGGCTTGGTCTCACCTCCACTGGCTTGTTGTCCGTCTTAGGTCTCCTGAGCTTTGCCAGGTCACGCTGCCCAGCCCCACCGTGAGCTCTCCCTGCTCTTGTCCCATCTAAAGGAGCCAGAGAAAACAGCTAAGTTCTCTGCCCTGAGGTTGCACAGGGGATGTCCAAGGGAGGAAGGAAGAGGAGCCCAGCAAGGGGAGGAGGGCAGTGGGGCCTCACTCAAACTTGTGAGGTGAAAAATCCAGAATAACACAGAAAATAAGCCAGACCTGTGTTTCCCACTGTGCGTTCCACAAACAGATAATTACCAGAAATAAAGGATCTTCTGTCCAAAGAAGTTTCAGAAAAGTAGAATTAAGCAGGTTTTCATAGCAGGACTTCTCAGAGCCTTTAATGGGTGCCTGTGCATGGCAGTCTCCAAGAGGGAGAGACAGTCTGCAGCATTTCTCGAACTGTTTTGACTGAGGAACCCTTTCGTCACAGAGATTTCTCAGGACCAGTGTTCTGTGGAACGTGCTTTGGGAAACACAGGATGGAACTGAGCAATCCAGTGTCCAAGCTGGGTGTTTCAGCTCACAAGGAATTCGGCGATCAGGTGAGATGGACAGAGTTCCTGGCAAAAGGCAGAGAGGAGGCAGGAGATGTAGCTCGGCCACCCTCTCTGGGGTGGCTTCTCAACTGGCCCCACCATCCCCAGGGGGCTCTTTCAAGGATCAAAGGCAACATATAAAGCCCCTTTTAAACTACAGCTCTGCAAAGTTAGGGACCTAAAGAGCAAAGTCCCATAGGGAGGGAAGACGCACTTTCTAGTATGATTTGATGTGGAAATCCCTCTTCACAGACAACATTTAAAAAGGACTTATCTGCTGCATGAAGCAAGATATACCTATAGAAGATAAAGATGTACCAGGTAAGAAAAGCAAAGACGAGGAATAGCTGTGGCGTGTGCCACCGGGGTGAGGAGGAAGGCTGAGAGGAGCCAGGAGCCCTGGGGTCTGGAGCCCTGATCTGCCCCGACCTACCCGACCCACCCTGTGGCCAAGGTCAAGTCCCTCCTCTTCCTCTGTGCACACAGGAGCAGAGAGAGGCCACCTCTGAGGCCCTCCCAGCCCTCCAGTCAGAACTGAAGTCCTTGGTGTTGCTTTGGGGAGTCCCATCTCCAGACAAACACCTGCAAGGCATCAGGGTGGAAGGAGGAGTGGGGACAAACCTGTGCCCAAGCAGAAGCCCCACGGGACTAGCCAGAGAAGCCAGATCCGTCCCTGATATGAACCTGGCCATGAAACTGGAGGGCAAGCTGCAGATCAGAAACCCGGTAAATGCAGAGTGGGCGGGAGTGGCCCCTCCACTGCCCATCTCTGCTGTTCCCAGCCGGTTCAGGCATCAGCATCTGCATCTCACACCTCCCCACTGGCTGGCTTCCCCACCAGCTGGAGGTCTGGCGAAGGTAGAGGAGCTGGTGGGGCCAAGTTCCAACCTGGTTTGCAGGAGCCGCCCTTTGAGGGAAACCGGCCCTCAAGAGCACAAGATGTCACAGATCCAGGGAGATGGGGGGATGGACGAGGGAGTAAATGGCATGCTCTCGGAGTCTGCAGGATGGCGGGATGTCACACGCCTGCTTGTCCCCAGGGTGGGGGTGGGGGGGGGGGGGGGGGGGGAGGGGGGGGAGGGAGGGGGGGGGGGGAAGGGCAAGTGGAGGATGAGGGATGGGGGGCTCCCTTCAGCCCCCCTCATTCTGCTTTTCCTATTCTTCGCAAGAAGGTTCATTTTCCCTTGGCTGCCGATCCTACCATGAACTGCTCAGGAGGCCAAGGGACCCTCATAGAGAGAGCTCCATCTGTTTTGCCTAACAGAGCAGCAGTTTGGACTGGAGCACCTACACGCATGCACACCTATGTACACGCATGTAAAAGCATGTTTGGCAGAAAGACTGATTCTGTAGCCTGAGGCTCATACCAGGGGCATGAGCATGTGGCCATGAGATCAGGAGACAGGATGTGATTGTCTGGCACTCAGTGACAGGTCTGGGAACACCAGGGGTTCTGGCCGTGTCTAGGACTCCAAAAGTGCGCAAACTATCTTATCACACGGTCTGCTGCAGGGTCTCCAGGGGTGTGGGGTCACACTTCTCTGTACAGCGAAGGGGAACAGGAGACTGGGAGGGTCTGCTTGTGATCCAAGGGTGCACATCTGTCCCCCACAGACCTCCGAGTATCTGAGGGCTACCAGCTTGGTGCTGGGTAAGAGCCCTCTGTGAACCTGTGAGCCCATGAGAGGGGCATGTGTGCTTGTGAATGAGCATACACATGTATACACACACACACACACACATATCTGAGTGTGTTGGTAGCAGCAGCCTAGGATTCTGAGTCCACCTCTGTACCCACTTGTTCTAAGAGTTTGGCCTTATTGCTTCCCTTTAAATGGGAGGGGAGGAACAAACTGCTGGAGCCCCGCAGTCTGATCCCACGAAGTGGGGGTAGAGGTGAGGGGCATGCAGAGCCACCAGAGAAACTTCCTGACCCCCCACCTGCTGCCCCAGCAGCCTCTCCCGGGGGCGGGGTTGGCGAGACCTCCCATCCTCCCGGTGGAGGGCAGAGCTCTATGCGACTTCATCAACCACCCAGGAAATGCTCAGGACCAACAGGGCCCTCATCTGCTCAGCCCCAGCAAAGGGGATTGAGGGTGGGAGGGCTGGGGAAGGGGGTTGAAATTTCAGAGCCACAGTCCTGGCCGGAGACCTGGGATCAGCTTCCCCAGCCCCACATCCAGCTCCTGGCAGGGTCTGATAGGCAAATGGCCCCGTTTCAGGTTGGTTTCCCTGCTACAGGGCATTAACCCCATGCCAGCCAGAAAGGCTAACCTGGGTCACCATGCTGAATTCCCTGCCCTACACACACACTGGACCACCTGCCTTGGGGGCTGGAGGAGGCACCACACTGTGAAAGAAAGAAAAGCTGAACTTCAAGCATCATGAGGTCCCCTCCAACTGGCCTTCTGTTGAGGCCATGACCAAGGTGGTGTCCTCCAAAGGACCCCTTCTCTTCAACTACCTTTCTCTCTCTCTCTCTCTCTCTCTCTCTCTCTTTTTTTTTTTCTTTTTTTTTTGGTCAGAAAGAGTTTGAGTCTCCTCAGGGAGATGCAGCTTCATCTAATTCAGCTCTTAATTAACCCAGCACACCCCAAAGAGGCTGCAGAACTACTCGTAAATTAAATATGAAAAGCATTATTTATCTAGAACAGCCTTCTAAGGGCTCTGACTCTGACGTTTATAATTACTAATGAAGATGGATTTGGAGGGAGAGGAGGAGGAGAGGAGGGACATGACTGCCCTGGGAGAAAGTGAAGCCCCAGGGGCCTTGTGAGGGTCTTGCAGGGCCAGGGGGAGAGTAGTTACCTCAGCCCAAGGGAGTGTCCTTCCCTGAACCCAAGGTCTTGCTTCTCCAGATTTCAGGGAGGTGGGGGAGGATCAGGGTTCCTGAAGGTGTTGGGACAAGGCCTCTTCCACAAGCTGCCAGACCACTCTCGTTGCCCCATTTTTCACTCCCAGCCTAATGACCTTGGCCTTGACTCAACGTGAACCACCACTGAGCCAGTCTATTGCTTGTTCCGACCCTGTCTCCATCCTATCCCCTCCAGAGGCCTGGGTGCTGGGCCTTTGGAAATTGCTGGCTGAGGCTACACCTCCAGTATGTGAGTCCCTCCTCTCCCTCCACCTGGCCAGGAGGAACCATCAGGAGTCTCTCACCTTGGCTTTCAAGGAGCAAAGTGATGCTTCTTTCCCTGCATACTTGCATAGAACCAAAGAAGAAGCCAAAAGTCATCTGGAGCTCAGAGGGTCTGAATAGGAAGTTGTGATCTGGTTATCACTTCTCTGCCATTGTCCCTGACCCCATAAGTCACTGAAGAGTGAGCCTTGGGCATCATGCCTTGCTCATCTTTATAACCCAGGTCCAATGCCTGGCATGTTAAGTGGCACAAATGTTTTATGGCATTGTTGATCTTCAAGAGCAGAGGAAGGAAAGAAAGAAAGGAGCAACTGAGAGCAAGACAAACAGGTGAGAAATGTTGTAATTATTCTTGCTGGTGTTGTCACATCAATTCTCCCAGAAGGGCAGCTCTCTGAGTTCCCTTCCTTCTCAGGCACCGCCCCTCTTGTCTGGTAAGAGCCCTGCCCTGCCCAGTCTCCATGGTCCCAATTCAGTCCAAGAGTTCAATTTCCCATTCTTGGAAGTTCAAGTTCAATTTCCCATTCCTGGAAAACAACTGGAAAGAGAGTCCCAGTTTGGGATTTGCTCTCTCTGGAGTGCTGTCTTCATCTTCCCCACTGATGAGTCCATCTGTCTTGCTTTCAGCTCCTTTGGCCTTGGAGGAGTGACTGTAATTTCTCATCTCTGCCAGGTAACAGGCTTCTCTTTAAGAGCTTAAAATCCCTGGGGCGTCTCGATGGCTCAGTCGTTAAGTGCCTGCCTTTGGCTCAGGTCATGATCACAGGGTCCTGGGATCAAGCCCCACATCAGGCTCCCTGCTCAGAAGCCTGCTTCTCCTTCTCCCACTCTCCCTGTTTGTGTTCCCTCTCTGTGTCTTTGTCAAATAAGTAAATAAAATCTTAAAAAAAAAAAAAGAGGTTGAAATCCCTTCATTTCCTTACCCAGCTGCTAATTTAAAGGAATCTGCTCAGTAAACACAAAGAGGAGCACAACGCATAGGTTCTGTCTTCCTGAAGCTTCCAGATCAATCCAGGAGGCTCACAGGAAAGAAAAAAGCCCACTGAGAAGGGCCACCATTGTCCATGATGTGTGCTCTCCTTCACAGCAGTGAGTCAATAAACCCAACTTGGTTTGTACATTGGTGACGAGGTATTGACAGAAATAGAGGTTCCACTGAGATTCAGCTCAAGCTCTCACTGCCTTGGCCCAGGACCGTAGACTCCATAATAGGACACACATCTGGGACTCCTGGGTCTCACCCTAGGTGAGGCCTCCCTGAAGCAACCTCTGTGTGACCAGAAAGCAGGAGGTCCAGGGTGCTGGAATTCTGAAGTAGCAGCACAAAAATAGCCTTGGAGCCTTGAAAGACCTTATCAAGTACTGTTAACAACTAACACAGCAGGAAAATGCCAGGTTGTTGATCGCCTGCTTTGTGTTTCCCAACTACAAAGACACGTCACCAAACTACTGGATACCCATTCCACTGGAAGACGTCACACTGAGGGTTCTTATGAACCTCAAGAAAAAGGTGTCAGCAGAAAAAGAGAGCTTCTGCCTGAGACAACAGACTGGCTGCTGACCAGAGAAGAGGATAACTGCCACCTGAGACACCAAACAAGATGAATACGGATTCTTCGCGCCATTTTTCTTCTCCTCCACCGCTCATCTTGTATAAGACTATACTTCGACACCCTCTAGTAACTAACTAAAAGACTTCTCATAGGACCTCCCTATCTAAATCCTGTTATTTTGGACCCCTGAGGTCTTCTGCCCCTGGAGAAAAAAATATAACTCTCTTGTGTTTTCCCCAGCCCATAACTACTACTGACACTAGGCGACATTTAACAACTGTTCATTCTACTACAGAAGGTAGGTCTTCCACAAGTCCTTCTGATCCTCATATAATTAATCCTAAACTTACAAATTTAAAAAAATTGAACCTTGGCCCTGGGTCATGAATATGCTTCTGTTTAGGTCATCCTAACCCTATCAGCAAAATTTAGCCCATCAGAAATGGAGACTAACATCGGGCATATTCTTCCAGCAATAGTTCTTTCTCTCCAGAAACACTCCATCCTGCTTTGCAAAAGCTGTTTAACTCCACTCAGGAAAGCTTCCCACACTGAGGGGGAAAAAAAAAAATACCTGGCTCTCTCCTGTAGGGATAAATGACATTGCCAATATGGTCTGTGTCCCACCGGGATATTACTTTTTATGTGGACATCAGGCTTAACCACCTGCCACACACTAAGTTTTCCTGTTTCTGGACATATCTTAAGAGATTTTCAGATGTTTAAAATTACCAGCCTTTCCAGTGGATCATGTTTCCCTGAAAAGAATGTCCAGAAACTTCCAAAAAGAGACAAACACAAAGTACCTGGGAGAACTGCCAGGGGGGACCAGCAGACTCACACTTTATGCATACTACGCAAACTGCAATTCCCACAGAAGGGATAGTTCAGCTGGAAAAGATGATCCAAAACCTCCCCTGACCCTAGTGAGATGTCATCATGGATGAATGTCTTGCAGACTGACTTTGCCCTTGGCCAAACGAGAGTACTAAGGAGGGGGAAAGTAGCCCCTGACAGGTCCTGACTTGGTACTATCACTTGGCCCCTCATATTTTCGAAGCCACAGCAACGATCGGACATCCTATTCCAGCTGATATTAATATGACTAACTGCTGCTTCTTTCCCAATTATGGCCTGAGTCTCACTTCATTCCCCCTGCTTTGTAGATAAAATCTATTAAGATACCAATCATAGAATTAACGTGTCTTCTGACAGCATCGAATCCAAAGCAAAGCCCCACTTCCTTGAACCCTCCCAAAATCACTTAAATGAGCCCAAATCCTAGAATAAGTCCTTTCTAACGTCTTCTTACTGAAACTGCCCTTATTCCCCATAAAGTTCCTTTCTCCTTCGTTGCAGTGAGTCAGTAAACCAAGTTTATGTCACTAGAGGTGTGTTTCTGGTGACCTTTGGCTGGAGGGGATGGACACGTAAATATGCGACTTGACAAGAGACAGAAGGTGGTGAGGCAGAGCTTCACTCGAGGGGAAACATTATTAATGTAGAGAAAATCATTAAGTGCCATGCCTGAGAAAGGTATCTTATAAGACCATACCCATCTCCAGATATGATCATTCATGTAGGGGCAGGAGGAGGTTGCTTTCTGTTTTGTTTTGTTTTGTTTTTTAGAAGCAGGAGACTAGACTAGACTATAAGAACACAGCCCAGACCACCAGGAAAACATGTCTTGATCTGCAATATAATTAGGGACCCAGATAGGAGGAAGAGGAAGACATTGTCAGTGTGGGCATTTCTGGACTGGTCACGGAATGAGAGGACAGTGCTTGGAAGGCGTCTGGACAAAGGGCAATGCCTGGATGGCTTCGGGGAGGGCTTGTGTCATAGATTAGGAAGAGTGTGTTGAGCCTGAGCGCTCAGGAAATCCAGCCACCAGCAGGACTGCCCTCTGCTCTCTCACTGGTCTACCCAGTCTCCTTGGATCAGCTAGCTCATCAATGAGTGTGGCAGCCTATCTGCCTTCTCCATTGCTCCTCTGTCCCTTGCTCCTGCCAGAGAAGGGACACTCAACCTACCCTCTTTCTTCCAGGGAGTGACAGGGAGTGAGGCTGCAGGGCTCCACACTCCCAAAGCAGTAAGGAACAAGTGTACCAAAAGCATGCCAGGGCACGGAGGAAAGAAGAAGAAGGATGAAAGAATGTGAGAACACAGCTTAGGAGAAATCATGCCATCCATGGTGTCCAGAGAACAAATCAAAATCAACCAGACAGAAAGCTCTCGCCTCCAGAAAGACACAAATGCCACCACCCATTGAACACACAGAGCCACGAGGCACTTCACCTAATTAGAATCATTTGCAGAGCTCTCCTACCTCATGTTCCTTCTGGCCTTCACCTTCACCCGGCCAAACACCAAACACCAACACCGTACCCAGGCACTCTTGCGCTTAATTGTCCAATGACCTTGAAGCAGAAGGAGTGCTCATCTTACAAAGACTTATTTCACAAAACGAGGAAACCGAGGCCTAGCGATGCAACCCAGCTTACCACAACTGGGATATCTGATCCAGGATCTTTAACTTTATATCCAACATTTGTGTTTTTTCTAATCACAACGGCTGTACTATGGCTTCCAAACGCTGCATGGCCTAGATTGGGAAGCGCTCGCCTTCACTCTGCCATATGATACCAAGGTTGGAAAATGCTGGGTTAAAAAAAAAACAATAACAACAACACCACCATAGGTGACAGCCTAGGTAAGCAGTCTACAAAGTACCCAACGCCTTTGCTATTAAGAAACATGTTAGAGGCTGCACATGGCTTACCCCAACCTAGGCTATTATAGTCCAGGACCCGGCTGCCATTTTCCCTTCCTATAACATGCATTATGGATACGTAATTACAGTAATCAAGAAACTAAATCGTTGGGTGGGCCAGAGCCCTTCTCCAGGGATTCCGAGAGTTCTGTTCATTCACGCCTTACAGGCATTTAAAATCCTCATAAGCCACACACCAGCCTGGATTTTTCTCATGCCACAGTTCTATTTCTGCTGCCTCCGATGGCCGTGGACCACCTAGCTTTCACAGTATATCTTTCAAAGCACACTCTGACTACGGCAGAAACTCCTGACTCTTCTAGCTGGGGATAGTTGGAGAACCATTGTGGTTTCTTTCCTGGATTCTTTTTCAGGAAGTATCTAACAGACCTCAGATTGCATTTCTAGATGGTAGTTTCAAAAGCTCAAACTAGGACTTTTTATCGCTGTTCCTAGTATTAGAGCAAAAGCACTATAGGGACTTTCTGTGAAAAGCACCTTTTAAAATTGAGTTTCGGCCTCACTCAGTAGAAGCAAGATGGCGCCCTCCTAGCATCACAAGGAGCAGCTTCAGCATTAACCAACTCCTTGAACTCCTATCCACTTAACAGAATGGGGCCTCACTCTTTTTCAGGAACTGGAGGAGACAGCCCTCAGATACAAAGTCATCAGTAGGTAGATTCAACCTCCAGATCCATCCAGCACATCCTCATGGGCCCCATGCATTTCCACCACCTAATACTCTTCTTAAGCTTGGCCAAAGCATGTCCTTTGAGCCTCCATTTTCCCCAGCATGTCATGGAAGAAAGGAGTTGATCCACAGGATCTCCAGGATTTCTTCTGCCTCTGTGATACTATGACTTGGTTTAAGAGGCAGGATGAGAAGCTCAAGGGAGGAAGAATCCCTGTAGATCCTTTCTGTCAAATTGATTCCTGCCATTCAGACCCTTCCTGGCTCCTCCCTGCCCACAGCTGACGGTAGTTCAAACGCTCATCATGTCTGGCCTAGATGGCCAAAGTGGTCGTCTAAGAAGCCTGTACCATATGAACCTCTGCCCCCACACCCCCCTGCATCCCAACTCCCAACCGAAGGCACCTTCAGCAGCTCATACTGCCTTCAGAACCTAAGCTCTGGGGAAGGATGTGGCCCCTCCTCACCTCGGCGTCACAGCTTGCTGTGCTCACTTAGATGCCATGCTCCAGATGTTTGCCATTCCCTTTGATGCCCTCCCTCCCTTTCTCTCACTCCCTCTATCCCCGTGCCTTTGAATATTCTATTGGGTCACCAAGACCTTCCTCCCCGTCACCAACCACCCACTGCCTTGCCATGCTGCCTCATGCAGTCAATCCCCATGCATATTCCAAGGTGAGCCTTGATCCAACATCTCCTCCCCTGTGACACCTCTGTCAGCACTACCATACTCCTGGGCCCCTGACTCCATTCCCATCCCCTGCACTCCCTAGCAGAGTTGTCTGCAAAACATCTGGTAATCTCCCTCCCTTGTGATTCCCTGTGTGTCTGTCATTGCTTCTAGGTAAGGCATACTCCTTGAGCCCAAGGAGGCATTTTTCCTCAGAGCACACTGCCTGGCGCCCAATAAAGACTCGATTTGTGTTTGTCAAGGCAATGAATAAGAAAATGAATCAATAGATTTTCCAACTAACTTGGAAACCTTGAAGAAACAATTATAGATTACAGAGTAGAAAGGTGCCAAACCAGTGAGACAGACAGTAAGTGTTTTAGAAGTTCAGTGTCAGGCACTATGAACCATAACAGGTTATTTTTGTTTTGCTTTTGCAAGGAATTGAAAATGGTTTGATTTGTGTGGCAGAGTGGGGAGGTTCATCGTAAAAGCAGTGCTTTGAGATCCATCTGGAAGGGGTGAACAGGATGGATTTGAAGAGAAAATTCAGAAAGCAGCTGGGAGGTTAGGTATTGCCCAAACATGTCCTGGGTAAGAAAAAAGTATTTTCTCTGCTTTTGGGGGTTCTGCAGGCACTCTATTCCTGACCCCATCACCACTCTACACCTTGACCTTCCATCTTCCCATTATCTCCTCAGTGAGCCTCCCCACCAGAGCTCCAAGCCAGAAACCTCCGGGGCAGGGAGGGTGTGGCACAGGGCTGGAGTCTAGGTCCTGGTTGGCATGTCAGAGGTAAACACTACCAAGTTCTTTTTTTCCCTTTCCTTTTCCTCTTTAGGTCCCTGATCAGGTGGTGAGATTCCTGGGAGAAACCATCTCACCTTTCCAGCCCTCCTAAGCCAATAGCCAGAGCCCTTCACAACCAAGCTCCCAAAGCACATCTCCAAACTTATGTATGGGGCCCATCTTCTTCAAGGAGGAGAAAATGAGCCCAGGCTTCATACTACTACGTCTTGTTCAACTATTTCGGTTGAAGAAACTAAGCCCCATATAGAGGTCAAATGACTTGTCCAAGGTTACACTGCTAGTTAGCAGCCAAGACCAGACACTTCAACCCCAAATCATCTATTGCGGCTCTTTCTCTATACTCAGCTCAGGACTGGAGGAAGAGCTGATCTTTCTGGTTGCTTGCTGTAGGGTCTGTGCCAGGCCCAACTCCCGGCTGCCTGACCCCAGCCATCCCTAACAAGTTCACCTGCCTCTAGGAGCAGGATGCTTGGTCCCTCCCTTGCTGTCCCACTAAGGTACTGACTGAGTGACCAAGGCTCTTCTGGAAGCTAAGCAAGAGGCTCCGGACAGTCAAGAGGAAAACTGCATCGTCTCTTCCCCCTACGTATACCCACAAAGCTGTCCTGGACTATGGAGAATAGGAAGGAGGGAGTTAGCAGCCCAGCTTTTCATCACTGGCTCTCATTCTCATTCTCCCTCCTTCATGCATATTTGCCCTCACAGACTGTGGATTGCCGGAGGTGAACCACGAGGCATGAATTTTCTAGAGTTCCTAGTGAACCACAGAGGATGAATTGGGGAGACAGCGGGTGGGGGAGGGATGGATGTCCCAGACAGAGCTAAAAGCTGCTTTTGACCTCAGAATCAGAGGCACAAGAGGCTCGAGGGCCTCACCTGTCCCAGGCCACCTGTTCTTTTCACCACCAATAAACAAGGGAGATCAAGATCTATCTTGGGATTCTACTAAAAAGTCATTCAGCAAAGGCCTGGTGGCACTCGTCCTGCACCATGTGCTGTGGGACGTTCGAAGAAGTCTAACACCGCTGGAATCCCTCCACAGCAGCGGAAGGCCCTAGAACATGGGCATTTACAATTGTTCCCTAAAGTAACCCCCAGCATAGCCATCATCCACAATAATAAAAAATAAAAACCCTCACACCTGATCCATCTTATATGCGAGACAAATATCCCCAAAGCCCTTGTTATCATATCATCTCCATCCCTACTGAAATTCCTTGAAAGATTTCTCACGAGTGTGTTTGGAGTCTGGTCTTGCTGCTGCTAACTAGCTGTGTGACCTTGGGCAAGTCACTTGACCTCCACGGGGCTTAGTCTGACCTCACTGAGCCTCCTGCAGAACAAAGCCTAAACTCCTCAGCCCAGAAGCCCGGGCCTTCCTGAGCCAGTGCCATGAGACTTTCCAGCCTGCCCTTCCTGACACTCAGCCCTCAGCCCGGGTGTTGTCGGTCCATCTCTTACAGCCTTTGTCCCATTCCGGGTCACACTCGAGCGCTCTGGCCCTGGTCTGTCCTCCCAGATTATCTCCAAACTCCTTGGGGGCAGAGTACCTCCACAGCTCCTAGAGGGCCTGGCACAGGGCACAAAACACAGGGTCAACAAATGTTAGGTCGTCAATGAGCTGTCAAGTAAACATCCATCGTTCCTTCCAGGCGGCTGCCTGCTGCCCTCCCCCAGACAGTCTGTTCAACACTACAGATTCCAGAAGTAGGCTTCTCAGATGTGGTCCACAGACCACTGATAGCAGAAATACCCCCAAGCTTGTTAAAGATGCAGGTTTCCAGACTCCATCCCAGACCTATGGCCAATGCTAATTCCAGGGGGCTCCCACGTGCCAGCCTGAGCTTGACAGAGTCTGGAGCAGGTTTTTTTTGCAACAAGAGTATTGCAGACGCCCCCCTAAGCAGCCTGGGGTGGAGCTGAGTGCGGGGTGGGGGGGACGGGGGAGGAGACTTAACAGCACCCGCTGACCATCCCTGCCTGTCCCCAGCACGTTCATGTCCATCTTCCTGTAAGCACATCACAATGTCAGAGGAGCCTCTCCCTGTCCTATCCAGTGCCCCCCACCACCTGGCTTCTCCTTTTTTGCCGCTTCTTCTGCCCACCAGTCCAGCAGGGCTAAAAGTGGCTCTTGCCCTCAGTCAGCCCCTTCCTTCCTCCCCAGGGTGCCCTATCTCTTCTTCCACTGACTTAAACAGCTTCTTCCGCCCCCAGACAAAGAAAAGAAGGGACTCCCTTCCTCCTCTTCGCCCCGCCCACCAGCATGCTAATGTGCTTTATAAACCTACGTGAGGAGCATTTTCAGTGGCCACTTTACCTAATTAAACCTCTGCTGGTTGCCCAGGCGTCCTGGCCTCCCCTCCATCCTGAGGTTTCCGACCTGCAGGGCCCCCCACACCTCTGACATCAAGTGTCTGCAGTTGTGGGGGGCACCATCTCAGGACAAAGAACCCAAAGGCTTAGAGCAGCGAAAGCCCCCAGGCTGACTAGGCATCTCCAGGGAAGTCCTGTTCCCCATCTCAATCTCTGAAGAACAAAGGGTTTCGACAGACGATCTCAGGGAACTCTTTGGATCTAAGAGTCTAGGATTAAGAGCACTAGAATACTCTGTGTCATATGAGTTCAGGACAGAGGGCTGCAGGGCGTAAGGAGCTCCAGCCACAAAGGGCAGGTTCCTCAACGCCCAGAGGAGTCACTTTGATGGGGGCTATTAGGTCTCAGCTTCACAGAGGGCTGGAAAAACCTGAAGTTATTTCCCCAAAAAGCAAATACTCAACCGGAGTGGAGAAATCATAGCAAATGCTCACACAGCACTTCCTCCAGGGCAGGCAGCAACATTCTGAGCACTTTACACACATTAACTCATTTTGTCCTGGCGCCACAGCCAATAGGTAGGCACTATTATCCCCATTTTACAGACGAGGAAACAGGTGCAGCGTGTTGAATGAAATTGCCTACAGTCACAGAGATGGTCGGTGGCAGACCCAGGATTCGAACCCAATCCGAGTGCACGAATCCAGGCTCTCAAGCACAGTTGTTCAACCCTGTCACCTCAGAGGAGACACCCCCTGCCAAGACAGTGTCCTCTACCACCCGCCACCCCCTATCTTCCTCACAGAGACTAGAGGCAAGCAATACAACTTCCATGAAAGGCACATCAAGACCGTCATGTCTTTGAGATCCAGAATCAAGGGACCTCCATCTGATGAGACTGAATGTTGATTTGCACGTATTTCAAGGACAGATACTGTAGGGCCTTAGCCCTTGGCAACAGTGGCGTGTCCGAGAAAAGCTCTCTGATGTCCTCCCCTTTCCTCGCTTTCCCTTCCTTCCTGGCACCCTGCTCTCACCCGCTCACCTCCCACCCACCCTCACCAGCCCTGGGTGTGAAGAGCATTGGATTCAGAGACAGACGTCACTTCCCGGCTTCTCTGCACATCGGGTTCTCACTTCTGGATCAAGAGGCTCTCTGGCCGAATGACCGGGGTGTGGGCCTGAGAAGCCACCTGCATTCTCCTATGAGCCTGTGTCAGACCCTCAAGCCCCGGCTTCCCCACGTGTGAAGTGGGGTCTGGGCTGGGTTGTCCGGAGGATTCAAAGGGACACCCGGAAAACTCCCAGCGTAGGCCCACTATTTGAGCATTTGTGATTTATGGATGAAACAACTTCTTCCCCAAGGTGGGACTTGGGGCCAGACGTCAAAGGGGGATCAGCTGGGGAAAGGGGTTCTGTGAGGCTGGCGCCAGGGATTTACTCGCTAAGGTTTAAATCCATTTCCCGCATTTCCTTCTGTCCTCTTCCTCCCTCACCCTCGTGACACCAAGGCTCCAGCACATTCCTGTATTGTGAGAAAGTGCTCCGCCAGAGAAGCTTACAACCTAAGGACACAAACTCCAGAAAGTCCTTGGGCCCCTCCCCTCCCCCAGCGCCCTGTGGGACTCCCTCCTCCCACCTCGACCCAGATAGCCTGGAGTGCCTATTCTCATACCTCTTCAACTCAAACCCCTGCCACCCACTTCAGGGCCTAGCAGACTCGTGCTTCCTCATGGGAAGCTCCTCCGTCCCAAAACTAGAAGGAACACCAGCGCCTAAAACCCCCACGATTATCTCCCCATTCTATCTAAACATCTGTGTGCCTACGAATTCCCCCTCCAACGACCTGCTTCTTCAAGAGAAACCAGGTCATACTCTTTTCCTAAACCTGCTCATAATCTAGCCCAGGGCCTGGACACATAGTAGTTACTCAATATACATTTGATGAATGAATGACAAAGAACAAAAGAACAAGAATGTGGACATGCTCTAGTCAAACATCACAGAAATAGCAAAGGGCAAAGGCTTCTTTCCCTGATGAACCTGGACTGAGGGGTTCCCCCTGCACCAAGGATCTGCCCTTTAGATCTGGGTCTCAAGCCTCTGGCTCACAAGGTATATCTATCGCCCCAGGAGACAGCGGGCCCCTCCCCATTGACCTGTAACCTGGATCTGCTCGAGGCCAAGTGTGGGGCTTTACTCGAGCAGTAGCTCACAAGGAGGACAGGGGATGAGGTTCCCACTGCGACACGGGATAGGAGGGAGTAATGTGGTCGTGACCTCGCTGTGGTCCATCTGTCCAGCTAGGCAGAGGAGAGTTTCATGCTTGATCAGGGCTCAAGGGAGATGGTAATAGAGAATATTAACCAGCCCACCTTGAACAGAACCAGGCCAAGAGAATCTACCTCAACCAAAAGTAAGATAGCTTTTGGGTGTGTTAGGTTGGGTTTTGGGTTTTTTGGTTTTTGTGTGTTTGTTTTGGGGGGGTGTTGGTGGAAGCGGAGTCATAGTTGGTTCTATAAAGACCCTCCCTCAAACAGGTCTCCTTGGCTCCTTGCTAAAGGAAGGACAGGTCCCAGGAAAGCCCTGAATACTTCAAGACACAAAGGGAGTGTGCAGAATTTTTGCAGTCTTGCCCAGATCTGGCCTTGTAGGTGGGGTCTGGATTAGTTTACCCTAGTTAGGTAGAAATACTTCCCAGGCTGAAACGGAAGGGAAGAA
The DNA here is from genome assembly GCF_002288905.1 of Enhydra lutris kenyoni. Classification (NCBI taxonomy): domain Eukaryota; kingdom Metazoa; phylum Chordata; class Mammalia; order Carnivora; family Mustelidae; genus Enhydra; species Enhydra lutris. Next base: position 17,868,038 of record NW_019154106.1, on the reverse strand, counting down.
ATAATTATCCAAACTACAGACAGAGAGTTATGTACTACGAGACTCATTACAGCATAATTTACCAGATAAAAAAACTATAAAAAAATGTAGTAACTGTCTCATAAAAGTCGAACCATCAAATAAATAGTGGCAACCCCTAGGACAGGTTATTATTGACAATCTATTTGAAGAACCTTTAATGGCGTAGGGAAATACATATGCTAGAAAGACAAAAAGCTTGGCCAACTACGGTACGGAGAGTAGACACAGGCTTAACTGCATGAAGCAGCGGGATCAAAGCGCTCTGTTATCCCCGCACAGCGAGGTTCTGAGTTTATTCTCTTATGCACTTTTCTGTGAACGCTCTTCCCAGTTTCCTATAATGAGCATATATTCCTTTTAGAACATAGGAATCATATAAAAAAGGAGCAAAGGAGAAAAGTCGGGAGGACAGGGTCATTGTTCGAAGGGACAAATGGGCAGCAGGAAGCCGAGCAGAGAGCCTTGCCGAGGAAGAGCCAAGATACCTTTCTTCATGGCCCCGCTCAGTTGAGCGGCTGGAGGGGACCAGACTACCAAGCTGGGGCTGGGGACATCCTGAATCACAGGTGGGGGCCAGAGATGGAAGCTAGGGTCTCTCCCCAAGTCTAGAGGGGAGGGAGGGGGCAATGCGAAGAGATTTCAACCCTGCTTCCACCACCCTTTGTGCCCCAACATCCTCTTTGGTCGTGTACTAGGACAAGAATGCCATCCATCCCCAGGAGCTAGTGCCCAGCTATGCAGAGCATATCCCAAAGGAGCAGCCCTGGCTCCTACACACACACACACACACACACGCACACACGCGCGCGCACATACTCATGCACACGCATGCACACACTCCCATCTTGCAACCCGTCTCGTCTCTCGGTCCTCCCTCACAGGAGGCAAAGAGGAGATTGGCTGGGAGGTAAAACAGCTTGCAGCCTTGTAAGCAAGCAGGCTCCGGTCCCGAAAACTCCCCAGCCCGCCTCTCCTTCTCTCCTCCTCTGCCCCAGTCTCCATCCTTGGGTCCCTGGGTCTGGTTACTTTATTTTCCCCCCTACCCTGAGTGCAGCTCCCACTTCCAGTTCCCAGCGGGCCATTACCGGTCTAGGGGATGTGCTATCCGTCAGCACCGCCTGCTGCCCACGCTGGGTTCCACCAATGTCCCCTTTCAACTTCTAGACTCTCCAGGGCCTGACTGCTTATCACACTGTGTTCATCCAGTGCCTGTCTTTGGAAAGAAGGAACTGAAGAGACAGAGGGTGTAGACTTTGCCCTTCTCTCCAGCCTTTTTCTATAAACCCAGAAAATGTGACAGCCAGAAGAGAGCGCAGCAGACATCTAGGTCAGCCCCCTTTGCCCGCCCCCACCCCCAGTCCTGTTTTCCTGAGACCCTGGAGTAGAGAGAGCAACCACAGCCCTCTTTCTGCCCCTGCGGGACCCAACCAGCTCTCTCTACCCAAGATCTATGGTCCAGGGTGCGCTGGGAGGGCAGACAGGACCAGCCACTCTGCACAGGTAAGTCACAAAGATTGCCACAGAAGGCCAAACATGACCTAGAACCCAGGATGAGATTCAAGTTGCCAGTTTGACCCATAAGCCACCCCCCTCTGGACATGTCTCCGTCCCCGAGTCACCAGGGCCGACATGAAGCTCTTCTCCTCTCCCATTACTCCCCTTTGAAACCCATCACCCCTCCCAAAGGAATGAGAAAGCTTAACTCAGACCCTAAGCTAACTCTCTTGGCTGGCTGTAAAGGACAGCTACAAATGCTTGAGGGTCCCAGCAAATCCTCAAACTCAAAACAATCACAAGTGCTAGGACTGCATTACTCTAAGGCAAGGTTACCGCTGCCTGCCCCTTACAGTTTCCGGTTCATGACACCACCTAGAATCCCAGTATAGGAGTAGGGATCCTGAGGAAGGAAAGCCATCCTAGAGAGGAGAGGGGCTCAATGTCTTCCTAGCGCCACCTCTTCCATCCCTCTATCCCCAAGAGGACGTCCGTCTCCTCCCACCCTTCCCCTGCTTCATCCTCCGTCGGTCCCAGAGGAGTGATGCCACTGAAGGGACCGTAGTTCAAGTGGCACAATGAACCTGACAAGACGACGCAGTCATGTCCAGCCTGTGCTTGACTGCGGGGGCGGGCATTGGGGGGTGGGTCGGGGGGGTTGAGTACTGGCTTCGCTGAGACAGGCTGTCACTAGAGCTAAACCGAGGCCCTGCCATCCCTCACTGGCAACCCAGCAGTTCAAGATTAATGACTGAGAAGAACAGGCCTCCAGAACTCCAGTGGTCACCTGGAATTTGAAATGCTTATCCTAGAAAAACAGGAGGAAGTTTGAAGTCCCTCCAGGCTTGGAGACAAGGCCAAAATTAAGAGGAGGAGGATAAAGAGAAGGAAGATGAGCAAGATGGAAAATAGGGCTGGGCGGTTCCCAGAGCAAGGTTGCCCTTGGTCAGGTCGTATCTGACGGCAGTGTCCGCCCCGGGGCTCCTGCGGGTGGCTTCCTCTCTCCCCCCACCCTCAGGGAGGCAGCAGCGCAGAAAACAGAGAGAGCTTTAGATCCAGACAGACCTGGCTCCCGTCCCGATTCCGTTGCTTCCTAGCTGTGTGATTGTGGGCAAATGACCTCAATTCTCTGAGCCTCATCAGTTTTGCCATCTCTGGAGGGGAGGGACTGACACCTCCAAGTGTTTTGTGAAAGCTAAAAGTGAGAAAATGTAAGTCAAACCCTGAAACACTTCCTGGCCTGTGGCGAAAGTCCAGTATGAAGTAGTCAGTTCTCCTTAAATTGCCTAAGAAAGCAGGATCTTCTCGGGTCGTGGATCTGGCTTCCCTTTAATGCAAACAAAATTTTCCTGACAGACAGAGGGGTTATGAGGACAGTTCGTTCAGTCATTTACACAAACATTCTCTGCCAAGTGCCCCCTGGGGGGCATGCCATGGGACAAAACGAGAGCTAGCTGCCCTTGTTCTAACCACAGAGGAGAGACAACAAACAGGTGAGTATACAAAACCCCAAGCAGGGTAAGTGCTATTAAAAAAAAAAAAAAAATCATGGCATGGAAAGAGAGAATGGCCATTTTACATAGAACGGTCAAGGAAGGCATGTCAGCATCTCTGGCACATTCCATGGAGACACTTACAGGCATCTATCTGAAGAAGTGAAGCAGCCAGTTGTGTGATCATCTGGAAGAAAAGCATTCCATAGGGGCAACGGTGAGTACAAAGGCCCTGGGGCAGTCCCATGTCCAGGTAAGGGAAGCAGACACCAACCACTAATGGAATGAGTTCAGAAGAAGGAGCACCCCATCCATCGGAGAGAACAACAAAAGGTTCACAGAGACCAAGGCATTGAGCTTGGCTTTAAGGATAGGGAGTATTTTGACAGTCACAGGTTGACCTTCAAGAATGGGTAGTATTTTGACAGGCACAGATGCGGAGGAGGAAAATATTTCCAAGCAGAGGGCTTCCCTCTTCATGTTTCTGGAGTCTAGCTCAATCCTCCTTGCCTTGAGTTAATAAGAAAGGAAATCAAAGCCCAAAGAAGGGCTTGCTAAAGCCACACCACCGGTTAGCAGTCAGTGAAGTCAGAGCAAGGAACTGTCGCCTGGATTCCCAGCCAGAGGCTTTGTAACTATGCTTGTCCTTGTTATTCAGAGTCCATGCAAGTCTGTTCCCCAGGTAAGCTCTCATTTCTCCCCAGTCCAGAAACTCTCTCAGAGGCCTAAGGGGACCGCCTAGGAATTCTGAATGACACTTGCTCCATCTTCATTGGGGTTTCCTGAGCATACCAGCTGCCAGGCAGCCAGGCACTGTGTTACAACTCCCGAGAAGAGCCACACACAGTGATTAATACCCTATCTCCTAGCAAATAATTATAATTAATGCAGAGTATCAAATCAGGACATCAGGCATTATTAGGAGGAATTAGCTATTTATTTTCATTTATGCTCTGCTCCCCCACCCCACCTCCCGCATCTCCTGCTCCCTCTGGTTCCCCAGACCCAGGTGGAGGAGAGAAAGAACTCCTTCCCTAAAAGCACAGTCCTAATACCTAGCTTCCAGGACCTGAGTTTGGTAGCAGGAAGACACAGATCACCACAGTTGCTGTGCTCAGGGAGTTTAGAATCTAGTGGGAAGCACAAGGCTCAGGCAATGGTAGCGACAGGAGGAAACAGAAGCTATAGTGGCAGGCGGCCCAGGAGAAGGAGCTCAGAGCTCTGCCTGAGAGAGGGCCGAGGAAGGCTTCCAGAGGAGGTAGCATTTGAGCTGGGCCTGGAAGGAGAGGCATCCCTTTTCAAGGTGAGCCAGTGGGGGGCGGGGAGGGGGAGGCATTCTAGAAGCAGCCTTCTAAAATACAAGAGAAAATGGCCAAAGAGCAAATCGTGGAAAAAGGGGAACAGAAGGCGAGAGGGTCATATTCCCAGGCGGTCCCAGGAGGTGAGCTCCAGGGGCAAAGGTCTGGGGATCAGAAAAGAGGAAAGATGAAAACAAGTCCAAGAGCAGGAGATGTAGGGGGAGGAGGGGTGTAATGTGCTGAGATGTTCAGGTCTCAAGTGTCAGTGGGCAGAACAGTGGTTTCTCCTGCTAGATTCCTGCTCCTGGAGGCTGGGTGGAAGGAACCACTAGGCTTCTGACCACAGGACCAAAGGTTGGGGATATTTAGCTTGAGGGCAAGAAGGAAAGCAGAGTCAGAAATGAGGGAGGGTCTGGGAATTAGGCTGCCAGCTCCAGGAGAGCAGAGCTGGCAGACTCAGTGTGCACTCGATGGTTATTTGATGATGGACATTCACTGCAATAAACAAATTCCAGCAGCAATGTGGAGAAAAGATTGCAGCAGACAGACTAGAGGAAGGAGGGACACTGAGGAAGCTACCGCAATATTTCTGCCGGCAGATGAGACAAAAATGGGAGGACCGAAGCAGAGATCCCTGACCCTGGTTACGGGGAGGATGCCTATGTCATTCCTGAGGAGGAAAAGATTTGGGAAAGAATCTGAAAAAAGGACCAGCAGAAAAGCCCCCACTGAACCAATCAAAAAATCCTCAAATGTCCAGAGTCCTCATTCCCTGTTGCTTTGTCTCAGAAAAGTACAAACAAGAGAGCTGTTTTCCCAAGGGGCCATGGCAATCGCCTTCCTGAGGGAAAACGCAGTTTCTGGAATCCCCTCATCCCAATCATGGCAGATTAAAGAAGCATAATCCAGCAGGCTGGCCTCAGGCACCTGGACTGGGGTGAAGGAGCGTCTTGAGAATGAGGAAGTGTGTGAGAAGCCTGGAGAGTAGCTACAGAGCCTAAGGACTATGGGTCGATGGGGCAAACACCCCAGAAGTTTGCAGACATAACATCTAGGCCTCCTCCAAGGAGCTGCTGTGGGAGAGTCTGTGTCTTGGCAGCCAAAACTCTCTGGGTTCAAACAGACTCCTCCCAGCTTGAGGGGGTCATCCTGTCCCCAGGCATTCAGGACTATGGACTCGGAAATCTGCCTTATGGCGCACATCATCCCCTTAAGATCAAAGGCTAGACTTGATTCTAAGGATTCCTGACACTAAGACCCCATGGTCTTAGATTCCCATCCCAGGATATCCAGCCTGAGATGCAGCCTTCAACACGGGTCCTGGAGTCAGAGTTGTGGCCGCTCATAGACCCGTCTTCCTCCAGTCTCAACAGCAACTTAGGCAGGTCCATTTGAGTGCAGCTTAACTACTTTATCTCTCCATCACTGAGCATCTAAGACCTTGTTTCACAGCTAATGTAGCTCTAACCCAGTAAGAAAAGTATGATCCCCATTTTTCAAATGAAGAACCAGGCTCAGAAGAGTGAAATGGTGGGCCAGTGTCACATAGCAGCACAAAGGGCTCAAACCCCAATCTGTCTGACTCCCAAGTTCAGACACTGGATGCCTTTGTCTGGTCCTGTCTACCTTAGTTGGGATGTAAGGTGCAACGATGGCACAAACTCTATTCTGGATAAGAAGTATACAGTCGATTTTGAATTAGCTATATGGTACGGCTCCACTGAAAAGGAAAAGGAAATTAGCTTTTCTTGAGTTACTCCCACATGCCAAAACATTGTCCTAGCCTTTCCCTGTGCTTTGTTTTTTGTTAGATCTCTTCATTCTGAATGCCTCTGTCCAGCCTTTGAGTTCAGCCCATTCTGGACCCAAGTCCATCCTCCCCTGCATCTTCCACTGCAGACTCATGAAAGTCTGTTTTCTCAAATGCACTCTGTTCCTCCAACCAGACCAATCTGGAGCTGTCCCTGAGAACCACCTCCCCACATGCCACTCCCCGCTGAACCTCCAACTACAAAGAAAACAATGACTCCACCTGCTCCCACAGCAGTCTCTGTTCCAGGCCCAAACTGAGCTACACAATGAACCCCAGGAGTACACTGATCTCCTCTTACACTGGTATTCCTACAAGAGATCCTGGTTTGTTCTCCTGCCTACAGTTTCCTCTTACAAATTAACTCTATTCATTACCCTGGCAATGGAGAAAAAGACCATCACCCAGAGGTACAAGACAGAATGAGATCACATATGCACAAACTCATACACACACACACACACACACACACACACACACAGAGACACACACACACACAGAAAAGAAATCAATAGAGGGAGTGACCAAGAGAGGGAAGGCCAAAGGGTTCACTGGTATAGAAGTACACCCAAATCCTCAGAAGCCCCCTCCCTAGGACCTGCTGAGCCAATTAATTACAAAAGAACTTTTCCTATAGAAAGATGGTCCCCCAACTGAAAACAAATCATCCCCTTTGGAGAATGAATGATTTGGCTTGGCAACCAGAAAGAGCCACTATTCCCCAAAATGCTGCTGTGTAAAATGGGGCAGCTCATTTAGGTCGAATGAGCCTTAAATTCCTCATCCATACACTCAAAATAATAATCTCAGCCTGGCCTACCTTACAGGGTTATTTTGAGGATCCAGTGAGATCTTAGATTTACAAAAATGCTTTGCATGTTGGGATAGGAAGAGGGGGAGCAGGAAAGCAATAGGATATATAAATCAATAGAAGTCATATTTGACCTCAGGGAAGACCATGGAGTGCTCTTCCAATCTTACCAGGTAGAATTTGTTCTGAAAATGTCTAGGGTGCTAGCCATGCATAGGGCAGACACGCCGGTGTAGGGGGAAGTGGTGTTCCAAACTGCATACTTCAACATTGGTGGGGTTATATGCAAACAAGGCCAGCCCACCCCTCAATAGTACCAGAAGAATAAGCAGTAGGACTTGAAAAAGCATGAGCTCTGAAGACAAAGACTTAAATCTTACCCATGCCACCTCCTTAGCTTTTTGACTTCTCTGAGCCTCTATTTCCTTATATGTAAAATGGGAACAAGATACCTAATTTATGGGGTCATGGCAAATTTGTAAGGATTATGTTAAATAACCTGCGTAAAGTGCTTGGCAGAAATGGCAGTTAATAATAACCCTCCCTTTGCTGCGTCTTCATCCCTAAATGTGAGGAGGCAGCACTGAATGGCTATTAATGAGAAATCCACGATCCACCTTACAATAGGCAGCCAGTGGGCCCTCAACAAGCTCACTAAGCATGAAATTGAGCAGGAATATTTATGTGTCTTCTTGAATGCTAATGAGGCTCTAACCAGCAAAGGAAGGATATCTGTGGGGTTCCCATGTTGATGGTGGGGATACCAGGTCAGAAAAGCAGGTGGAGAGAGAGGAGGAGGACAGCAGGGAAGCTAATGCTCATGTCCAAAAAGCCAATGGCTTCTGCCTAGCCGTGACCCACAGGCAAGTTCTGTAAGCCCTCTGAACACTCCTTTCCAGCCCAGGATGAAATGCTCAAGAAACTCAGGTTTGGCCATTTCCAAAACCAGAAGCATCAGAATCCGGAATTTCCAGGTTTCAAAGAATGAGAAGAGTTGACTCCAGTAATCCTAAAAGATGGTCACCATGATCTAGGATGTTCACACCTTAGTGGGACAGCAAGGGAAAAGCAGTAATAACCTCAGGGGTCTCAATGCAGAACTTGACAAGGAGAGGAAGGGAGGAAGGAAGGGAAGGGGGAAAGGGCCAGAATAGATTGACAACAGTTTTAGCAGATGGGAAAGCCCGAAAGAAAGAGGGACAGTAAAAGGAAAAAATCCAGTGGGAGTCAGAACAGAAAGGTAGCTGTGTTCTTGTTTGCATGCATAAAGACAGCCCAGAAAAGAAGGGCAATAACATTTCTTAAGCATTTGCTTTCTGCTGGGTGCTACACTAAGGGCTTTACAGATATTACCTCATCTAATCTTCATGCTGCCCTTCTTAAGACCATAACTTTTGTTGCCACCTCATCATTTTATAAACGAGGATCAGGAGATTCAAGGCATTGTATAATTTGCTCCATTAACCTTTTTTTTCTCCATTAACTTTTAAACAAGGCAACAACACACATTTTGATATTCCAATACTCCAACATCTGGTCTAGAAAAATTGTACAGCTATGTGACCCAGCATGGAGGCTTTTCCCTATCTGTGCAAGATAGTGGTTTTCTCCTTTAGCCCCTCTCTCTTATCCATGAGTTTCCCACTGCTTGTGAAAAAAAAAAATGTTCTTATCAAAATACTTAAATGCAAGGGTAGATATCACATAACCCTTATTTTTTAAACCATATAAGCACATGTTTTAGGTGTTTAAATGCCTAGGTTACAAAAATCAATATCTTTCTCAAGAATCCTTAACTTTTCTTCAGCTCCACCCTGAATTTGTTTGTGGCAACAGAAGCTGTTGTCTTGACCTTGACCTTCATAAAGCCACCCACAGCCCCCTGGTCCTCCTCCAGTCTCCTCCTCTCTCAGTGGCAGCTATTCCCCACAAACCGTCTCTGCCACCAACCATTTAGTACCTCCTGCTGAGGCCATTCAAGTCAACCAGAGGGGAAGGTTTAATGTGCCCCTAAACCTTCAGATTTTCAGAACTCCTGAATTCTTTTCCCTCGAAGAGCAGGAGGCAGCAACAAGAGTGGGGAGCAGTCTATACATGACCCTCCCACCATGAAGGTTCATCTACCAGCCTGTCTCTATTTAGTTGTTTGGTGACAAACCCTCTCCTGACTCAGTCTTTGCCTATAACAGGTACAGCCTCCCCACTCCACAAATCTCCAGATCCCCAAATGCTACCTCTCATGCAAGACGGAGCTTAACTAAATTCCACCTTGTCCAAAATGTCTTCTTGGATCTTCCCACCAACTCCATCCCAAGTCTGGAGAACCTCTCTTCTCTGAATTACTGTGGTATTAGCAGAGCCTGTTAGCACTTTTGCCTCGCAATATGGGCGTCCTCTGTTCTTTCTCTCAAACTATGAGCTCCTTAAAGGGCAAGACCTAAGTCTGCCTTGGAAGAATTTCAGATGAACTCTCCAAGCTTAGTCTTTTTTTTTTTAATAAGACTGTATTTATTTATTTGACAGAGAGAGCAAGAGAGCATAAGCAGGGGGAGTGGCAGAGGGAGAAGGAGAGGCAGGCTCCCCACTGAGCAGAGAGCCTGACACGGGGCTTGATTCTGGGACTCCAGGATCATGACCTGAGCTGAAGGCAGATGCTTAACCAACTGAGCCACCCAGGTGTCCCTCCAGGCTCAGTCTTAACAGGACTAGCCCTGTTATCTTTTTCAGATTTCCCATATTTGACATTGAGCATCCCCCTAAGAAGGATTCTTATCTGGGAGTGAACCTCATGAGAACAAGGACCATTGTATCTTATTCACAGATCTCTCCAGCCAGGGGGAGGGCCTCCAGCTGAGAGGCTCTCAGTAACAACGTGTTCCACAGATGATGTCTCCAGATTAGGATTTCCTAAAATGATTCATCACCCTCAACTTCCATGTCAGTGCTTATCTTCTAGGATCTCCTGTACCCCTGTGACTAGGATCGGATTTCTGATAAGAAGGCTTTTTTGAGGATGCCTAGTGGTTCAGTAGGTTAAACGTCTGCCTTTGGTTAAACGTCTGCCTTTGGCTCAAGTCATGACCTTGGGGTCTTGATCTCAGGGTCTTGGAGTTGAGACCCGTTTCAGGCTCCTTGCTCAGCAGGGAGTCTGCTTCTCCCTCTCTCTCTGCCCCTCCCCTCTGCTTGTGTTCTCTCTCTCTCCAATAAAATCTTAAAAAAAAAACAAAAACTTTTTTCACTGATTAGAATAGCCAGCGCTTTTATCTGCTATGCAACTCCTTTAGTTAGAATTAGAGGCAACCCCATCTGTGTGCAATGCCTGTCTACTTCTTCTCTATCAGATAGCCTGCCATCGGACATAGGGGACAGCAATGATGTGGGAAACAGAGGCAGAAGAAAAGTTATTAAATTTCCTTACCCACTGACAAGCCCTTGAAACAGACAGAGTGACATTCCTCTAGGGACCCAACCGCCTCCACCTTAATACTTTGCTAAGAACAAAAGGCAATCCTAGCCTGACCGCCCCCCAACCCCAACCAGGATCCTGTAGGTCTACTTTAACATATAGAAATTCCTTTAGAAACTTCCTTTACCTCTAAACCCTCCAAGATACGTGTTGGCAATCATCCGCAAGCATATGGCCCACCGATATATATCTGAAAGGTCTCATGACTAAGGTCTTATTAGACGATAATAAATGACCTTTGTCCCAACAACAGCTAGCTCCTCAAGGTCTTGGAAACCTTGCTTCCAAAATTCCTTAGAGACTTACACCATCCCTGACCCCCTCCCAACTCACAAGTATATAACGGACCACTCCTCACAACCCCGGGGCAGCAGCTCTCTCTGCCCATGGGTTCTGTCCCCATACTTCACTAAACCACCATTTTGCACCAAAGATGTCAAGAATCCTTTCTTGGTCATTGGCTCCGGACCTCACCCCACCAAACCTCACTTATATTCTAAAACTCCATCAGCAAGATTTTTTAAGAATTATTTTACTAACTGTTCTAGATCCCTTATATGAGAGAACATCATGTGAAAGCATTGCTTAAGATATAAAGGGTACTTAATAAATCCTTCCTCTTTTTCTTCTTAAAGAACACACAAAACACAGGTTAAACAAAGTTTTCTGTGGAGATTTAAGTTCTTTCCCACATGTGCAAATGCAGGCATGTCTGGGTGCAGACACCTGCCTAGAAAGGTAAGGATAGTAAGGACGCACTTGGATAAAGTGACATGCATGAGTGAGGAAGATTCCATAGCCAATGGGAAAATTTAGGTTCATTCTCATAGAAGTTTGATCTGAAGTGAGACAATTTGAATGAAGTCAGGAACCACCCCAGAGAGCCACAAGTGACACAAATTGTCTAATAAATGTGCAGTCCCAGTCAGTATCATTCATTATGCTATTAGCACATTTTAAGCCCTCTGATCTTTACAGCAACACTAATGACATTGATTTGAATATCTTTCTACACATTTTTCACTCCCTATCACTTTCTACACATTTTTCACTCCCGAAAACAAACAAGACAAAATTAAGAATGCTTAATGTTTAGCTTTTCTGCATCCTTAGACTGCTATGATATGGTCAACATGTAAAAATCATTAAAGGCATTGGAGCAAGAAGTAAAACTCCAGGGAGGCTATTAACAACTTAGCATGTTCAGTTCGCGAGATGGATCAATTCATAGCTAGCTCACCTTTTCATTTAATGAGTGGGAGTTAATTCCACCAAAAAGTAGAGATGGTGGTCACCTTGATTGAGACTTTGTTACTGAGAAAATGTAGATGTCGCAGACTTTGAGTTGTGAGAGAACACAAAAGGGGACCTCTACAAAGGCATTGTTTGCATAAACATTACCAAGTCATGCAACATTCACTCATCCAAGCTCCACAATTCAAGGAATTCATCCAGCTACTGAATACACTCACTAGACGCCAGATGCTGGGGATACAATGGAATATTTGAAAGACCATTTTCCTGCTTTCATGGAGCCTGTTTATCAGTGGGGAAGATGGACAGTAATCAAGGAAATAAATAAGATAATTTCAGATAGTGATGTGTGCTATGTGCTAACAAGGTGGAGGGCATGACAGAGAGTCCTGCCAGAGAGGCAATATTAAGTAAAGGACATAGGGAAAGTTTCTCTAAAGAGGCAGACATTTGAACTAAAGACCTTAGTGTTGAGAAAGACCCAGGCCAAATATCAGAAGAACATTCCAGACAGAAGCAACAGCTAGGTGAAGATTCTGAGAGAACAATACATTTGGAGTATTTAGAGGCTAGAGGGCATGGAGCAGAGAATGCAGGCAGATGGTGAAGCCAAAGAGATCTGGGATGAGTTAACTCTGCATCTTATAGCAATGGAAAGGAGGCTGGATTTTATTCCAGGTCCAAAGGACCACCAGAGAAGGGTTTTAAGCAAGGCAGAATTGGATTTACATTTGTAAATGATCACTCTGCTGTTGTGTACAGAGTAGACTTGGAAGCAAGAGCAAAAGCAGTGAGGAGGCTATCCTGATCAGTCGTCTAGGTTGGCAATGATGGTGGCCTTGCCTAAGGGAGTAACAGTGGGGCTAATGAAGAAGCAGGCAAGCTGGGAATGTATTGCGGGGGGAAGCATTAACTTCCTTGATAATGACTTGGGTGTGGAAGTATAAAGAAAGTAGACAAATCAAGCATAAACCCAGTTTTAGGGCTCTGAACAGACATGGGTCCATTACCACAGAGGAGATGCAGTAGGAACAATTTGACAGTGGAATTGAGAAAGAAAATCAAAGGTTTTGTTTTAGCCATGATATGTATGAAATTTCTGCTGGATGCTCAAGCAGTTTAAAGTTCAATCTGGGGGCGCCTGGGTGGATCAGAGGGTTAAGCCTCTGCCTTCAGCTCAGGTCATGAGTTCAGGGTCCTGGTATCGAGCCCCACATTGGGCTCTCTGCTCGGCAGGGATCCTGCTTCCCCCTCTCTATATGCCTGCCTGCTTGTGATGTCTTTCTCTCTCTCTCTCTCTCTCTGTCAAATAAATAAATAAAATCTTAAAAAAAAAAGTTCAATCTGGACCTTATGATATATAAACTTGGGAAGTCATTGGCATATAATCTAAAATCATGTGTCTTGCTGAGATTAGAAGAGTATAGAATGAAAAAAAAAAGGAAAAAAAGAAAAAACCAGGACCTAACCTTATCCCATAGTGGCCACTGAGAAGTAGCTCATGGGGGCAGAATGAAAACCAGAAGAGGGTAGTGTCAACCAAAGCATAAAGGAAGAGGCACCAACTCATGTTTAATGATCACCCAGCCCACCACACCATTGATGCTGAAGGTCCTGGGCTAGGCACTGGGATCACAGTGATGAACAAGAGATGGCAAGGAACTTGAGTGGACTCAGGGGTGATGCCCAGAGAATGGGAAATTTAAATTTTGTTTCTTGGCAGTACAGCTTTTGATTCAACTACAACAATACCAGAAAGAAAAAGAAAAAAAAAAGAACACAGACTAACTGAAAAAGAAAGTTAAAGCTCCAAGACAAGAGTTGGGATTCCTCTGTTTTATGTGCAGATCAACAGATCTTTAAACATAGGCTGCGATACAACCTAAGGGTTATTGAACTTGTGTTCTATTCAACTTCTAAGAAGCTTCAGGGCTTGCAAATAAGACTTCAAAGACACAGCCTGTCAGCTTCCCCGTGGCATTTAGTGTCCCCAAGAAACACTCTGAATGTTGACAGTAGAGAAAGAAGGGGATCACACCTGGTATTTCCCTGTTATCCCTCAGCACAAGTGTGCAGAGTAAAACCTTTGAGAATAATGACATGAACAACTCTGAAGACAAATGGTAGTCTCAAAGGAGCAATCTTTGAGGTTCACTGAGATTGGATTCAGGTAGTCACTAATGAACTTTCTTCATGATAGTAATGGGGTGGGATGGAATTTGAACATTAGCAACCTAATATGACCTCTTTGGTTTTGGGGAAAGCACACATCTGCTGAGTCGGTCATGCTGGAGGTAGGAGGATGGGGTGCCTTCGAGAAGCAAGAAAGTGACAAAGGACCTTTCCCAAGTCTACAAAGGGGTAAGGTCTAATGTTCCCTCAAGCAAATAGGGATCCTCTCCCAAGCAAGGCACTAGGAAAGGGGCAAAAGCCAAGAAATAAACAAGAAATCTTATTCCCTTTCCTTCCCGAGCATGAGAGAGAAGAGAGAGAGAAGTTGTCCTAACCCGGACTCATCACTAATGAGTCACAATGCCTTAGCCTGCAAAGACCTTGGAACCACACGATAGTAGGGAGCTATAAGAATGACTGAGGTTGAAGTTCAAAAGTAAAGTTACAAATGTAAGCTATTACCACCTGACCTAAGAAACTAGAGGCAACATGAATAGAAAACATTCTTACTGGACTTTATAAATCTACAGAAACCCCACTAAAGGCTCATGTTTGCTATGATTGAGCAAGCTAACAAACTGGCAATGGCAGGATTGGGGTGGGAGGTGGAGTGAGAGAGAACTTCCCTTTTAACCCTTCCTAGAATCTAGGAAGGTTAAGGAATAAGTAACAATAACATCAATGAACAGCAGACTTCTTTTTTCTCACCCTTCCAGGAAGCTTTCCCTAATCCCTACCATACAAACTACAAGTGACTTCTGTCATCTCAATTCTGGTTGGCTTCTTTAGGCTGGACAGCCAAACTTTGGTGGAGCCACTGCATCCCAGGATTTGCAGAAGATGTATTACAAACTTGATTTTATTATTTCATCAGTCAGGCTCCAATGAACAGATTCACTCTCACACCAATTTCCTAAGAAACAGATTTTAATGACTACTTAATTCTTTTGCAATAATCAATTCGGCAGCCCCAGTTCCCTACATAAGACATGTGCTTCTTGGAAAGGCAGTACAATGAAGAGATCAGAATAGAATCCTATTACTTGGTAAATACAGAATCAGAAAATAGTGTATTGCTCAAAGGATATTAGCCTCAAATATATAGATAGATTGGTGTTCTCCTTCTCTAGTCCAGGATAACTATCAGTATAAAACTATTCCATCATGGGTTCACAGATATCAAGTCATGCTACACTAATCAGATTTCCCATTATGATAGGGTGATAAAGATTAAGAACAGGAGGAAACGGATTATACAGCTTGACCGGAAAAGTGTCTGACAAAGTGTCTCATAACATCTACATCAGCCGGGCAGATATACACATACAGGATGACAGGATAAGTAGGTGAACCCATCACTGCCTGATTCACCATGGCTCTACTCTGCAAGACTCCATCCTGCTCAACATGTTTTAAAATTATGGAAATGAAGATGTAAAAGTAGTGTCCTTTAATATACACCAATATCACAAAATAGGTATAACTAATATTGCCCGACTGAATTAAGACTCAGAACTATCTCAACAGATAGGACATTAATCAAGAAAAGAAGACATTTACCAAGAATAGTTGGCAAATCCTGTGCTTAAATCAGTTGCACTGAATATAAAATGGAGATTCAAATTTCAGCGATTCAAATTTCAAGGAAATTGGCTCAACAGCAATTCAAATTTCAAGAAAAATGGGGAAGATAACAGAGATCGGGGTTTTTAATTGTCTGCAACCTCCTGTGGCTGCATTAATTGAACTATAATATCCAGGTAATAATTTAACTCTCCACTCTGTGCCCAGCTATCTGCCTGCTGTAGTGTCACACTTATGAAGGATATTAATGATCAAGAGCAAGTCCAGAGAAGGGTGAGCAGGACATAAAAATATATTTTATGAAGAACTGTAGGGAGGCATTGGGGAGGGGAGAAAAAGACTGAAGTAGCCAAAAAGGTTTATATAAACAGTGAGGCCATCTGCTTGCTTTCTTCATAGATTTACGTGGACACAAGATTTGGGACTTTCACAGGGTATTGAAGGCTGAACTAGAACCGGTGGGTCCTCATTCTAAGCAAGGCAGTTTTCAGTTCAATACAAACAATTTTTTAAAATAACTGCAATTATCATGCAACAAAAAAGACTACCCTGCGAAACTGAGAGTTCTCTATCACAAGACTGAAATACAGGTTGAATGACTGTTACCAGCTGCCAAGAAGCACTCCCATCCCCATCTCCAACTCAGAGACAAAGGGACAAACTTTGTAACAAAATTAAGAGCCACCCAGTGGTACTGAACCAAGTTGAACTGCTGGTGGTCCTGCTCTGACCCAGGAACCTGGGTTCCCGCATCTAGGCCTTTGACACTCTTCCTGATGAACAGGTCATTTCCTCAAATGCTGAGGTCAATAGCTGAAGTCATGTGTTTCCTCTTGGTTCTCGAAAGCCAGTTGGTATCTCACTTTTCATTCTGCCCGCTGTTTCTTAAGATGGAATCTTACCTGCGAACCCCAGTGTTTATGGATAAGTCTCCAAGATCATGCTCAAGAGTAAGGCTGACCAGACCCCAAGGTATCACATCAAAGAGCTGCCAGCCGGGCTGAA